>NC_137458.1:63295551-63838214 GCF_964235325.1 Thermobia domestica
ATTGGTGGTCCTTGAAAGTGAGGTCGCGGACAAGACCTCCAAAGAGTAACGTGGCAGGCTAAGCAGAGTGGAGAAAGGAATCCCCAAAAGCTCCGTGGCAAGCAGTGAGGTTAGTAATCACAGGGCCCCGAATCAGGCTAAGCCAGGATAAAGGAAAAGCCAAGAGTCCCATAGCAGATTAGAGGCTCGGGGTTGGGTTACTCCTAATGTTCCGTGGCAAACAGCAGGAGGACACCAGAGAACTAGTACTGGTCCGCTGGTGGCTGCCAAATTTATAGGGCTCCAGACAGCGGTTGCGCTACTGGTCCCATTTCATCGTCTGCTTCGTAGAAGGAGCCAGAATTCCGTCGCCTGTTGGTTGTAGTGAATCCATGTGGTGCGTAGTGTCCTGAAGTAAAAAAAATGTGGTGGTGTTTGTAAACACAAGTGTAAAATATTGTTTATATTCAGTACCACGTGGGATATTACAATATCCATGATATAGACGTGAACCATAATAGCTATTTATTGTTTAACTCAGTAAAGAAAAAAAAGTGGACAATTTTAATATAGCACACATATAATTGACATCACCAATATATGAGTTAGAGTTCTTGCGATTCTTTAACGATATTTTTAACTAATATTGAGTAGCATCCTTTCGGACCTGGTAGTCTCCAAGTATGTACTAAATTTCAGTTCTAGTACTTTTTGCTACAGCGAAGCTACATTCGTCATTCTCTTTGAAGATTCGCATTGCAGCCGAACTAATAATGTTTTGATGTAGTTACTAATGAAATATTTTATTCTGAAATATGAACAAAATTATACGGCATTTTGAGGGAAATTTTGCCATAACAAAACTCATCCCCAAACGTAAACTATCCCTTGTGAACGTTTAACAAGAAGTGGCCTATGCCATATATTAGGGTTATGAAATATAAAGAAAAATCGCCTGAATCAGTTTTAAGGGTCGGATATATATAAGGATTTTCTGAGGGGGTGCTCCATAACTACCAAAAAAGTTTCATTGAAACTTTTCAAAGTGACATGTGACAATATTCTTTACACCTGACAACGCTGATACATAGAACGGAAGGGGGAGAGTAGTATTTCAAAGAGGGTCGCAAGTGATATGCAGCAAAAAATGTTCTCCTGGCTTCTGTTCTATTTCCTACTTAACAAATGTTCTATTGCTTTGCTTGATGAATCCTTTTCCTTCAACCTTCAGAAAATCGACTTAAACGATTGCTTTTGCAAAACTCCTCTTTCTTCTAAGCTCCAAACGGAAACATGGCGGCAAAAAGTTTCGGAAAACGTTGCTATGTTCACTGCTAGCTTCTCATTTTAGATAGTGTATATTTACAACAAAGGGGGTGCACCCCCTAAATCCGGTCCTGTATCCCCTAAATCCAGTCCAAAAGTTTCCCATTCTTTCACTACAAGCAAAAAACCTTTAGCTTAATATAAAGTTGGTTCATTACTTTTTTATACATACTTGCATTTAAAAAAGCTGAAAGAGAAAATGAGAATGAGGAATTCCCGACGGACCCACCCTAGCGGAGCAAATGCTGAATTATTTCTCTAACAATCAGTGCCCCGTGTCTGATTGCCCACCGTTGTTTTTTTTTTCAAATACATTAAAATAGAAAATCTCACCACCACCATCTCCCCCACATCTATACTAACGTGCTAGGTTACCACTGCAAGCACCCCGTAACACTATGCAAACAGGAATGATGAATTGACAATGTTTTCATCAATTGAGTAGAACAACCAGAGTTTTCGCCCTGAGTTCAATTACACTGGAATTTGTGAGTGGTACAGCGAGAGAGAGACGCGGGGAGAGAGAAGTGAGTCAGGTTTTAAAAAGGGACGGGAATATTCAAAACAGCCAGCGCAACCAAAAAAGAAAAGTACTGCAAATATACATTCTACATTCAGAACACAGAGAGAGGCCTTTATACTACCAGGTACTAAATGATTGACGATACACAAAACCAAAATTAAAATCACCCGCAGTTGTTTTAGTTTGTTTGTCTGTTTGTTTTGTACCATTGTATATTGGTTTCCTTTACAAGCTAATCCCAGGGAACAAAGGTATTTACAATGCTGGTTTTAAAACAAAAGAACAACACATAAGAACTATACAACAAATAGACAATGATGAATATTTTAAATAATATTACTTTTAAAAAAATATATATTAAGTTCAAAACTGCAAAACATGATATAATGTACATCAAAATCTTCTATGGATAATTTTTAATTTCTGATCTCCAGTTTATCATATACAATTTATTTTATATTCACTACACAACAAACACAATGTCATCGACTCATTAAATAATGCGTGCATTCGGAGATGAAAAAATTGCTGTGTAGTTGATCTCAGACTAATAATTTGTTAGACTCGTTTAAAATGTATCTCTGCATACATAGGACAAAGCGGCAGAAGGATGAAATTAAGACCGAAAGTGTTTTTTTTTTCGATAAATAGGAACCATGATATTGTTTAGGAGAAATTTGATTTTGAGAGACGTGTTTCTAGAGAGAATATGAAGTGAATGAGATATATCTTTTTTAAACTGTGCGCATGTACGAAAGAAGATTTTGAACTGAAAAAATTAGGTTTTGTTAAAAGTTTATTGTACAAGTTGTGATAGTTATGTCTGTTATTCAGTGTCACTGAATATTTATTTGGATAACTGTGTAGTGTTTTGTAATGATAATACCATTTCTTACGAAATGTTTGTGTTATTAAAACTTTGTACATGCTTAGAACTAGATGTGAGTTTTGAATTTACTTTTAAAAATAATTGGAAGATACTTTGACCGGTTTTGTAATTAGATACGACGTTGAAATGTTCTATAGTAACCAATGTTAAACTGGTATGTTCGAAATTTAAGTTTAAAAAACGGACGTCAGGAGAGCGTGGGGGAGATTCCTTTCAAATAATCATAAGAAGAAACGGGTTTGAATTGACGATACTTTTAAGAGGGGCAATTGTTACGCAAAGGTCAGTAGTACTGGATGAAACTCTCTTCAACATATAAGAGAAAGTACTGTATGAATTCTCATAAGAAAGAACAGATTCAAATTAACGAGACTTTTAAGAAACACAGTTGTTTCATCAAGGTTCAGTAGTAGTGGATGAATGCCTTTCTTCAATATGTAAGGCAAATTACTGTATGAATTCTCATAAGAAAGAAACAGGTTTGAATTAACGAGACTTTTAAGAATCACTAATATTACATTAACGTTCAATAACAGTGAATGAAAGCCTTCCTTCAACATGTAAGGCAAATTACTCTATGAATTGTTATAAAAAAAAACAGGTTTGAATTAACGAAACTTTTAAGAATCACTAGTATTACATTAATGTTCAATAACAGTGAATGAAAGCCTTCCTTCAGCGTGTAAGGCAAATTACTCTATGAATTGTCATAAGAAAAAAAAACAGGTTTGAATTAACGTGACTTTTAAGAATCACTAGTATTACATTAACGTTCAATAACAGTGAATGAAAGCCTTCCTTCAACATGTAAGGCAAATTACTCTATGAATTGTCATAAGAAAAAAAAAAAACAGGTTTGAATTAACGTGACTTTTAAGAATCACTAGTATTACATTAATGTTCAATAACAGTGAATGAAAGCTTTCCTTCAACATGTAAGGCAAATTACTCTATGAATTGTCATAAGAAAAAAAAAACAGGTTTGAATTAACGAGACTTTTAAGAATCACTAGTATTACATTAACGTTCAATAACAGTGAATGAAAGCCTTCCTTCAACATGTAAGGCAAATTACTGTATGAATTGTCATAAGAAAAAAAAACAGATTTGAATTAACGAGACTTTTAAGAATCACTAGTATTACATTAACGTTCAATAACAGTGAATGAAAGCCTTCCTTCAACATGTAAGGCAAATTACTCTATGAATTGTCATAAGAAAAAAACAGGTTTGAATTAACGAGACTTTTAAGAATCACTAGTATTACATTAACGTTCAATAACAGTGAATGAAAGCCTTCCTTCAACATGTAAGGCAAATTACTCTATGAATTGTCATAAGAAAAAAACGGGTTTGAATTAACGAGACTTTTAAGAATCACTAGTATTACATTAACGTTCAATAACAGTGAATGAAAGCCTTCCTTCAACATGTAAGGCAAATTACTCTATGAATTGTCATAAGAAAAAAAACAGGTTTGAATTAACGAGACTTTTAAGAAGCAAGGTTCAGTAGCAGTGAATGAAAGTCTTTCTTCAACAAGTAAAGCAAATTACTATCTGAATTCTCATTAACGAGACTTTTAAAAAGCACTGTTACATCAAAGTTCAGTAGAAGTGGATGAAAGCTTTTCTTCTACATGTGAGGCAAATTATTGTCTGAATTCTCATAAGAAAGAAACAGGTTTGAATTAACGAGACTTTTAAGAAGCACATATGTTACATCAGGGTTCAGTAGTAGTAGATGAAGTATTCCTTCAACATATGAGGTAAATTACGTGTTTGAATTCTCAAGATACTAAAGCTGATATCACGAAACTCGTAAACCTATCTCAATAAGAAATGCTATTTTACCTGTAACTATAAGACTTCTCTCACCAAAATGTAAAAATAGTAACTGAGATATTCACCGTTCGTAGTCTACATTATTTGTTTACTAACGGTAAGTGGTTCCATTAATCATAAGAGATAAACGAAGACCTTCAGCGCAATTAAATGAAGCTTAGTAATATTTCCGCTAAGTACAATTAGATGTAATGTATTAAATGGTTCTACAATTATCTGTTCAACTTCATCGGTTTGTTAATTTTTAGGTTTGCTACACATTATTAATTTATTCAAATATAGCAGTGATTGCAAATGTTTAGAAAGATTGTTTTCACAAAATGGAAGACATATCAATATCATCATTAATGTTATAGAATAAAGAGTTAAGATATAGTTTATTTTATACAGTTGATATGTAAACAAACATGTTTGGTAAAGAAGAGAATGCAAACATGACAGATCCTTAAGATTTCATTGGTTGTTTTAGCTTTCCTTTCCATCATCGTGGATAGATAAAATTGATCTCATGCACTGATCTACGTTTTGTAGTGAAATATATTTTTTTTTTAGGTGAGATTCGAGGTACTTTTCAGGTTTGCGGCCGACCTAAGTACCCGTCTCAGGTATCACCTCTAGAATTACGCACACAAAGATCATACACGTTAGCCACACGGGAAACAGGTTTCAGAGTTGAAAAATCTAATTTGGTTCATTTTATATAAAGAGAACTACTGGCATTTTCTTTTCATACAGTAGAAAAAACTAATGTGTTTGGCTGCACGATTTGATAAACATTTACAAGACTGGCTTCATAGAATTGAGTATACAAACATAATCAGTTTCACAGTGTAAAGAGTACATTTTAAAGGGTATTTCAAAAAGTATAAAACATTCGAACCAGAATTCGCTTCATAGAGAAAGAACCATAATTTATCTTAATTAGGTAGAAGTAAGTCTCTCTTGCAGCAACTTAAACACTTTTCAACTACGTACTTCATAATCAGCATAACTAGATTACGAACGTGTAATAACTCATAGCTAACTAGGTTTGTAGCTAGTTTTTAAAGGTAAGCATTAACTGTCTATGTAGTTTGAAGATAACTATCAATTGCTTATATAGTTTATAGTAAGAATCAACTGCCTATGCAGTGTGTAAATAAGTATCAAATGCTTATGTAGTTTGAATGTGTCAATTGACAATGCGTCAGAGGTCTTAAACCCGCTAAACAGTGAGGGCCAGATCAACAATTCCAATTTAAGTTCGTGGGCAACTAACCTACATGCGATATTTAGGACCATTTTTAGTACGGTTTTCATGTAAACTTTTTAAAAAGATGCGGACCATGAAAAGAGTCTTGCAGGCCAATTGTGGCCCGCGAGTCTTGCGTTGAAGACCCCTGGTCTATAAAGTTTGTAAGTAGGTATCAACTGCCTATGGAGTTTGTAAGTACCAGCTGTCTATGTGGTTTGAGGATATCATCTGCCTGTGTAGTGTGTATGTATCAACTGGACATATAGGCCTAATTTATAGGTAAGTATCAACTGCTTATGTATAGTTTAAATGTATCAACTGCCTATGTTAGTGGACAGTTCCCATACTTTGCAACACGTCCTTTTACTGCATTGGAGTCTCACAAACAAAAAACGCAAAATTCGAAAGTACTCAACTATAAAGAGAACACGTGTCTTCAATTTCCTCCGACTCCCCTTTTTATACCCTTTGGCATCCTGGTTCCCTTCTGTCCCTTTTCTTAAGTTTTTTTTCTTTCTTATCGACTCAAACCAAGCTGTGCACTGTTTCAACTTACGTTAGAACCGAAGGATTCTTTTCGTCCATTGTTCCTGTAATTGTTGACGAATCGTCTTTTCTTGTTGGACACTGTAAAAGGAAAGCACATCCATTTTCAGACTGAGTGGAAAACATTGTGTCCTTTCTTCCTTTTCCAACGGCAAAGAGGTCTTGTAACAAGCGACAGAAAAAGACACCAAAAAACAATGTTGCCATCTTGTTGTAGAAAAATTTACTCTAGCATATTCAATAGAATGTTCATATCATGTTCTGAATTAGAATATTTGTTTGTTGCGGAAAATTGTTATTTTTAAATTTATTTATACATCAACTGCAACACTTTTTTCCTAGCTGGGTCCGTTAATTTGATCCTGTAATCCACTCCCTTGGAGGTGAAATAGTATGGTGAGGAAAGGTCTACAATATGAACTTAATATTACATGATGGTTACTGAATCAGAGTCGTCCTGGTCGCCGGTTGTTTGGTTAGATTGAGGTTTATCGCCCTTCTAGCATCAAAGCTATGGGACCTGCACTGAGAAAAATTCGTTATCCAGGCAGCAGTATATTGTATAAATGTATGGAATCCACATGTTTAAGACGGAAATCTGTACGGAGCATACATTATCCACATGCTACATATGTACTTCTTTTTCCCGATTAGATGTTACATCATGTCCCTGCAGGATGTCTGACATCTAACAGTCTTTTGTATATTACATACGTATACGTACATTACATACGTTAATTATATGTTATATACCTCCGTCTGTATGTGAGATCCTTGCCCCTATACATATTTCTTTGTTTCATACGGAAAGTACGTATAGATGGAACACTTACATGAAACATACGTTTGTTGCAGGATATCATATAAGGTTCTATGTTAAGTCCAGAAACTACAGGACCATGTAACCTACGTTTTTATATATAGCACATACATTTTTTCTCTGTGTAATCCTACAGTTTAAGGTGGCCTCCGAATTATACTAGTGTTACGGAATGTCAATATTCTTCCACTGGCAAACGAACCAGGACACCACTAGACCAGTGGGTAGGCTCAGGTTCTGGTGGTGGTTCAGAATCCACGCAAACAGTAAGGACCGTTTTTCAAACTTCGTTACCAAATAAGGATACAAGGTACTAAATTAAAAAAAATCTCTCTATCTTTTCTTGTCACTATGCTTTTTATATCATCTCTAAATATGTCTATAATTGTAGACTGAAAATGAAATCCATTGGCCTATGTGCCTAACACTGCTCAGTGAATAACGGGCTATCTAGTACTCACTGCGTAAGTAGATCAAATAATCGCCATAAGAACGCGCGTAGGTATATGTCCCACCAGGTCTGAAGTAAAATCTGGACTCTTTACTCAATATTTCCATTTTTAGCACGGATTTTATAGGCAGCCTACAATTACTCATCATGGCTACAAGTGTGACGTCATGACTGATAGATTACTTGCCGAAAATTAGAAAGTTCCGCGTATTGTGGTTCTCAAGTACCATTTTCATTCATTTCAACATCAGTTGTAGTATTTTCTTATGGTTAATCATACCTATCACAAATTTATAGTTTCTTGTCAAAATAGTGTCATAACTAATTTTTCCTCTTTCTTAATATTTCTCTTTATTTTCAATGTTTCCTTCTTTCTTCCATTATTTCTAACACTTTTACATTGGTTTTCCATCTACTCTTACAGAAAAAATATTTTTTTCGAATCAGTGTTAATGTACAGCTTATTACAAAAATTTTGGTCATCCACCTTATTTAGAACGTCACATTCCGGCCTATTCCATTGGTTCTAAATAAAGATCTCAATTAGCCAAAGAAAATTAATTGTTTGGTTTAATTTCAAGTGTAGTTAAGATGAAGGCAACCATGGAGATTGGAACGAAGCGGTTGGTGTCAAATATATTAGTAGGAGGGAAAATGTAGAACACATTACTAGTTTTCGACACCAGGGTAGTATTATTAATGATGACATGAGGTGCGAACGTGAAATAGAAGCAAAGGTAGAAATGACGAAATAAGCATTTAAGAGGAAGAAAGGCATACGTATATATTATGGGTTCTTGAATAAAAAGTTAAGAAAAATACTCCTAAAATGCTTTGATTGGAATATAGTACTATATGAGATAGAAACATGAACTTCATGCAAACATGATACAAAAAGACGAAAAGATTTTAAAATGTGGGTAGGAAAAGAATGGAGAAGGTTAACTAGGTCGAAAGAAAAATTATTGAGGTGTTGGAAAAAGTGGGGAAGAGAAGTACAATTTTAGGTGTAATTGAAAAGAGGAAGAGAAAGCGTTTGAGACATTGGATGTGAGGAAACTATTATTATGAAGGACGTGTTAGAGGCTATTGTGGTAGGAAAAAGAGATAGGGTAAATTGGCTACAATTCATGGAGATATCAAAACAGAAATATCGTACGTGAAAACTGAGGCTAGTCGAAGACTGTGGTGCATAGAAGCTTCTCCACTGCAGCAAGTGATCCTCCAATAGTGTAAGAATACATATGATAATGATGAAGATGTAGGCAAGAATGCAGAGCTTATCAAAAAAATGTAGGTGACACTGTTTTAATAAGAATGTACAATTGGTTGGAAATGTCTCAAATGAGGAACATGTCCAAGGAGATGCTTCGATGTGTATATAACCTTGTTAATATCTATGGATTCGTTTTGCAATGTCGCGTTTAACAAAACTGACTAAATAGAGCTCCTTCGTGGCTAAGCGGTTAGCGTACGCGCCTTTGGCGTGGGAGACCCGGGTTCAATTCCCGGCGGAAGCTCATGTGGTTCGGATTCCACGTTAATCAGTAGGTCCACGTCTCATATAGCCTCGCTGCTGAAAGGGACGCTAAACTAAAATCAATCAATCAATCAAAACTGACTAAATTTACGTTTATAATATTTTACTTAGACATGGAAGCTCAGCTTTACTATATATTGATTTCAAGAATATATATCTGGCAAAAATTTCGTAATCTATCTGTATAAATGAGAGTCATCCGTTTGCAATCATAAAGCGTGGAAACAGTTGAAGCGCTTACAGTGAGATTTTTGGTGGGTTTCGATCATATCGCTTTTACTAAAATGTGTACCCTAAAGGAGTATGGAGATCAAAATATATGCGAAAAATATATCTCACGAATCCATAAAGTCAGGAAGGTGAAATTCGGTAAATAAACTCCTCACTCAACTAAGCGGATACATGTGTCAGCGAATATTGAAAAATCCCGAATTAAGGGAAGAAACGATGCATCCTCTACTTTACCACCACATTCAAAGCAACCTTGTCCGTTGTTTGTTCTAACATCACGAGAAAACGCCTGACTCATTTGAAATAAACTTTGGAACATAAATACTACGTATTATCTGTTTTTTAGTTTTATCAGCGTTAAAATTTTACACCAAATAGAGTATTATAAAGTACGTTTTCACAACACTTTTATTTAAATGTGTATCCAAACATAGAAGGGGTTCAATTTTTTTTTCATAAAACTATTTTAACAGTGTAAAGAATAAGAATTTCAGATGGTGTTTTATATATAGAATACGTTATTACAATAAAATAAATAAGTGTCGGTAGTTCATAAATATATTGAAAGACCTAAGAAATATATTAGGTCTTTGAAGAAGACTAAACATAGTAAAATTTCAAACTACCTTTTTTCTTTTACTGACAACTTTATGTTCCTTTCTCTTGAGAGATATTCCAATAGATAACTGAATATTCTATCTGGCACTACACACCAAACTCAAGAATACTATATTACCTTAGTAACTTCCTACTAACTTGTTATATAATCTTCCAAACTGTTCATTTCGGAAGTTAAAATTCTATAGTAATTGGACTTTGTAAACTATAAGCATTACAGCATATGGAACATTCCATCCGGAAGGGGTGGACAAGACAGTTGTAAGGTTTTGAACTTTTATTGCAAGCTTGAGTTAAATGATGGAACATAAAGCTAAGAAACAGTCAGAAATCCGTATTGGATGAAAATGTAATATGCGATAATCCAATAATCGATATTTTAAGTCAATATATGATCGATATATATAATTTCTCATGACCGCTCATCGATCATTTATTCTAATTGCAAAATTCATGTACAGATTTATATTTATCTCCTAATAGTCCACTAGCAAATAGTTCTACTTGTTTAAAATTTTACACACGCATTGGTTACAACGTCTATAAACATGGAACTTACATTATCCCTACCAAATCACTACATGTGCGCCACTACGTGGTCGTTTCTACAACTAAATTTAAAACTTTGCACCTTATTTTACCTGTTCAGTAACTAAACTCCCCCTATTTCTTTTATACGACGTGCACTGAGAGTTTACTCGTAATAACAAACAGTGAACACTTTTTTTTTTTATTTCTGATGGGATAATATCTTATTTATAAATATGGCTCTTATTACTTTTTTTGTTTCTTAAGCACCATACGCACATATTCTCGTTGTAAACTATGTACGAAGTTACTTTACCCTCCCCACCCTCTTTGATTCAAAGCCGCGCTACGGTTCCAGCCCATCGCAGTAGTTTTTCACCTCCAACACAATTGCATTTTGGTCACCTTCGCGCTTACAAATCATTGGGGACTCTTGTATGCAAAAACGGTTGTGCGTGAGATGTTAGAGAGCATATGTGCCAGGATAGAAGGAGAGTATGGGTTCTCTTGTAATATATATAATATACTACGTGTATATATATATATATATATATATATATATATATATATATATATATATACGTGTGTGTGTGTGTGTGTGTATGATTGTGTGTAGGAGAAACAGAAAAAGGGGAGGGAGAAAAGTTTTAGCTTTCTCGAAATAGTGAGCAAATTTCATGCATGTGTGTGTGAGAGTGTTTGTGTATGTAGAGAACGCGACAAGGGGAGGAAAGAGCGGAAGTTTGGCAGAAAAAGGGGGGAATAAAGGATAATGTAACGTTTTGTGAGCGTCAAACTCTACGTGCTACCGCTGGAATGTTTCATTACCCCAAAAACCCTCAGTTGCGCACCTGGGGACGCTCTGGTAAAGCCCCGTCTGACCACAGGCATGTTTGTCGACTATCCTCCATTTTTGTGAGAGAGAAATTGTGTGTCTCCAACGCAACATATATCCACATACACATACATACTGTGCTCCACACACATGAACGTCCGAATTGCATCAGTAACGAAACGACGAAAGAGTACATGTATACGGGAGTGAATGTAAAAAAGACGGGAGAGAGACAGACAGAGAACGAAATGAGTCAGATTGTCAACTGTTTTGTTGGTGTATGATGCTCTGAAGTTTTCGTTCCAAAATGAAACCTAATACCATCAATGATCACAGTTACATGCGTCCAGTGTCACATTACCGTTTGTCCAAAAGTTCATTTGGCTTATGGATCATGAGTATCTGAAAATGTGGGGGCCATTTTCTTGTTTATTATACCGATAAACAAGTATACTGTTTGCAGTCTCTCTCTTTTCATAATGATTCTTTGTTTTATTTATGTTTTTTTTTATCCTGGAAAACTTTTTGTTACCATTGTTGTTTGTGGAAAAGAGAAGTATTTATGCCTGGAAATGATGAACTCGCATTGCATACCAACTGGAAAATCTAGCAATCATTAACAAGACCCCTAAGTTAATATTGCTTTCCGGAACTATTGCACACAGGAAGCAAATGACATTCAAATATTCCCAGTTTATATATACTTGGTAACATCATCATTCCACTATTTGTCGTCCATAAAATGTACCATTCCCAGTTTTAGGGTTTTCAAATGTTGTACATTATTGCCACGATATTCTGTATGCTGATACAAAACAATATTTGTGTCTTTCTTCAACTTCAATACAAGTACAGGCTGACCCAGAACATTTTTTTTGTATCTTACTTTTTAATCTTATTACAAGTAAACTCTTTTATCTTTATTTGTCCTTAATACAAGTACAGGTTGATACAGACCAATATTTTTATCTTTCATTAACCTTGATATAAGTACAGACTGACACAGAATGATATTTTTATCTTCCATTAACAGTTATTAAAAGTACAGGTTGACACAGGACATTTTTTGTATCTTACTTTTTAATCTTATTACAAGTAAACACTTTTACCTTTATTTGTCTTTAATACAAGTACAGGTTGATACAGACCAATATTTTTATCTTTCATTAACCTTGATATAAGTACAGACTGACACAGAATGATATTTTTATCTTCCATTAACAGTTATTAAAAGTACAGGTTGACACAGGACATTTTTTGTATCTTACTTTTTAATCTTATTACAAGTAAACACTTTTATCTTTATTTGTCCTTAATACAAGTACAGGTTGATATAGACCAATATTTTTATCTTTCATTAACCTTGATACAAGCACAGACTGACACAGAATAATATTTTTATCTTCCATTAACAGTTATTAAAAGTACAGGTTGACACAGGACAATATATCTTTTTAAATCTTCCTTTAACCTTAAGATAAGTATAGAGTGTCACAGAACAATACATTTTGTCTTTTTTTTTTCATTTTGCGGCCGATGCACACAATTTATGGACTCTATTCTGTAAATATTAATACATAACACCTGTATCCAGTATCATGTTACCTCATTTTAGGTGTAGCTAATGCTCTGATTTTAACTAGGTATGTATTAGTCATATAACATGCACCATCTGATTAATCATATCCAGTCCTAATATGTAAAAACAAACATAACAACACATTGAGCAAGGCTATATGATAAAAAATATACATATATTAAAAAACACGAACACGTAACAGTTTCAACACACTCGCTGTATCTTTATCAGACTTCTACTCCTCCACTTCATTGCATCAAACGAGTAAAAGTCTGATGAAGACACAGCGAGAGTGTTGAAACTGTTACGTGTTCATGTTTTTAAATATATTTTTATCGCATAACCTTGCTCAGTGTTGTGTTTAGTTTTCTACAATATTGAAAAGAGGAATGATAGAATAGTTAATATTATATATAGTTCAAGAATTATTGTTATATTTTCCTCCACCTCCAATCTGAGCAAGCGAAGAATAGAAACATTCTGACTATTACATACTGGTCATATTACTGTATCTTCCTCTATTCTGGAATTTGCAGGAAGTTCCTTGTTATTCTGCATGTGTCCACTACTATGATCTTCTATATCTAGAGGATTTATCTTCATTTCAAATTGTTTCAAACGCGTTTTTCCACCTATTGTGCACCACTCCAGTACCTGATCTGACGTTGCTATAGATACTATTTTCTCTTTTACAATTTTCTATTGTTCTTTTGTTTTGTGCTAGTGGTTTCTATTTTCCTAATTGTTCTTTATATCCTTTCAGCAACTTTATTGTGTTTGTTATTGTGATATATTGAGCAGCAGACATATTTCTTATTTTTCTTCGATTATTATGTTGATGTCAGTTCTGTTATGCAGTAATTATTGTCGGTTATCATTCTTCTATCCCTTTAAAGTTTGTGTTTGTCTGTGTCTAGTATGATTTCTGGTTTAACATAGTATTTGTAATACCATTTCTTCCTTTATTTTCGGTTTTTTAGTTTTCTATTGTTCTTGACTTGTTTTTTAGTTTTCTATTGTTTTTTAGTTTTCTATTGTTTTTAGTTCGGTTTTTTAGTTTTCTATTGTTCTTGTATTTGAAAACATGTTCGTTACCAAATAGCAATGGACAATCATGTTTTAAATGGACAATCATGTTTTAAATGGACAATCATGTTTACCAAATAGCAATGGACAATCATGTTTTTTAGTTTTCTATTGTTTTTAGTTCGGTTTTTTAGTTTTCTATTGTTCTTGTATTTGAAAATCTACATGGACATCTATTGTTTTAAATGGACATCTATTGTTTTAAATGGACATCTATTGTTTTAAATGGACAATCATGTTTACCAAATAGCAATGGACAATCATGTTTTTTAGTTTTCTATTGTTTTTAGTTCGGTTTTTTAGTTTTCTATTGTTCTTGTATTTGAAAACATGTTCGTTACCAAATAGCAATGGACAATCATGTTTTAAATATTCATGTACCAAGTAAGTCGGGTTATGTTCCTGGATGTACATGCTTCATTCCATTCGCGTGTACTCGTATAAACAAGGGGGAAAACGTGCGATTTATTTTAGACGAGAATTTAGTATAATCAAACGCTTTTCGAAGTTCTCTTATCTCATGAGACACAGTTTTAAATGTCTTCTTCTTTCCAATAAGCGAAACGTATAAAGTTTATAACGCAGGCTTAGTAAATCTTGGACGAAATGGGATAGGCCTATATAAGAAAAACTAGTTTGAAAGCAAACCATAATACTGTGCTAATGTTCTACTAAAATGACTGCTTAATTATTAAGTGAAGGTTGCTTATTGTTGTAAGATTACTGTCATAAAGATTACCAATATGGGAGATTTTAAAATAAATTATATTATATTTTCGTACAAAACGAAGCCCTCACATACAGGAGTATATATTTCAGCGATTTATGTTATTCAATGTTTATCATAAAATTGAAATATGTATCTTTCCTAAATAGGTCAATATTATCGATATAATTGAATCCAAACTAAAATTATTACACAAATATGTTTGTCGTTGTTAAAACTATTTCATATACAGGGTGTTTCAAAACAACACCGACAACGTTTGGGAAGTCATTCCTGACACCGAGATAACACAAAAAGTATAGACCAACATAGGTGCACAAATGCTTCCTTTCGGAGTTATAGGAAACATGAAAAAAAATGAAATTTAAAGGTCCATAACTCTAATACTATGGGACCTACCGCAGTCAGGACAAGGCTTTACTTGGGAACTAGCATGTACCCTATCCAAATATCTGAGTTTCAGAATCGCGTGGTACTTTCGCAACAATTTTTGAAGAGGTAGGTGTTGAGAACTTCAAATTATATGCCAGTAGCCAAACTCATTCTATAAAAATTGTTGCATGAGTACCATTGGATTCCGAAACATGTATTTTTGGATAGGACACGTATTAGTTCCTAAGTGAAGTCTTGAACTGACTACAGTAGGTCCCATAGTTTTGGAGCTAGGGACATTTAAAGTTCAGTTTTTCATGTTTTCGGCAGCCTATAACTTTGAAAGGAAGCGTTTGTGCACCCAGGCTGGTCTATACTTTTTGTCTTATCTTCGTGTCAGGAATCACCTCTCAAATGTTGTCGGTGTTGTTTTGAAACACCCTTCATATCTCATGTTTCATTAATTGCTTAGGAGCATATCATTTATCTATAATCGAAGTTAATTTCTGACACAAAAGTACAATCCTACCATTTTTTGCCTCCAACCTGCTCACGATAAGTATTGATAATATAACAACAAAGAAATGTTTTGTTGCTGTGTGCATTGTTTCATTTTCTTTTCAGGAAACTAACAGCATTTGTGTGGTCCATGTTTACTTAAAAGATGAGTTAATATTGTTAATATTGTTGTTTTGTTAATGTTTCCTGAAATCCAATTCCATGAAAGTAGTTTGTACGGTCTTCCAGTAGCTATTCACCATATGCACCATTACTTTATCAACATGTTTCTGAGCGCAATATTGAATTTTAGATCTAAAACGTGTATCATATGTCTATTTCTAAGAACTATAAAATTGAAACCAATATGGCCAAGGGCGCCCATGTTGCGGTTTCCAAGGGGGGGCAAGTATAAGAGACATTTCAAATATAGTTTCAAATTTGATGCAACTATTCCAAAATTCTATTGGATTTTCGATAGTCCGACGTACAATTTCCTCTAGGGGGGCGAGCGCCCACCTTGCCCCCCTGATGGGCGCCCTTGAATATGGCGGCTAGTAGAATGTACTAACAATGCTTGTTTAGAGAAATATTAACAGAAGACAATTGTAACTTAAAGTCTAGCTTTTAATCATTTAGGGACAGCTACCAGTCTTTCTTCTGAGTCGCAAGAAACCGACGCTCTAAAAGCCATCCAAGCCTATAATTTAGTATTCCATGACTTACTTGACAAATTAAATTCAAGTGAGGATTATAAACTACATTCATCTTCTCTGGCATGAGTTCTGTTTATATGCCACACTCATGTTCACAAGCGATTGGCTATGTGTTTATATGCCACATCAGTCTCAAAAAGGTTACACAATTTTTTCCTTTGTCATTGATGAGAATGCTGATTAATATGTTCCATTAAGTTCATTTTCGCGTTACCTATGATCTATAGAGATCATAATCTTAGAATTGAGAGACTTCTGCGTAGTGAAAACAAAATGTCATAAATTACTAAATATTCACACCACAACACAAAATCTATTAAAGACACACTGATTGGTCAATGCGTATTTGAATTTACCAACAGAAGCCAAACAAACACTTTGGGGGAATTGAACATTAATCAAGTAAGCTGAATGAAACTTCACCTCCGTTTTGAAATCTGTTGACTGTGTATAATACGTCTTTTTCTAAACGATAAACACAGACTTATTTTCTGAAAGTGTGGTCCGTTATTGAATAAAACTAACCAAGGCTCTATCAAGAGGGGACCACGAGGACAATTTTCCATTCGATCTGAAATTCAAGTTTACACTAGTAAATGTGTTTTATGTTGTACTCATGTCTCTAAAATAATGATTCTCTTTATCTTTTTTCTTTTCTTTTTTTACAAGCTCCTTCCGGTTTGTTTTTTTATATATATACGGCATTGATACTAAACATCAATATTGTAGGATTACTGTTTAGAATCAGTGCAGGCAGAATAGTGAGATGATAGGGAAACAAACGTACCTGTAGAGAAAAAGTACAAAGATGAATTATAGGTCGGATGAAAGATGAGTTACTATTTTATCCATCGGTTTGAAATAATGGTTTCTAACACAGTATGATTTCAGTTCCCTTCTGAGTCTTCCAAAATGTGCAGCCTATATGCAGTCTTCTAAAATATGCATGAGCAGCCTATCAGAATTCTGTAGAACGGCGGTGGGTCAGTCCGGGTGATTACAGGCATTAGAGCAAAATGGTAAATGTCAGCAATAAATAATTTCTTGATGTGGATTCAGTGTCTCAAGCTCAAGTAATATCCCCTTCCTTAGTTCTCTACCCAAACCGAAAGTGGTGAGATGTAGACCATTCCTGGGCTCATTATTGATCGTCATAGAGCAAAAACGTATTGGAATCCAGAAGCAGTTTATAGAGTAGAATTCTATACACGGTAAACAAAATAGAAATATTTAATTAACACAATGCGTCTGTATTATCCGAGTTTGTGTTAACTTCTGACACAAGTATGACATTACTTTAACTTCATTGTATTTTTGAGTTAATTCTTAAATTGGCAGTGATTAAAGCAGCTACTTGACGTGATTACCATGACCATGAAATAATTTTACTAACACATCGTTGAATGTTACTTCGTGTGCAGTTGCCAAACTACGTTTATGAATACACCTTTCTTCTAGTTAATCAGGAATTAATATTTTATGTATGTGGCATAAATTATGTACAAGCGATTAACAGGAACGAAATGAAACATTATCGACGAAGAAAAAAGAAAATTGTGGGCTTCGAGGTTGCGATTTGACAACCGTACTTCCTGATTGAAAGTAGAGAATTCGAAAATAAGCAGAAAAGTAATGAAACGTGGTGTGAAATTCTCTCCACTTTGAAGAGATTCTATAGGTTGAAATATATCGTGAACAAAAGGAAAAATAACGTAAGTCCACATTTTTCTTTTATATGTTTGAAAACAAAAACACTTGAATGCAGTAGGTTATCTTGCATAAAACGTAATGAATCATAAACACTTTGTTTCTTTTGTGACGTTGTTTTTATTTCAAGATGCGGAAATATAAGGCGAGTGTAACTAGTATGAAAATAGATAGGAGCACTAGAAAATTCATATGCTCACAAAATTATTTTGGTGAAAGTTTATGGAAAATGTAAAACGTTGTTCGTTATTTTCTATAAGAGTCAAGTATACTATATAAAGCTTTTCCTTATACCTAAAATTAAAAACTAATATGAATTCTAAATGTTAGTTGCTTACTCTACTTGAAAGGCGGGATACACGATAAAATAGTAGCATGGGTCTCACTGCTTGATATACAGGATCTTCAATGAACTGGAAATCTTCAGCTAACTTATGGTTCTTAGTAACAACAACAACAACAAGAAAAAGGAAGTTTGCGGGTCACTGGTGAATAATAGTAATCTGTATTAGTATCTCAATACCTTCATTTCACCATGGGAGCTGATACATGTTACTAACAACACAAGGTTCGTTATTGAAACACAAGGTTATTGAAAGAACATTGTCAAGTTTCTGTTTCCGCGTTCCTTCGTTTATTCCCTTAGCTCTTTAACACTGCTCAACATCGACTCTGAATCAAATCGGTAACAGCAGGCACGTGTTAACCACAAAACCGGATCATCACTGGTCTGTGTTTGCCGTGTAAAAGCAAAACTATCACAGATAGTGAAAAATTGATTTCTGAAACTGATCCAGCATGAAAGTACAGGTTCTATCTTTATTTTTCTACTGGTGTCAATTACCTGTTCAGCTGGGTTAAAATTTTAAAAAAATGTAATAAGTTCTGTTACAGTTATTTTTTCCTATTACTGAAGTGATCTAAAAATCGATAGTAACAAATGAAATATAATGAAAAATCAAAAATAATATATATATAAATTAAGTATTACTATTGTGTGCTGAATTTTGAATTTAAACAGAATCGGAAGTATCACTGTTCATCTCAGCGACCCCGAAAACTATGCATTACGCACTAATATCGGTCATTTTCGATCTTTTATATATATATAAATTAGGGGAGGAGAAGGAAGGATATATATATATATATATATATATATATATATATATATATATATATATATATATATATACAGATAGATAGATAGATACCTCTCCTCCCCCTCCCCTAATTTGCACGGTCAAAGTGAAATAATAAATCCATCTCAGTCCCGAACCTCATCTATGCTGAAAATTTTATCGAGCTTCGTCGGATCATTCAAGACTTATTAAGTCACAAACATAGCTTCTCTTATTTTTATAGACTAAAACATGAAGCTACAGATTTGTAATTTCGGGTTTAATATTGCATTTTCAATAGTGTGAATGTACATATAAATTTAAGAATGGAAAAACGGAACTCACTTATTTTTCCTTATTATTTCTTAAGCGCTGTACCTTACTTACATCTTTCCGTGGACTGTTATTTAAAATAGTCACTGTTTGCTTTTGCATTTGAAAACCAACTCCTACCTTAGATTTCTATGAACAGCATATCATCCCCAATTCTCTCTATGCCATTTTCTTCATTCTTTATTTCTTCTTTAAATGGAATTGTCCTCTTGTTGGCTATAAATATCCCAAGCAAAGCTCCACTGTTCCTGCCATTCCCAGGTTACGGCCTAAAGACATCAAGATACAGTTTGCACAGAAATGGGTTTCATTTTTTTCCCCTTTTTTCTTTCCTTTAGGTCTATTTCCACAGAAACTACAAAAATACTCAGTAAAAAAAATAGACCATTCAAGGGGGAAAAGTAGACAATGAGAAAGTATCACAGTTGCTCACAAATACAAACATGCACATCTATGTGCCTGTGTGTCCAAGTTCTAGACCATTCCTTTAGTCTCTTCTTCGTTTCATTAGATACTAAAGAAAACGCCGCAAGGAAATGTAAACTCTATGGCCTAATTATTCTTTCAAGCTGTGGCACAAACACATACACAAATGCAGTACAAAATAGAACATTTATCATTTAATTTGTCGTCCCATGTTGTAATTCTTGTTGCCACAGTGTTATACTAAGTAATGTCAAAAAATTTTCAGCTATTATTTGATATAAAACATCACAATTGGAAGATAGAGTTTTATAACTTATCTTTATAATGACATCATCAAATTGTAAGTTCTTCTTGGGGCCACGGTGGCTCAGAGCTAGAGCGTTAACCTCAGGCGCATGGGGTTCTTAGTTCGATTTCAGCTCGCCCTAAGTGAGCTTTGTGGCGGGTAAACAGTGTGCGTGTGGATTTTCTCGGGTTCTCCCATTTCCTCCCAGTTTCTTCTTTCCACCATTTCATTCATTTCTCACCATTACCGTCTCCTTTAGCCTAGGCAACATAATCGTGGGACGTAAAACTTGGATTTCAGTTTGTAACTTTTTCTTTTTTACCTCAACTATAGGTTGCTGCGCAAGATGGAAATTTTAAAACTTTTCTCTCCCTTGGAAAAGCTGTTTTATACATTGATAAGCTCACTTCTTTATATCTACATCTAGATATTCAATCCTTGGTCTTCCTCTTCCTGGTTTTCCATTTTCCTTTTCCTCTATCAACACGGTGATCCAATCGGAGTGCCGAATAAGATGTCCAAGGATGCTGTTTCTTATTTTTCCTACAATCTTCATGATCTAACGTCCTTCATTAGCTTCCTTTAGTATGTCTACACTGTAACTCAGATTTTGAAATTTCAAAATATACAAACCAAAATTCAAAACACTCAAAATGTTGACATAAAATTAAAAAAAAATATTGAAAAATATAATATCATAAAATATTTTAATACGGAAAATATAGAAATGTCAAAATATAACTTTTGTTATTGCTTAATTAAATGTAGTGTCCGTTCCTAGCACCAAGGCTATACGAAACGTGGATTTATAGTTTAATGTAGGATCTGAACCACCATAATACATTAAATGCTCTCGCCATCAGTATCTTGAAGCCTACAGTCGGACAATCTCTCCATGCCGACCAGATGCCGCGGTCGGATTGCCGGCGCCGGACACCGGCGTCTTTCCACGCGATTTTCGACCACGACGAATACTTGCTTTGTCGAGCAGTCGGCAAACAGCCGGAAATGAGCATTAAATGCGCCGACGCCGCCGTCTAAAAGGGGTAGGCATAAGGAGTCGGCAGAGGGTCGGAAAGAGGCCTTTCCGACTCTTTTGCCGACTCTGACGGTCGGCATAACTGGGCAAAGAGTCGGCAAAGGGCATTTTATTTTACGTTTTTGCACCGCTTTCCGCCTCGGCAAAAGGTCGGCAACTTTGAACAAATAGATCGTCGTGCCTCCGCGGACGGGTGCCGTCTGCTTCCGGCGGCCTTCCAACGTCGATAGCGGCAATCCCTCTTTCTGACCGCGACTTCCTCATGGAGCTCGTATCGGGAATCAAACCCGAGACCTACCACTACAGACAGCAAAATAGATATATATTTTTATACTTAGATATATCAACTGTAGTGTTATTATATACACTGGCGCAAATACTGAGGGGATGAGTGGGACATGTCCCCTCCAATCTTGAAACTGGGGGGGGGACTGTTTCTCCCAAAAATCCGATTTGAAATGTACATTTTGGGGAGAAATATGATGATTTGTGTCCGATTACCACAAGGGGAAGTGCGATTAAATTGATATCCCCCAGATTATGCTTCAAATCTGCTCGCCTCCCAATGTTGAAGACAACTCTGCTCCCCTGATCTTCCACAGCATTATTTTTTAAGATCATAAATATTTTGAACATAGCTTAAAAAAATATGTGAAAGGTTTTACCCGTCCCCCCTCCATGTTGAAGACAGATTTGCGCTGCTGATTATATATATATATATATATATATATATATATATATATATATATATATATATATATATATATATATATATATATATATATATATATATGTATGTATGTATGTATGTATGAATGTATATATGCATGTATATATGTATATATACAGTGGCTGATGCAAGGGAATATATACAGTAGCCCCTATAGTCTCCCTTGATGCTCAGATATACACTGGATAAAAGGGGTTTCAATCCTGCTTTGCACTGGATAAGACGACAAACTATGGTTTATCCCCTCCTTTGATCATATCCTGGATCCACCAGTGTATATCTATATCTATCTATCTATCTATCTATCTATCTATATCACCTATATAGTATGGAGCTAAATTCGTTGTACAAAAACAGAGTGATTCCTGGGAGTCAGAGTTGGCGTGGGTCAACGAAAGCTTGACCCACGACCCACTGACCCACCACCCACCGTGACCCACGACTCACTGACCCACCACCCACCATGGCCCACTTTGACCCACGACCCACCGTGACCCACTCTGACCCACCACACACCGTGAACTACCACCCACGGTGACTCACTCTGACCCACCACCTACATTGAAGCACTCTCATCCACTTTGACCTACTCTGACTCACCAAAATCCATCGTCATCAACTCTGAACACGATCCACGGCCTCTTCTGAACTGACTAAAGAGTTTACACTTGTAATGAAACAAGACTGTGAAATTGTCACTAATCGGAGTTTGAATTTCTAGTCAATCGCTCAAGCAACACTCTGTTACAATAACGGTGGATCTGAACTTTACGATATAAAATGGTAAAGCGTTTGTCAGTGAGGAAATTAAAACAGTTCGAGGTGGGGGAAATTAGTGTGTGCCTAAAATATACTTGTACTAAGAGAGTATTCTTGCAAGTGTTAATTTCTGAACGCATTCCACAAGATACTTCTATTTTCAGGAAAATACCACTGTACAATATGGAAAAGATTATGGTTTCTCAGTTCACAGTATTTTTCTCACAAAAGACTTGAAAAATCAATTGTTCATAGGGTATAAAAATGCTCGGGTACCCTATGTGAGAGCATTTCCGTAAAGTATGCTCATAATTGTAATTTGTGTAATCACTAAAACACCACGTTAAATTTAAGTTACAAATATGCATAATTGCTATTATTATGAATATTTATTCAAAAGTAGTTTACCTAAAGCAAAGAAAAGACTTACTAAAAAGTAGGTACAAAGCTGAATAACACAAATAAGCCATTAGTAATACAAGTATACATTTTCCGTAACTCGTAATTTTCCACCTCAAAACAAATCTGAAATCGGATTTATTTCCTGTCGGTAACTTTTTGGCGTTAAATCATCCGCAGTGGAATGATGTCCATCCTTCAGCCAAGAAATAACTAGCTTGTCTACTTTGAGCATGTCTAGCGGTGGGCCATTAGCATTGATGAGCAACAAGTTAGACAATGTTTGGGCACTTAATCTATGTCTAATATCAGTCATCTGTAAATTCATAAGGGGAAATCCCCGTTCGCACTCTGTCGTGGAAACTGATAATACTTCTATCCGATTTCTGCAACTTCTCATCGACAATCTACTTGTTAGACTTAAGTCTGATAACGAGTTTTCTTGGTCAGGTTTGAAATACTCAGCAAGAAGTATCATCTCTCTATCACCATACAACATCTTTTCCATATTGACCGTGGCAGTTGGCAATGTCGACCCATGTAGAACAGAAACTTCATCTACCACGCCTTTGATAGGGAATCTTGTTAATAAATTATCAATTAAAGCCTGACAAACTGATGATTTCTTATTTGTTTATAAATTTAATTTTTGTAATTACACATGAAGGTTTGATACCATTACCAAGTTCCCTCCCCCGTCTAGAAAGCGAAAGGGAACGAGGTTTCTGGAAAGTATTCAGGGGTGAATGGGAATTTCCCTCCTTCTTCAACTTCAATTACCACACTGCTGTTTGCCATGTGCCAAATTACGATGAATTTCAATTAAATTATCATAGTATAATTATTTCCTTGTCGAATTATCAATACTTTTCAGTGCAAAAAAGGATGAAATTTCAAAGTTCCAAATCAAAGTAAGTAGACCAACGTAAAGGGAAAAAGTGTAAAATTTTCCATACAATTGTGCGTACAATCCAAACTTCAAATTTCCGTGTTATTAAGGTTACAGTGCAAATTTTATGTCTATTTTTCTCACAACTTTATGGGTTGATTACCCTGTGCTGTAAGCCCTCCATATAATAAACATAAGCTTCAGCAATTATTATAGCGGAAACCAATGGATATATAAAGCCAAGCACTGTATTTTTTGTTTCTGATTGTTTTTTCTGAAATAACATCGATCGTTTTCGATCATTTTTACAAACCAACTCACTACCAATTTTTCATATATAGAAAGTGCCCCTCTCCCCCCACACACACATAAAGGAGAATTTAAAAAAATGTTAGGACACATTCAATAAAGAGTTAATACACTGAATTTCAGCTCCGTAAGTTTAACGGCTTGCGAGGTACTCATTTCTTTTTCGCAAAAATTCGGATCCTCACTACCTCCTTAGGATATTATGCATTATAATAAAAGCAATATAACATCCCAATTTGGATTAAGGCCTAACTAAATGTACCAAAAGTAATTTCATTTGACTTTGCAATTTGACCGTGATGATCAGGCACACATAGTTACATTCATTTTTTAATAAATAATTTATATATTACAGTGATTCAAAAATGTATTTTTTTCCAGTAGTTAGTTCTAAAAACTCACAGGTCTCGAAAGCCAAGTTGTAGTATAAGTCCTATTGCTATTATTACTATTACAAATATTAATATCCAAAAGTGCTTGAAGTTCTTTTTTCACTTAGTTAGATATACTCACCTCAGGTAAGTAGACAGAAACAAGTGGAAAAGAAAGGGAAATGAAGGTCTTGAAAGTAAAACGGAGACAAATTTACCAGTCTTCAGAAGATACTGTCTACAATGCAGTGAGCAGAGAGGGTCGGTAGATCATACTGAGTCGGTGGGTCGCAGTGGGTCACGGTGGGTAGTGGGTCGCAGTGGGTCATGGTGGGTGGTGGGTCACAGTGGGTCACGGTGGGTGGTGGGTCGCAGTGGGTCACGGTGGGTGGTGGGTCACAGTGGGTCACATGCTGTTGACCCACGACCCATTGACCCACTGAGAAAACTTGACCCACTTGACCCACTGACCCACTCCATCTCTGCTGGGAGTAAAACAAACAAAATGTTCCAATAAACATAGGGCGAAAACCCCATTCTTTACGTGTTATAGGATGCCGAAAACAAAAAAATGAATTCTAAAGGTCCATAGCTCCAAAACTATGGGACCTACTGTAGTCGGGCCAAGACTTCACTTAGGAACTAGTATGTGCTTTATCCAAAAATACATGTTTTTAGAATCCTAAGGTACTAACGCAACAATATTTATGGAGGTAGTTGGAGAGTACTTTATATCATAGGCCCGTACTCAAACTCCCTCTATAAAAATTGTTGTGGAAGCACCTCAGGATTCTGAAACACGCATTTTTGGATAATTTGTAAGCAAGCTCAAACTTTAAACTTTATATAAAGGGCCAATGTCATCGTTAAAAAACTAATAGAATTTCAAGATATATATATTCACGAAAATGCAAATATCCGATAAGGTATAAACATACCTTTCATTGGTGAAAGTATGAATTTTCTATTTGCAAGTATAATGTTTGAAATGCCTTCAAACAAAAAAATTGTAAGAAAATTCCAGTGCGTTTTTCACAAAATGATATTTTTTGATATTGGGCCTTTTAGACCCAAGCTATATATATATATATATATATATATATATATATATATATATATATACAGGGGTCGGCTGATAAGTTCTCGGCCCGACCCCCTTCCGAATGTAGACCTACTACCCTGATGTGAAATGTTGATCTTTTTTATATGTTTAAGTACCAAGTTTCACGATTCTATCATAAATGGTTTTTATTTTACCGGAAATTGAATTAACCATGGCGGAGCCAGGTGTCAAATTCACCAAAGAGAAGTTGCGAGGTGTAATAAAGTTCTTCTTCCTGCAACAGAAGTCGCCCAAGGAAATCCATGGTTGCATGCTAGACACATTGGGTGGACAGTGCCCTTCATACTCCACTGTGAAGAAATGGTGTGCGAACTTCAAGCGCGGTGAATTTCCAACAGAAGATGGTGACAGATGTGGCAGGCCAGTGTCATTGGCAACTCCGGAAAAAAGTTGACCAGATTCATGACCTGATTTTGAGCAACAGACGGATTTCGCTTCAGGAGATAACTGACAAAGTATACATATCCAAAGAACGTGTCGGGTCAATAATCCATGATCAGTTGGACATGCGCAAGCTTTCTGCGAAATGGATTCCGAAATGTTAGAATGCGGATCAGAAACGCGAACGTGTGAGATCATCGCACGTGATTTTACTTCATTTTGCGAACTCCAAGGACAATTTTTTGAATCGGCTTGTTACCCAGGATGAAACGTGGTTGCATTACTTTGATCCGGAAACGAAACAGCAGCCATGTGGGTGGCGCCACACAGGATCTCCAAGGCTCCAAAAATTCACAGCACAAAAGTCCGCAGGGAAGGTTCTTGCCTCAATATTCTGGGATAAGGATGGTGTTTTGTTCTCAGACTGCCTACCAAAGGGCCAAACCATAACTGCAGAGTATTACTGCAATCTGCTGGCTAAGGTAAAGGACGCTATTAAAGAAAAGCGCCGGGGAAAGTTGACACGAGGTGTCTTGTTCTTGCAGGACAATGCTCCCGTCCACAATACTAGCAGAACAACGGATTTTCTTGCCCCTTCTGATTATTATCTGTTTCCAAAACTCAAAACAGCACTGAAAGGACAGAAATTTCACAGTGATGAAGAGGTGATAACAGCTGCGGAACAGTTTTTTTGCAGAATTTGAGAAAGCTTTTTTTGGGGGGGGGGGAGGGGTTGGAGAAGTTGCAGCATCGAAGTGCCAAGTGTGTAGACCTTCGAAGGAACTATGTTGAATAGCCTCACACTTTCATACCTGCAGCTCAAGTCCTTCTCGGTCGGGCCGAGGACTTATCAGCCCACCCTCGTTTATATATATATATATATATATATATATATATATATATATATATATATATATATATATATATATATATATGTTTGTAAATAATATTAATCTTAATAATTATTATTTTTAATATAGTCCTAACAGAGAATTCTAGAAAGAAACTATATAGTGAATAATAATCTGTATTTATTAAAGTCTAACGACTTTAGGTTTCACAACTCGAGAGGAGCTATGTACAACCACGTTGCTTTAAGTTTGATATTATTATGTTGGCAATACATCATCAACTCACCCCACCATTATTTCTGGTTTCTACGTAGAGGTCTGCCTCATTGTTTTGGTACTACAACAGAATGTCCCCATAGAGAATTGATTCTGGAACCATTCGTACCAAAGTCTCATGTAATAGGCAACATCTAAACGAATAACGTGGAAAATATAGATCGCGCAGGTAATCAATAATACTTAAATTCCAATATTGCCTTATATAGTAGTGGTTAAATCAAGTTAAGAGGTGATTGCATTCATCAGTTTTGTAATTACGGATAAAGAAATACGAAAGTCACCTTTTGCTAATTCAAACAAGTGACAAAATAGTTAAACCAAATAGTTAAGCCCCTATCGTCAAAGTAGACAAATTTAAAGAGCCAGCTACATGTGCAAATAGTTATGTATCAGTATATGCCAAGGATGTTGTAAAATAGAGGATCTGGCTATACAATAAAAT
The DNA here is from genome assembly GCF_964235325.1 of Thermobia domestica. Classification (NCBI taxonomy): domain Eukaryota; kingdom Metazoa; phylum Arthropoda; class Insecta; order Zygentoma; family Lepismatidae; genus Thermobia; species Thermobia domestica. The sequence goes on from NC_137458.1 coordinate 63,323,336, forward strand.
CGTAAAGCCATACGTCATAGTTCCGCTAGCCTCTCTCAGCCCACTCCGCCCAATAAGATCGCAATGTTTTGAGTCAACATTCATAGTGGAAACGAGAGTAGCCAACCAGACGTGCCGATGTTCGGTTGTCTTTTGGTTTCATTGAGTTAGTAGAATAAAGACGCATTAGGGCAGATCCTCTATTTTATAACATCCTTGGTATATGCTGTTGTAAGACTGCTATTGCAACGATAAATTTGACAACATCGCAACAGTGTATCAAACTTTAAATCTAAGTTGCCACTAAAGCTTTTCTTCTGCTACTGCTCCATTAGTTTGCGCTTCTTAAATCTTTAGGAAACAGCATTCTCATACCACACTTTATAGTTATTTAAAATTTAAAATGTTTGATAATACTATGGAGCGAACACAAGCAAAATTATATGTTCAAATATACTCAAACTTTATAAATATTACGATAAAAAAGTAATTATAACACTTAGTAGACAAAAATGAGAAAACAAAAATCCACAGAAATGTTAAGATACCCAATAGAAGCATCATGTATTATATTTCATTGAAGAAAGAAAAGATAGAAAAAGAAACAACCCGATATAATCAGTCTTTTGTTTTTGGCACGAGCGTTTCGGGAAACGAAATATGCCTGTTTCATACATCGCGTACGGTCGTTCGTTTGGCTGGAATAATTAGCAGCCAAAACAAAGGGACGACGGCGCATTCCCTAAGGGAAATGAAAAGAGGTCCTATGGCATCTGTAATGGTGAAGAGGGACTTATGGGAAGAGAAGGATGTTTGCTTTGGTGGTTGGTGGTACACACTCACACTATAGCAAGATGAGCAAATACCGAAAGACGAGGAACAAAGCTAAAATTGGACCGATATTTCAAATTGTTCTGTGGTATTACCAACCTTATTCGCACAAATTCCTGCAACGTAGATTGTTTTCCGTAAAATAATGGTTTTATTTATTTATAGTTATAATTTGAAAACAAAATAAACCATGATGAAACAAACTTAAAATTCTTATATTGTTCATAACATGTAGTATGCATTTATCTATAATATTTGGAGGCGTTTTGAACAATACAAATAAGGCTTTACCCTTCTGAGGTAGAAGAAATGAGTTTTCATCTGCAGCATTTGTTTAGGAGACAACTTCACCTGATATAAACTCAGAACCACAACTTGGTTATTTTGGTTCCTTCTCTACTTCAATATTTCAATTATTATCTATAGATTTTAAGTCCAACTACTACTAAAGACCTATCAGTCGATCATATTATGTACCACTGAGTTATTGTCACACGGATCAGGATTGTTATTGCACAAACTGTGACTTAAATGAAATTCAAACTATCAGTGTCATGTTTACCCCAGTGGGGAGAGACTTTTTCAAATAATATTGAAACCTAAAATGGAAGTAGGTTTCTAGTACCGGTACTTCTGGTTTTAGTAGAGAGATTAGAGAGAGAATTGAACATTTTTGGGAGACGCTTAAGAGGCCTCATCACTGCGAAATTAATATACCGCTAATTTTACAGTAAATATGTGATATCTTCAAATAGATAAAATATAATCGAAAAGTGGAACAAGACCTCCCTAGCCAATACAATTTTGCGTGAGATACCGTTATCATGACTCATTTATCTGCTTTCGATTTCCAGTCATTTAGAAGATCGGCATTTATTTTCGCGTTTCTAAATAACTGCAAACGGAAAGCTACTAGGTGACTCGTGATAACGGTACCTCATGCAGTATAACATCGTCTAGGGAGGTCTTGATCCACTTTTCGATTATCTTTCATCTACTTGAAGATATCACATAATTACTGTAAAATTAGCGGTATTTTAATTTCGCAGTGATAGGGACTCTTAAATGATTTCAGAAAATAGCTTCTCGCTATAGGTTACCAATTTTATTCTACAGCGATCGATGTTGACAAAGTGGTTGGTCTCCCTCATTTCTCGTTCTAGTAGAGGGTTAAAAGAAAAGATGGCACCGAGGTGCGCACCTATGGGGAATCCATTGGTTTCAGCACCAAAAACTTCGTAATTCAACTTCTCAGTAAAATTATATTTGTTTAACAGGGAAATGATTGATGTAGCATGAAAATTTAATCTTACACCTCATCCGTACTCTTTTTCTTACAAAAACAATCTACTTCTATCATTTTTTTCTGAAAATATAGGTGAAAGTATTTTACAATTATTTATCGTCTTTTTAGGTGCAGAATAACACCGGTTTGGTGGTATTACATAGACGTAGTGGTTTGTAGTATTGCAAAGTTTAAACCCTTCGCAATAAAAAATTATGGGTGCGCAACTGATGGCACGTGGCACCTATTCTTAGAATGCTAAATCGTTCCATTTAAGCCACTTTTCGTTTACTCTATTCATTTTTTCTCTATGTAATCAATATTGAAACCGGAAGTTGTAGCGAATTGCTATTATTTCCAGTTTTAGTAGGGAGTTAAAGATGATATGGAATCCTGTGATTCTGAATTGATTGCATAAAAACTGCTTCTCGCTATCCATTACTGTTTTTGTTCTATAGTGGTCAATGTTAAAACAGGAAATGGTTTATTTCTACCACTTCCGGTTTGAATAGTGCCTCCATCAACGACATCGACTCCAAACTTTTTACCCTCTATATTCTGACCATAATTGATGGTGACCCATTGAGCAATTCTTAAGATGTTTTGTCGGACAGTGGCGGACCTAGCCTGGGGCCGAGGACGCCTAGGCCCCCCAGTTTTCTGAGTGCCAATAATAATTTAAGTTATTATTTATATATTTTTTGAAATTTTGTAGTAAACTCATCATATACAGTGTGTTTGAAAAAGAACTCTTTAGTTTCAGTGAGTCCTAGAATCTGTACAAAGTGACGTACACTATTTGTGGTCTTTGATTCATCAACCTTCCAAGTTTGGCTCTCCTGCAGTTGGCAGATCTGCTTGACCTTGAGACGGCACCAGTGCTGTTTTTTTCCTCTGTTTCCTCAGTTCAGTCCAGGCAGGCGTGCAGTGCAGAGCAACTGAGCAACAATGTGTACTCCGCAACAGAAAGCGCAGTGCGTTATTTGGCTTGTGAAAACTGAGTCAGTTATAAGAGGGCAACGTAATTATAGACCCCAGTATGGTGGTGAACCACCTATAGCAAAGACTATCCGTCATTGGCTAAAGTGGTTCAAAGAAACCGGTAGTGTTTTAAAAGCAAAATTACCAGGTAGACCGATAACTTCTGAAGATGTTGTTGAACAGATCCGTGTTTCTTGTGTTCGGAGCCCGAAGAAGTCATTGACCAGACGTAGTCTACAACTAGGAGTGCCTGAAGGTACTGTGTATGATGTTGTACGTAAAAGACTTAAGTTGCGCCTACAAATTGCAACTGTTACATGAAATTAAACCTACTGATAAAATCGAAAGGCATGAGTTTGCTGCTGACTTTCTACACAGAATTGATGGTGATGTCAATTTTTTTTTTAAAAAAAACTCTCTTTTCTGATGAGGCTACATTTCATGTCAGTGGAACAGTTAATCGTCATTTACGGGAATCGTCACGGCGGTTGGGAAAGTTATACCTGAGATATTGGTGAATACGTGGCGAGAAGTGGAATATCGTCCCGACGTGTGCAGGGCCACAACTGGATCCCACGTCAAAGTCTACCAACATTAAACAAAACTTGAAGGAATTCTCTGTCATGGTATGTACTCATTGATGTAAGTTTTCATTCAATTCCCAATTAAATTTATACTTAAAACTAGGGAGTTCTTTTTCAAACACCCTGTATATATATCATAGTCTAAGTTCTGGCTGCCTCCACCCCCCAGATTTACGCTCTAGATCCGCCACTGCAGATGGAGAAACATACGAACAAGCAAAGTAAATATACACAACGTTACTAAAATCTCCAACTATGACTTTAAAAATTCTTTGTTGAGGAACAATGTAATATTTTAGGAACTGTTGCTTGTGATTATTTGTTGATGTTGTGGAAACATACAAATGAACTCTATAGACAACAACGAACAACGACGCATGCACAGTAAGAAGTAAGAATGAAAGCCAGTTATTCAGTTTAGAAATCACACGAATTCAGTTCACTATGAAACTTACAGGGGAGCAGAGGGTTGCTGTTTTGGAAGCTCATTTTAAAGTTAACTATTCGAACGCTGTATAGATATCTTTTATAGGAGATATCCCAACGCTCTTTCACAAAAACAACAATGTATGATTTAGCAACAACAAAAAAAAAAGTTTCACGTAACAGAAAACGTTTCAAATAAGCCAAGGCGCGGAACACAAAGACTTCTCTTGTGAATGTTGACACAATTGCAGAACTCCACAAGGATGAATCTGAGGAGGCTTTCACAAGAAATAGGAAAATCTTTGTCATTTTATCATAGGGTTGCAAAATGTCTCAAGTTCCATGCATACAGGATGCGAGTAATTCAAGAACTGCTGCACCAGCTGGATTTCCAGAAACTTTTAAATCATTGCCAGTGGTTAAACAGATTCACGCGGAACAGTGTGGTCAACAATGTGAACAAAATATTTTTCAGTGATAAGGTCTAGTTCCATTTATGTGGATACGTGAATGATCAAAATACTCGATATGATGTATGGGGAATCCTCATACAGAGTATGAAGTTTCTTTTCATTCTGATAAGGTCTGAGTATGCTTCGCAATTTCAAGGAGAAGAATTGTGGGTTCATTTTTTTTAAAACACTACTGTTGATTCAATACATAACTCAATTTGTAGCTTTGTTTGAGGAACTCGAACGTTGTTGTTGACTCCAACACGACAGTGCAACGAGCCATACATGAAATGAGTCATTGGAGATACTCAGATATGTCTTCAGGGATCGATTGATATCGAAAAACTTGTGGCCACTTCACTCGCTAGACTTAAGCCCTGTAGTCTTTCATTTGAAGGACTTTCTTAAGGACATAGTGTACAAAAGCAATCCAGGACATGCAGAAGTATATAGTCAATGCAGCGAGTGGCATTCCGGTCATAACAAGGCATAAAGTGGAATCCAACTCATGTAGTCGTGTTAACATGTGCCTGCAATTAATTACAAGATCTCTAAATGTTATCTTTTTTTTTATCCTTATGTAAGAATAACCTGTAGTTAGATGTAAATATTTTCATGTTATAGTGAATAATTTATAATTGTTTACAATTTTCTCAAATTGGAGTTTGAGATCATCCTTATAAAGTGTATCAAAAATCCGAGTTCACAGACTAATTCCGTTATAAATAAAACACGAAAAATAAAAAAAAAAAGAAGAAAGTTGTTCAAATGTATGGTTTTCACTCTAAAACGGTGGAACTTTCCCAATCGAACCAGCTGTTTCGAATCCACACTGTGAAGGTACCCTATGTTAAATAAAAAAGCATCATTTGTAGTTCAGCAAGTTGCTCGAACGGATCGTAAAGACATGTAAAAATGACATGGTGAAACTTGTTATGCGAGAGAATCTTAAACACTTTTCCCAACAATGCTGTATTGCAGGTATGGCAAAGAGAACATGTTGCTGAATTGACAACGTTGTTTTCCTATTTAACAAATGGTGACTTGCCAGTACGGAGCTCCAATGGGTGGTGCGATTAGAAACCTTCTACTATTTGCCCTCGGCCTCGGACTTTTGATCCATTCTTATAATACTACAACGAGAAATTATTCGATCGGAGGTAAACAATGAATAGATTCCTTACATTTTGTTTCAAGAGTAATATGTAAGATGAAAAAGCTTCCTCTACTCTAGGGAACGAACATATTTTTTAAATATATGCCTAATTGACATTGGATTGGTATGCATAGAATTCCTGGTGAAACGAACAATGGTAACGCTGCCCCAACCTCCTATATCCCAAGCGTGGCCCTGTCTGACTTCCTTTTTGCTTTTCCATCTCGCATTCAGCTTAAAAGAGTAACATTTTCGATTGATAACAGTGTCCAACCAAAGTTGCCATGACGACTGCTTTGAAATAAATCCCTGTTCAAGACAGAACCGCTAGCTATTGTGTATTCGTACTCAACGATGTTGTTTCGAGGAATTTATATTTATAGAAGCATAGCTTGACAAACGAATTTTATAGAATCAGTATCATTATTTTCCAAACAAACCTTGAATAGTTTAATTTTGGAGGCTTTCAACGTATACGTACGGTACGCGTACCAGTCATGATACGCGCGAGTTGCTTCTGAGTGGTCTATACGACTTCTGGTGGTATGTCAGTGGAAAAAATAGTTAACGTCTCTCATAAAGCTCTTGATGCTATTATTACAGCTTCTCAAAATCTCTTATCAGTTTGAGGCAATGGTTTAGCATACCCAAGTATGATACTACTTTGGATAAGGAAAATAATAAGGATACAGTGTATCGATTTATCCCTGTAAAAATGGCTATGAAATTGTGGGAAATTGTATCTATTAATATGGGATCTGTATATGTAGAAAGAGAATGAAGTGAAATCTTTCAGTTTAACGTCTCACGTTTATGCTCATTACGCCAAGAGAGACGGATGATTAAGGCAAGTGAATAATGAAGGAATAATCGGTGGAGTGGGAATGTGGGAGGAATCGGGAATACTCCGACTAGAGACCGGATGTTTAGGCATTAAAAACCTAGAAAATAGGCAGGCAAATAGGCACTTAAAATTTAAAAAATAGGCACTAATGTGTAACTCAAAATAACGAAGATAAATGCTCAATACAATTAAAAAAATAAATTCAAGTCATAGATATTGTTCAAAGAATATAGAAACATACCTGTTTGTTAATTTTTTTTAATGTATATATAAAAACGAAGGTTGACATGTATTCCATGTGTATTTTGAAAATACATTCTATACAGCGCTTTATCACCACATATAACAGTCCAAATTCTATACATTTTAATCAGTACACACAGCAGTCCAAAGTTTTACAGCACTTTATTAGTACACATAGCAGTCCAAAGTTTTATTGCATCTTATTACTACAAACAGCACTTATTTCTCGAAGAGGCAGAAACCAGAGAAGAAGAATAGTTATGTATATATGAGCATTTTAAAAAAAGAATTTTCTTTACTCTTGTCTGTTAGATCTATATATAAAAAAGAACGATCTTTTAAAAATCAAGTTTTAATTTTTCTTTTGAAGAGCGAATTCTTCTAAAAACTCAGCATTTGAAGAAGGAAAATTCAATTAAAAAAACTGGTGAAAATCAAAAAGAAAAGAATGAATGCGTTAATAAAAAGAGAAGGCGAAAAAGATGTAAGTAGAAAGGAAAAGAAATCTAGCCTCCTACCTACTGTACCTTCTTTTCAAACATAGAACATGAAGAATCAGCAAAATTGAATTGAAAAGCACCAGAAACTATCAGATGGATGGGGGAACGGGGGATTTTGTAGAAGGTAGAAGAAAAAAGAAAAAAAAGATGCGAGAGGTGGTACATCAGATTGAGAGAAGAGCATGAGAGTAGATGGAAGGTAGACAGAGGTTTTTTACAAAAGAAAGAAAAAGAAGAGAGAGAGACAGAAAAAAATGTGTGAGCGTGTGTGTGTGTGTACTTCGCGAATGGGATGAGATGACAAGACAAAAGCTTCTTTTCTCACTGATTTCGAGTCAGCATTTTCTATTATCTCGAAAAAAAGAATCATGGTGAGAGAAATTTTAATTTTTTTTTCTTTTTATGCTTTTTGTGTGTTATCAATTCATTCTACACTACACAGTTCAAAAATAAAAACGAAGAAAAATCATACAATTGCAATAGACATTAATATGACAGTGTAGCTGATCGAATGGATTCTAAACGCATTTTTTTTTAATCTGAGAAAAAAGGTAAGTTTCACTGACTCAAAGCTTATACAAAGAAAAAAATTTAATTCTTGTAATGTTTTGATTATACAGTACAAACAATAAGAAATATCTTACATTAACACAGGTTTAACAAATCCTCGTTTTAATGGATTACTTAAGGTAGAAAAATGTACGTAACATCGAAAAGTCCGTTAAACTGCTATTTGTAAAATGGTATGGTACACATAAAATTGTGCTGCATAATGTAAATGGAAAATATTTAATGTGCATGTTACTGATTAAAAAATTCCTTACAACTACATATTGCGAGGGTGAAAAAATCTTCAAATTGAAGTTGCTTTCCCGTTGAATTTTATTTCTAAGTAATCAAAATATTGTAGTAAGTTTTCTCGGACTATCAGCCAGGAAAAAAAAATATTGAGTTCCCACCTTTCGAATGCAGACATTACATTGATATTCAATGTGTTCTATTATGAAGAGATCGGAGGTATGAAACGCCTGACATTTGTTCTTGAAAAGTGCCGACCAAATATGACTAAATTGGAAACAGGCATTCAACAAAGGCACTTCTCGTAACCAGAACAACAAGCAATCACTAGCCAGTGGTCTCCTCAGCCGATGACAGATTACCATTCATAGCTCTACCTGTAGTTACTATATATATGCCCACACAGTCCGATCTTTCCATAACAACCTCTGAAGACAAATGTAATATCTGCATTCAAAACGTCTGAAGTCAATATATTCATCTGCTTGATAGCCTGCCAAAACTTACTAGAATCACGTCGCCAGGAAAGATTCAATCAAAACATTTAAACTGCCTCAAATGTTCATAGTGAACCAACGTTTGCGGATCTGAAATTTTGCTACATTAAACAAATTCTGTTCGTTAAGTCAAAGGTTTACTGTAATTATGATTTTGCTGTTTATTAACGTTTTAAACATCGCTTATGAAATATGTTTATCTTAATTCGGTAGTAATTGTAAACAAGAAATGATCAATTAAACGAATTAAATTAAGTGAAGAGATTTGATCTCAAACTATACAACATCGAATGATTGAACATATGAAGAATATGTAGATTAAAATTATTTTCTTTTGTAGGTGCTTGTATTATTTGAAAATGAAGTCTTTGAGTTTTACATACCACGGTTATGCCGTATGGGCTAAAGGAGACGGTGATGATTAGAAATGAATGAAATGGTGAAATGAAGAAAATGGGAGAAAACGGGAGAACTCCGAGAAAACCCACGCGCATTGTGTTTGTACACCACAAAGTCCACTTGGCTCGAGATGGGATTGGACCAGGTACCCCTTGCACCAATGAGTTACCGCGACCCCCTTGCAATATTTGAGGATTTAATAAATTAGAAAACAAATCTATGCACTTAATCACTTCAAGAATACTACGCAGCAATAACTTCGCCATGTACATTATTATCAATTGATTACACAGAGATTAAGTAAATCGAATCTTACGCTTGAACCTGTTGTGGATTAACATGCAGTCAAATCATAGCCTTCGAGATATTGTGGATTAACATGGGGTCGAATCATAGCCTTGAACCTCTTATGGATAAAGAAGTGGCCAAATTATAGCCTGGTTCCATTTAGGATTCGAGTAGTCCAATTGTGAATCAAGAGCAAACCAACGTTATAGTCTTGACCCAATTGTTAGGCAACAGCGAGCCAAGAAGTTCAACACCCAACTGCTCACAGTGTTCATTTTACAATTTGGTTATAAAGTTTGAAGGAAGTGGTATTAGGCAGAAACCGAAAATCAATGGCTAGTTGACAGATTTCTGGCATTTTGAGTTTAGAAAAAAGAAGTCTACGGAAAAGGTACCATTACTTTCCTTGTCCTGAACCACAGAACTTTCCAAATTTAGAAATTTTAGAATAAAAGTACAGACCAATCTAGATATCTTAAATTGTTAAGGACATTTATAATAAATTTAAATTATCGAAAATTCAAGATACCGAAATGCCTGCAGATATTGTTTAAGACGCATTTGCTAAACTACTTGTTATAATATGTATGGTGTGGTAGTACACATTTATCTGGGTATTTTATCGTTTCTCTTCAGTATTTCTTCAGTATGCTAGATGAAAGACGATATTCGGTTTCTAAATGAACATCTCTAATTTTCAACCAAGTTTAACTTTGTTGCTTAAGATGATAACATTCATTGCTTATTATTCATTTTACACGGAAAATGTATTCGCTCAAGTCTAAATTCTGTGCCGGTAAGAAATGTGACGGTTTCAATTAAAAGATACTGTCACTAGTTATTACAATGTGTAACTATAATATCCCTTTGCCATAAGAGGTATACGGAATTCCTAAGCCAAATGAAACTGTATTAAGAGAGATACTAATATATGAATCAAAGAATACTATGTTAGTAATTTAGAACGTTTTTCACCCTAAAAACGGTGTAGTTGGAACAACCAGAAGTATGATTGAATGCAACAACATGGCTCCAGCAATACTTACAGCTGGGAGGACAATATTATATGGTTTAAAATACAGCTGGATCAAATAAATATATTGCTGTCGCAGTCAGTTTTATGATGGTAACAACTATGCCAATCATATTACTTGTAATTATAAAATCTTGTAATGGTCTTCATATTTCCAATTATGTGGTAGTTTTATAATTACAAGTACCTTAATTGACGTAGTTGTTACCATCATAAAACTGGCTGCGACAGCAATATATTTATTTGATCCAGTTATATTTTTAACCATATAATATTGTTCTCCCAGCTATAAGTATTGTTGAAGCCATATTGTTACATTCAATCATACTTCTGGTCATGCTTCTGGTTGTTCCAACTATATAGTTTTTAGAGTGTTAGTTTACATAGTAGTAGTTGAACTTTTAACTTTATTTAAAAAAAAAAACATAAATATCTAAATGTAAACTGTAAAGTGTGAACTGGGAGATTTCTGAATCAATGATGCAATAATATATGCTAGAGATTATTCGAAACGATATTTTTATGCACGCAAACACACACATATATATGCACATTAACACTACATACGGTAGAGTTGGTTTAGGTGAAATTTACAAGTTAGTAAGATTGTGATGGAATGAATATAAAATCATTGATTACACCCCGGTAGCATTTTAGTTTCACGCTCTCTTTATCCCTCAACCAGTTTATATGTATATCTCCCTCCATATTCTCGTTGGTTCCCTTTTATAAGCATCCTGCGTGCTTGGTATCAAAAGAACCTTTGAGAGAAAGGGAGTATGCGTGTATGATTGTAAAGCAATTTTACCCGTGCCAACTTCTCTCGAAATTTCTCTGGGTATAAAAAAAAATCCAGTTTCCGCATCTGTCCTTTGTGTACAGACGATGCAATCAGGGAAAGAACAAAGACTCCTTTTTATGACAGCGAAAACGAGAGAAGATGGATTTAATTCAGATTATGTGTGTGTCATATTATAATAATCAGCCACAAACGATATGTTTATCACAGAGAAAGACAAGAAGAAGAAGATGGCGTTATTAAAATTCAAGATTGCACGCTCTTCAATTCAAATTTCTCGCAAGAAGTCTCTAGTACTATTACTACTGTAACTATGCTAGACTACTAGTATTATTGCTCCTACTTAGGTGTTAAGCTAATTTTTGCTCGGTGAAATACGAATTCAGCTTCTTGAAACTAAATTAGATTTTCTTTTTTGTACCTTTGCAACTTTTATAATGAAAATGCTAAGATAATTTACAATACAAGTATGATGTTAGTTGAGGAACACAAACACCTGATAATATCTAAAAGAAAAAAATAATTGTACAATCGTTGTAGTGCAAAAATTAAAAAGACAGAAAACGAAAATTAAAAAAAAACAAATATGCAAGATATTATTCAGAAAACAATATTAGTATAACGGATATAGCAAAAGTGAAATTCCTTCTACAATTACCAAAGTGTATTTACCCGCAACACTCTACTGAAACCTAAAGTGTTTGAAATTTACTACTATTTCCGGTTTCAATAGTGATATATGGATAAAATGTCTAATAAAGGTGGTGTTACATTGTGAAACTGTTATGTTACAATATATATAATATATAAAGGATATTTGGTCAGTTTTGTTTTACTAATACAGCAAATTCTATCTATTCAGGTCTTCTTCTAATAATGAGACATACATACGTACACTCTAAACAATAATACATGCTCAAAACAGTACGCACACACTACTTCTTATGTGTGCACGTTAATGCATTCATAATGAACTTTGATAATTCTGGCAGAAACTTCACGTTTGTTTAATCAGTTATAATATTCTTTTAAATAAAGTATCTTGCACATTTCTTTTGTTTTTTCTTTTCTATTTTCGTTTTCAATCTTTTTAATTTTTGCATAAAGATTATGCAATTAAAACATACCCGATTTTCTCTCTTAGATATTATACGCTACAGTAGTGGTTTTCAACTGACGTGTTGCGACACATTGGTGTGTCATATAGTTCCCTAAGGTGTGTCGCAAATTTTTGAATTTTTAAAAGTCATGAAGAATTTAATAATAATCATTTAAAATCTAGACAGACTGCACCAGTCAACACATCTTTAGCGGTAGTGATAATGCTCACAAGGGAACATCTTATATTGATAGTAGCATTGCTCAATCAAACAATGCGCAGTCTATAGAGGAGTGAAGGAAAGTGAAACATCCAAAGTTTTACGTGCCGACACCCAGAAACACAAGAGATACAGAAGAAAGAAGAATCTGGAATCATGTGAAGATGGCAATGCAGTGATACAGAAAGAACTTCAAAATGATTAATCAAAATGACATTTACACAATAGTAGACTATAGTAAGCAAACATTGTACCCACAGGTATGCTCAATAACATCATATGTAATGCAGTTACATGGTTCTATTCCTAACTAGATTTTCTAGATGTTATAATTTGTGTTCCGTGCCACTTAACAAAACTTCATTTTGTGCTCAGTTGGCAACACTGCATTACATATGATGTTATTGAGCATGTTTGTGGGCAGTCGTTCTGTCAGAAAAAATGTTCCGGGGGAACCCACGTAGTATTCCGGGGGGCACTACTGGTACTATTTTATTTATTATTATATTATAGATGTATTAGTTTGGTCTCGTCCGGGGGGCACTCTCAGAGCTCCGGGGGGGAAAGTACCCCCACAAAGACATGTCTGGAAGAAACACTTTCTGTGGGTACAGTGTTTGCTTAATGCCATTTTGATTACTTTAATCATTTTGAAGTTCTTTCTGTGTCAGTGGATCTTCGCATGATTCTGGATCTTTTTTTTTCCTCTGTATCTCCTGTGTTTCTGGGTGTCGGCCCGTAAAACTTTGGATGTCTCACTTTCCTTCACTCATCTATCGACTGCGCATTGTTTGATTGAGCAATGCTACTATCAATATAAGATGTTACTTTGTCAGTGTCATTAAACTAACTAACTAACTCTATGGCCTATGGAACCCGGAGGTTCAGTGCCGCGTTCACAAAAGCTCTCCACTGACTTCTATCCTTAGCTAATTGCATCCAGTTTCTACTTTGTATTCCTATCTCTGCGAGATCCATCTTAATATTATCCTCCCATCTGCGCCTAGGTCTTCCTAATGGACGTTTTCCTATGGGTCTACCAGTCAAGACTTTGAAAGCGTTTCTACTTTCTTCCATTCTAGCTACATGACCTGCCCACCTAAGCCTCCTAGACTTGACGACCCTAACAATGTTGGGTAAACCGTATAAACTATGTAGTTCCTCGTTATGAAGCTTCCGCCATTCCCCATTCTCGTTCCTCTTGGGTCCGAATATTCTTCTCAGGATCCTGTTCTCAAATATTTTCAGTCTATGTTCTTCCCTCAGAGTAAGCGACCATGTTTCACAACCATACAGAACAACAGGCATGATTATCGTTTTATATATTTTAAACTTCAAATTCCTCGACAGAATTCGCGACGACAAGAGATTTTGAACCGAATAGAAACACTAATTCCCTGCTTTTAGTCGACATTTAATTTCTTCGTGAATATGATTTTCGTCTGTTAATATTGATCCTCATCGATCTGTTATTTTTGTCAGTGTCATTATTATAAGAAATTGGTTTAAATGTTATAATAGATATTATTATTATTATTATTATTATTATTATTATTATTATTATTATTATTATTATTATTATTTATAATAAAAATATAAACAAGTGTGTCGCGATGTGGTGGACGGTCAATAGTGTGTCATCAATAAAAAAAGGTTGAGAACCACTGCACTAGGGTATACAGATGTAGTGACTGATCATTTCTTTGTAAAAAAAAAGAAAAAAATACGAAATACATAAAATCAGATAGACGACAATTCAAATGAACAACGATTTATGAAAATTAAAGCGAATGTGAATTTGTGGGTTACTTCATCACGAAATAACCACTGAAACAATTAAAATGATTATCAACCTTAGGCATTCAGAGGATTGAACGATAGTATATTGATAATTTTCGGCTTGAAGGCTAAAGGGAGGGAGTGGTGACGTAAAAATAATCGAAAGTGACTGATATTAGTGTCTAATCTGTAGCTCTTTCAGAATTCAATGACATGAATAATTACACTCTTGATACCTTTAACTCTAAATTTATCATTCATTAGTATGGAAGTGAGGGTTGAGGGAAGAGCTGGTACGTAAAAATAATCGAAAATGTTTTATATCACTGTCCAATCGATAGTTTTCGGTTTGCTGAGATGAATATTGACATTTAGGATGTAATTTAACTGCAAATTCAGCCTCATCGGCATGTGCAGTAAAGAAAAAAAATGTGAGGGAGCAATATTATGGATTTTTGTAATTATACTTTTATCGAAGTGTGAATCCCAAACGGGAAGTGGTTTCAGCACTGTTGATAATCCTATTTTCCCCGTGCGAAGAATGAATGTTTAAGACAGTAGTGTATGACAGACTTTTCTGACACTAGGGAAGGTAGCAAATATTTTATCATTTTTTTTCTAATATGCAGAATATAGAAAATAAACGTTCTTTTATTTAAATAATCAGACAATGTTATACAGCAGTAAAATAAAAAAAATCTGGTCTAACTTCTTATGTTTTTCCCTTTAGGATAAAATAGGAGGATGATTGAAGTGAACATTTCTGGAAGAGTTGTTAAAATGCGGATATTAGAGGGAAAACGGGAGAACCCTAAGACAACCCACAGACACAATATCATCCAATACGTGGTTTGGGATCGAGTCAGGGACCTCTTACTCCAGAAATGAACGCTTCACCACTGTCCCACTGTGTTCCCTTGATACAAGAGTATAGGCAACTGTCTATGGAAAGTTTGTTAAAGAAACTGTGGCTGGATATCAATGGATTCCGAATTGAACTAATTTCATTAGATAGACTTTTAGGCTCTATTTTAAAGAAAGAAGATTAATAAATTGGCGGCTCTAAATGATCGATAGATAAACGTAGCTAAATTTAGTTCTCCAAACATATTACACAGTTGCACACCCACACTCACATACAAAGCTTTTAGATACCATCAGTTAAAAAAAACGAAAAGATCAAATATTCCCTAGAGTGAGAAATGAATTTTCTAGAATTGACTGTAGCGCCACCCACATGACACCACGTCACCAAGGAAAAGTAGTCTTTCCTTAGATTGGTTGCAATAATAACAGATTGCTTTTTCGATTTACAACAGAAAATGTTACGCCGCGGACAACTTCCCTCCAAGTCTTCTCCCACCTCTCCCTCCACAAAAAAGAGGAACGAACACATTTGGTATCGTACCCGCCATGTGTGCTCAGCCAACAGAGCGCTGGGGACCTACATAAACAAGCCAATGTGTACTTAAGGCAAGAGTTGTGCAAACGCTGTATCCGTGATAGACGGCTTTTGCCTCAGTAGAATTTCATTCAATGCGTGCACAGAGAAAGAGAGAGAGGAGAGAGAGAGAGTAAGTGTAAGAGAAAAATTGAAAAAGAAAAAAATGACGCATCAATTTTCAACTTGGAAGAAAGTATATTTTCTTGTTCTTTTATTATTATTATTATTATTATTATTATTATTATTATTATTATTATTATTATTATTATTATTATTATTATTATTATTATTAATGATTGAGACAAAAAGCCAAATTATTGACGTCTCCATTAAGGGGAAGCACGCTAGACGGGGATTGGTGGTTTCGATTCAACCTGAGAAATAAACATGTTCCATTCAAATGTTAACAACAGATACAGTATGCTAATACAGCTGTATCAATGGATGTTTCATGGACGTATTGAGTTGTACTTCACTGTATTGACTGGCAGTAGTGTCTTCTACACACAGAAAAAATAATACTTATTTATTTATTTTAAGAAATAAAGAATATATATATATATATATATATATATATATATATATATAGAGAGAGAGAGAGAGAGAGAGAGAGAGAGAGGTAGATAGATAGATAGCAAGTAGTGCTTTCGGGCATTGTTCTTTTCAATTCTTGGGCCAGCTTTCGTGAAGTATACCGTGGTGCCCCGAAGGTATGCAACCTGGATGACGTGAAGAATTGTTGGGTTGCCTACCTTACAGACACTATTGTTCACTACTTTTTCCCCATAAATTTTGATCTACTCTTTCCCTTAAAAATGACTTCGTACCCGATTATACCTGGTGAAACCTATCCTCTATAGAAAGTTTGCTGTTTCTAGGTGACTTTTTCTATGCAAAAATCTTAAGATAGGTAAATTTCTTTATTTTTATTAAGATAATTTGTTTCTTCATAGGATTTTAGATTATTAATATAAAGAGTTACAATTGTCTATGAAACTTCCATCTGTACAGCTGCAATAACGTACTTGTTATTTACATCGAACTATTGTGTCATTAAGCACTTAAAAAAATACTCTACTATAGATCCGAGATATACAATAAAAAGTGTTTGTGGTCCATTTAAATCCGAGCTCATAATCTATATTAGCTGAATGCACTCCTGTTAGTTCCTAAACTCTTGTCAGTCAACTATTAAAATTGTTATTATTAATTATTAGAATTACAAAGTCTAGAAGGGTCAAGTGGGCAAGTCATGTGGTCAAAGTGGGAGAAAGTACGAACGCTTTCAAAGATTTAACTATAAATCCAATCGGAAAACGACCATTAGGAAGACCTATTCTCAATTTGGAGGACAATTTATTAGGATGGGTCTCGTAGAAATACGAAAACAGTAGAATCTGGATCCAGTGAATTAAAAGCAGAAGTCCATGGAGAGTTTTTGTGAACTCGGCATTGAACCTCCGGGTTCTATAGGACATAGAGTTAAGTATTATTATTATTAGTAATAATAATAATAATAATAATAATAATAATAATAATAATAATAATAATAATAATAATAATAATAATAATAATAATAATAATAATACAAGAAGTATATATACTTCATATTCACTGAAAAATTCTTAATTGCCATTATAGTATAGGTTGCGTCACGACTAATTAGTCCTTCTGAGCTCTCCTACAATCTTATGGGCTCATGTTGCAAATACTCCTTATAGTCATGGTCAATTAGGGTTGTTTTATACCCTGAATAGCTATATTTTACATCCATTGCTTTTTACTATCTACCGTTAAAGTGTCTTCGGTTTCCTTGATTGGTACGACCATTTAAAAACGGGTAAAAGTAGCAAGTTGTGTTATACCTGTTCTCTTCTAAATCAAGTGAATATGAGCCAAATTCGGAAGACTCTTGCTTTAAAGTTTCTTCAATGTCGATAACAAGTTTTACAACTATTACTTCAGACGAACTCAGTTTTCTACGCACTTTTTTTAATTATTTGGACACATAATTTCCCAACGAGCAATGATACACTTCATAAATTCGCCCTTTACGAATGTTTTTGATCTTTTAAACATGTTTTTCAGTAACTTGCTTTGATGCACGCTTTGGTCTTTGGTATCTGCAACAGATCTTGCTAGAATTTCTAGTCACTTTGCAGACTATTCACTTTGTTCAGATGCGGCCGCATTTAGAGGTGATCAAACTTGGCTACATGCTTTGTATCACAACGTTATTTTATATTGTACTGATATTGACATTGTATTGATATATCGTTTGATAATGACAGTGGCTCATGGAAGAATAACCAAACTGCCTTTGCATTGTTCGACACGAAAAGAACGCTGTTCAATTTTCATTAAAAACTTGGCACGAACTTAATCATTCTAGAATGGCTAGAAATAATCATTCACACTAATATAAAGCATTAATGGTTTGTGGTTGTCGCGACGAAGGTTCTTGCACCTGTACAAGACTATTTTTTTTAATTGAGTGACACTGGACAGCGTCCTAGAACAAACCATCTACAACGCCATGTACCGACCACCTACATAAGACGTTAAATATATTACTATATTCGTACCGCTTGAAACTGGTAAATGGCAGTAGCACACAGTTCTAAACCGGGCTGGACCTTAAGTCGATTAAACCTATTGCTTCCAACCGGGCCCAGTCTCAGACGGGGTTCCGCGTTAGAGTGCAATCCACTCTCGGCTTGTCAAATAAACACAAGAACAAAAAATAATGTACGTCTTTTTACGTTCCCAGTGATTGAGTTGAGTTGAGTTGATTATTAGTTTAGCGTCCCTTTCAGCAGCGAGGCTATATGAGACATGGACCTACTGATTAAGGTGGAATCCGAACCACATGAGCTCCCGCCAGGAATCGAACCCGGGTCTCCCACGTCAAAGGCGCGTACGCTAACCGCTTAGCCACGAGGAGCTCCCCAGTGATTGAAGCATCTGCCGAAATCAGTTTTCTCAAGTTGAAACTGATCAAAGTTTAATTAAAATCTCAATACAACAAGAACGTTTGAGCAATTTGGCAATTTTGTTCATTGAATTAGCAGCAGTTTGAACTTAGACAAAATTCTAAAAGACTATGCAGAGAGGAAAACAAAGAAAATAGCTTCCTCGTAATAAAAACAAATCAGAAAATGACTTATTTATAGTTTATGGATGTTGAATGACTTTTAAAAGTTCAAAAATATGATTTATTTCTGACAGTGCACTTAAATTTTCATTTGTTTTCTGGACAAAAATAAATAAATCATTTCACAGTCAGAAAAACAAGTGGTACTAAACTACGTACTTTTCAGGGGCGATATACAAACATTGGTAGTTACCTGTAGGCTTACATGTACGCTATTTTATATTAAAGTGTAGATTACGTGTATTTGATCTACCAACTCCCATGAGTTTTTCAAGCCCACATTCTGATTGTCATCCATTCTATCATAAAGCTTATGTTCAGGGTGTTCAAAATAACAACGAAAACGTTTGGGAGGTGATCATGACACCAAGATAAGACAAAAAGCATAGACCAGCCTTGGTGTACAATGGTTCCTATCGGAGTTATAGGCTGCCGAAAATATGAAAAACTGGACTTTAAAGGAACATAATTCCAAAGGAACTAATATGTGCCTATAACCAGATATCCAAGTTTTAGAATCCCGCTGTACTTTCGCAACAATTTTTATAGAGGTAGTAGGTGAGCATTTCAAATTATATGACCGCAGCAAAACTCCCTCTATAAAAATGTTCTGTGTGTACCTTTGGATTCTGAATTATATATATATATATTTGGAAAGCGCACATATTGGTTCCTAAGTGAAGTCTTCATCCGACTAAGGTAGGTTCCATACTTTTGCAGCTATAGATCTTCAAATTTCATTTCTTCATGTTTTTGGCAGCCTATAACTCCGAAATGAAGCATTTGTGCACCTAGGATTGGTCTATACTTTTTGTCTTATCTTGGTGTCAAAAATTACCTCCCAAACGTTGTCGGTGTTGTTTTGAAACACCTTATATATATATATATATATATATATATATATATATATATATATATATATATATATATATATATATATATATAATAGTCACGGGACAGAGCACCTCCTAAGTCCGGTCCTAGTTCTAAATACCGTAATATAAGTTAGTGGTTCGTGAATGATTTGACTTTCAGTTGGACGTTCCTTTTC
This sequence comes from Thermobia domestica, assembly GCF_964235325.1. NCBI lineage: Eukaryota > Metazoa > Arthropoda > Insecta > Zygentoma > Lepismatidae > Thermobia > Thermobia domestica. The sequence continues at coordinate 63,343,178 of NC_137458.1, forward strand.
AGCAACGAGGCTAAATGGAACGTGGACCCACAACTTAACATGAGACCCGAAGCACATAAGCTCCCACTGGGGATATAACCTGAGTCTTCTACACCAAAGGCACGTGCGCTAACCGCTTAGCCACGAGGGGGCTCTTGTTCGCGAATATAATTGTTAATGTGGCCCGCACTGTTTGACGGTTTTAATACCTATGTTATTCAGTATCAATTTTGAGGTTTTGAAAGAAATTCATTTTCGTCTATTTTTTCTCAAAAACTACGCATAAGTACTTACACTGTCATATAATTTTGTTGAGTTCCATAAGACTGATTGGTATGTGTCTCCTTTTTGAACATTTTTTGTTTCTTTTAACACTAACGATATTGTAGACTTTTCAAAATCAAGCTTCAAATTCCGAAATGTAAGAATACATGTATTATTACCATACTGTACATATTACGCCCACTTCGAAATTCTAAGCCGCTGTTCATTAGATGAAATACACAGTTATTGTACCGTCATATCTGCTGAAGAGATCTTATTATAAGCCTCTATACTAATTAGGTATCCGCAGTAATTGCTATATTTCGACCTGTAATAATGTAGTTTCAACAGAGCTAATATTCAACGTCCAATAATCCATCCATCGGAAGCTAAGTACGTAATAAACCATTGTCCCAATGACTTGTCCTGATTAGTTTGTGTCGTTATAACCTCATTCGCCAAATAACCTGTCTTGAAGAAGGAATTCTTTTTTATTGAAGTAAGCGTAAGCAAATTTCTGTTCCTCTTCAGGATACTAATTTGTGTGTGTTTTAACTCTCGTCTGTTATTCCAAAATAATTTGTTAAAATTCAAATGATTTTTAAATAAACTTGGATGTGCTTTCTTTGAGATTTTACAAGTAAACATATTTCCTTCGTTTGGAATCAGTGTGAATACATTCTTCTCACAGTTAGAGTTTCCCCATAAGTATAACGCAAATAACGAAACAATTTTACACAATTATTTTCGTAAGTAAAAGAATTGATTTCGATGCGATACAATATATATTTTATTTAAAGATTTCAAATTGTCTCCTTTTCAGGCGACTGAAATTGCACAAGAATAAAGGAAATTTACTTTTTCTTATCTTTTTTTAAAAAAATGTTCCACCATCAATTTCGCAATTTTCATTAAACTTTACAACATTTTTTCATTAAGACTTAGGAACTATCAAAGGGGGCACGGTGCTGCAATGGGGTAGAGCGCTTACCTCTGGTATGTGGGGGGTCCCTCGTTCGATTCCTGGCGAAGTAAGTTTGTGGTGAATAACATCGTGTCCGTGGGCTTTCTCGGGGAAGTCCCGTTTCCTCCCACTTTCTTGTTCCACCAATTCTTCCATCATCATTCACTTGGCTTAGTCATCGTCTCCCTTAGCCTTACAGTCATAATCGTGAAACGTTAAACTGAAAGATTTTAGTAATTATCAAAATTGATTCGGGTTAAAATCACTCCGCGGTAAAAAGTGAACTCACATCGTCTACGTGCAACGTGTTCAAAGAAAGTTTCCTTTAAAACTACGCTATTTTCATGAATCTATTTATATCTGAAGGTACCATCTCCAAATTAAAAAGCGGTCTCGCGTAGGGTAGTTGCCAACGCTCTTGCCTTTGGTAACAGCGGTCCCGAGTTCGGTTCCCGGTGGAGACACCCGGTCGAAAAGGTGTAACAGCTTATTCAAATCAGCCAGATTGAGTGAGGTTTTTCCTGGATTTTTTCATTGAGACCAGGCAAAACCCAGGATGGTACTTAGTGTCTAGGTTCTAGACCGATTTCTTCCTTTCTCCGTAAACTCAAAGATATTCTATGCAATCTTGAATATTTCAAAAAAATCGATCAAACTTTCAGCTCTGATTTTGCACAGTGATCCTTATAAATTCACTAATATTTCTTATCTTTACACTAATACGTTCTATCCCTTAGTCTGGTTACTAATGTATAATTTTCATATGTATTAGTTTATCCTGAGAATCTAAACATATGTGAGATTTAGAACTGTAACAGTGATAGCACTGCTATACATATGGCATTTAATAGAAACAGTAGCCATTGCCTATACCACACGTTAACGATATCGATACCTTAACTAGCCGACAGCAAGCAGAGTCTCCTTTCCAACCCAATGCACATGAACCATGGCAAGAAGAATAATCTTTTGTACGAGGTGGCGACGTGAAATTATACAACCATGATTTTAAAGATTAAAGGTGCATGAGATAGAATTACTGACAGCTCCTAAACCAAAATTAGTGGCTACTCTTATGATACGTTCTGCACAATTCTCCCATCATCTGGTAAGGCGATTTCCGATGGCAAGTAGTGCAACCTTTGGCTGCATTTTTTTCCCTCGAGAGGCCCTACAAGTGCCTCACTACTCACTATATTCTCCGGACTTAAATCCTTGTGATTGTATCATTAGCAAAATTAAGAAGGCACATCTTGTCATTCACCATTCCGAACTGACGATTTCCAGCACGTTCCAGAGAAATTCTCCAGGCAAAGACCACCCCATTCAAACCGGCATTGCTACAGGTATACTATGATTTCCATATCTTTGGCAAGAATTTGCACATAAAGGAAGAGGCAACAACATACTTTCTTTCAGTGTCAAAAAAAAAAAAATACTTATTTTGAATGTCTCAAAAACTACACATAAGAATTTATCCTCAAACATATTATCTTGTTTAGCTTAATGTAATCTATTCACTGATATATGCCCTATATTTAAACAATATTTACAGTTAAATAAATTTTTAAATTTTAAGAATTATTTATAATTTTACGCCATATCTCATTAATCATAATATGTACTGTAGCTTTTACTACTATCAATGAAGGCATATTGCAGTATCAACTTCATCTCAACAAGTTGCATGGTTCTCGTATCGCATAATTTATTACATTTTCAAATTAATTGAATGGGTGATTGCAGGACCTAAGTCTATTTTGTGTAGCTTTGAGACGCTAAAGGAAAACTGTTTAAATCCAGGACTGCAGACCTTTTCTGTACTCTGTACCTATAATTCAATATTACGTTTACCAATAACGTTATAAGACTTTCTAAATTTGTCCTTCTTACACACAAAGTTGTACACATCCCTAGAAAAATGTAAAAATAAATAAACCAAATTTCAGGAAAAAGTGACTTAGGTTCTTTTAGCAATCATTGATTCAATTTTTTTTTTTTTTTTCATTTTCTAGATAACTACGCATTAACGTTCACGCTCATACACATTTTGTTCAGCTTAACACAATCTATCGATGGACACATCTCTCATTTTTTTTTCGCAATATTATAGAGTACCGAGCGAAGTAGCTCAAGTGGTAGAACGTTGGCTTCGCATATAAGGGTTCGTGGGTTGATTTCCGAGACCTACCATCATGACTTGGGCTTTCCAGTGCTTTCCTCAGTCCTACCAGGCAAATCCCGGGATGGCAATTACTAAAAAGGCGCTGGCTTATACCATCCGAAATCTTTACCATTATTATTATTATTATTATTATTATTATTATTAGATATCCAGTATAAAATGGCCTCTGAGATGTATCTGGTGTTTGTTAAATAAATAAATACAATTTTACAACACTGTAAAAAATAATTTCTTAAATTTGAGAAAACCGTTTCTTATCTGTGCACCGAGACAATATTTTCTTAGAAATGAGATTTGGCAATTCTCATTCATAAGGAAAGTAACAGTATATTTTTTCTCGTTCCGTTTTATACAACCTCCTTTACTTCTCTTCATTTCTCATTAATGAGAATTTCAAACTCTTATTTCTAAGAAAAGATCTTCACGGTGCACAGATAAGAAACATTTTCTCAGATTTAAGAAAGTGTTTTTAACAGTAAAGACATTTACTAGTTTTCAGGGCTATTTCCAGGACGGGAAAAAATGTGTATTTTATACACAGTACCACAAAACACAATAATTTAATAAAAATATTAAATTATAGAAAGCGTAAAAAGAAATACAGAAGCGCACGATTTTTGAGATAAAAGTAATAACTCTATTTCCGGTTTGGATATGGTTCGATATTACATACATGAATAGCAAACAGAAAGTCGAAACAAAATAATAACAAAAAATGATTCATTTAAAAATTCTCTGATGAGAAGGGAATAGCGAAAAAAAGGGAGAGGGAAGAGAACTAAACACACACATATAACTAAAAGGAAACTCTAAATGAGAATCCATGACTTGCGTGATATTTCACACTACATTATGCGCATCGTCCCCCACCTCTACGACACATTCTCACTTTTTTGTTTCTATGGAAACGAGAATTTAAAAAAAATAAAATAAAATCTCCATTTTACCTCTGTAACTTTTTTTTGTATGTGTGCGCAACGTGGAAAAAGAGGAAAAGTTTGCAACATGCAGACAGTAAATTCTCTCACTTCTACAGATATACCAACTGTGTTCCAAAAAAAAGTTTATATATATATATATATATATATATATATATATATATATATATATATATATATATATATATATATATATATATATATATATATATATATATTGAAAGAGTAAAAAACCCAAATAAAGAACAAACTTACAGTTTTCTTTTTATGTAAAAAAATATATTTAAAAAGTATTCATAATGCATGACAAGCTCGCATTTGTAACTTTTTTCGTTTTTAATTCTTATTTTGTTCCTTAAAAGTATTTTTTTTTTTTGAATTCGAAATAACAAACCTTTTAATATTTTAAACGAATATACTAAAACAATCAAACAAATTGTTACTAAGACTCGTTAATTGTTATATACAAGGACAGTCAAAAAGTTCCCGCAAGTTCTTGTAGTTCTTTATTACAACAATATAACCACACATTTGCTTAATGAAATTCAAAGTAGGCACCTTCGAAACACACAAACTTGTTCTACTGCCAAGGGTGCCCATCCTGGGGGCCCATGGAGCCCGGGACCCCTTAAGCTTATGTGGGACCTCTATTGTATTTATGAATATACGATATTTTGCATAATTTGAGTACAATTTGTCTTAAAATATATATACCTTCTGCATCTGAATGGTCCCCTCCAAATTTACAGAGAAATCGGCGCCCTTGTCCACTGCCCCTGCTATTGCTGGAAACACCGACCAAATTCCTCTTTTGGTATGTTCCGAAGTTCAGCCATCACGTTTGGTTTTGATGTTTTCTACGGTGGCAAAACGGGTATCTTTAAGGCCAATTTTTTCCTTAAAACATTGTTACCTTAAACTTTTCCAAGGCTACCAAAGTCTCTGAAGCAATTTCTCGAATTTGCACATGTACTTGATGTTTGAGCGTTGCTCCAACTGCGACATTGCGCCAACTAATCACTACACCAGTGTTCGTAGGTTTCCTTAAGAAAATTTCCCTCGACTGAGACAAAATCTTCCCTTTTCTTGTCAAATTTTCCCTAATTTGTTCAGCGTCCAATTCCTATGGCAGGTATGAGAAGTTATGTGATGAGACTAATTTAGCTTAATTAAAGGAAGTGTCAACCACATTTGTTTTATTCATTTGGTTTTAGCTTCTATTTTTTGGCCTTTTCCTTGGCTTATTTTTAACAAGGGCCACGGTAGCTCAATGGTAGGGCGTTCACCTCTGGTGCGTGAAATTTGTGGTTCGATACCAACTCGCGTCAAGTGGTCAGTGTTTGTGGTTTTCATAGGGTTCTCCCATTTCCTACCACTTTATTCATTCAACTATTGCATTCATTTCTCATCATCACCGTATCGTTTAGCCTAGGCGGCATAACCGAAGGAAAGGTTTTTATGTTTAACAAAAATACACACAAATACACTCAGACAACAATGGGTGCAAATTTTAATACACACACACACACACACACACAAAGTATTACTATTGTATTGGATTATTTCTGAAAAGCAAAGAAAATTTTAAGTATTTATGTTGGTCAATTAGTCAGCACGAGAATTTCCTTGGATTTTTCACGTTTTATCGAAAAATTCCCTTTTTTCTTATTACTAAATTTAGCTACGAAATTTCCCTAATTAGGGAAATTTCCCTCAAACCACGAACACTACACTAGACATTTCTCCGTCCAACTTCACTTCCGGAACACTGCCTGTTATGACGCGTTTACACTTGTCAACTTCATAATTACCTAGGGAGACAAGTAAGGACCGTTTTGTAAAAGATTTATTGTGACTACATCATAAATGATAAAACTACAACAACATTTCGGGAACTTTTTGACCGCCCTGGTAGCTTTTTACTACAGGCTCTTTAAGTTATTATTATAGAACAAAGCTATATTGTTATATTGTTTATACGTTCACAAATACCGAACAACATAGAACGTCAAATGTTAAAGAATACTAGAGATAGAGGTACAAATATCCTCTGAAGAAATTTTGTCGTTTTCATTCATAATTTTATATTTGGGAATAAAATATCAATTTCCGTTTATTTTCATACTATTGAAGGATGAAACTGACTACAGTAGATTAAGTAGTGTTGCCACGAGACGAGACATTTCTCGTGTCTCGTCTCGTCTCGTCTCGTAAACGAGACGAGACACGAGACGGGACAGAGCCCTCTTGGACGAGACAGACTACTTGTCCCGTCTCGAAAACGAGACGAGACACGAGACGAGACGGGACGTCTCGTGAAATGTCTCGTCTCGGCTCGTGTCTCGAAAATGAAAACGCTGGCGGGAATGGCCAAGATTGAGATTGCCAGTGGTCATATAGATTGCAAAAGGAAAATCCCCTTTGTGAGAAAACATGTTGAAAAGCCTTCATAGAAAAGTGTCCTCTGTCTATTGAATGAAACAATCGTGATACATGAGTTTCCAGGAATATCATCCTTAATGTCTTGTCCCCAATTCCCCTTGCTGTAAACTGAGGAATTCTCTTTTTTTATTATTTCTGGCTGGAATGATGACAAACAAAATCAAAGACAGGGAAGATTTTTACAAGGTCAAGAAACCGAACTACCACCACCATCTATTCAATTTGAAAACTGGGTAAGGTCTACACTTGTCTTTATTCTCTGGTGGCGGTATTCTTTTTGCTATATGAACCGAAAACGGCAATTGAAGTATGTCATCTTGCAACTAAAATTTTGTCTTCTTTCTCTCTCTCTTCCTCTCTCTCTCTCTCTCACACACACATACACACACACATAAAAACACACTTTTACCATTTTAGCAATCGCTCGCTTATTATACAGCAGTCACGTTGTAAAATTCACCTCTTCGTTTGGAAGGCGGGCGGACGACAAAGGAAGCAAAGATATTATCGACTAACCCTTCAAATTGTTTGTTTTCAGCAAATTTATGATACTAATAATAACACTTTAGGTAAAGAAGTTTTGCAGGGGGGACCTTCGTTTTCTTACACGGAAATGTTTGATCTGACCAGAGTGCGAAATTGCCCTCTGCTTCCATGTTGAAAGGAGGGGAATACTTCCCTTTCCTAGTGAATAATATTCATTAGGACCTGAATTATCTTCAGAAATTGTTTCTTACAGGCGCATAAAACCTCTCGAACTTGATAAGTGTAAAGAACATTTGGTATAATATTCATGGAACTCCGTTGAAAGCAGAAAATATCATGAGAATGATCAAAATTCGAACATTGAAGAACATAATTAACAGAAAAGAAATAGGATACCCAAACCATATTTTTAAACCTGCTATAAAATGTATATACTATATTTTTACTAATTCCTTACTCCCATGAAAGTATCCTGGGGAGGATATTCTCTCCATTTTTTTCAGACTGAAATCCTTTTATCCCGTACGATTTCCCCCCCTGACACAGTACGAAAAAACAAATGTTGTTAAAATCCATACACATGACCCTTCCGGGACTCAACCCGGGCCTTCAAGCCGATGGTCTATCGCCGCAGACAGCTCGGCTTGGTATGAAGATGTACGTTGTATGATTGCGAATAGATCCCGACAATATAAGGAACTTTAATCCAAAATGGCCACCCAAAAATCAACTTTTTTTTTTTAGTCATTAGCTAATCTGGGTGTACTGTCATGAGTTTGTTACACAAACGGGGCAAGCACCACATAGTAGCACACACCCCGCGGTTATGGGAACAGATTTGAACCATGGAGGTGAAGACTGGCCCCAAGCATTCTTTCTTCCGATGTGTCGTTCAGTTCCCATTACTATGGCACTTTAAGTAGAGCTTAGTGTGCAGTAACATATAAAATTTCAATCAAATACTTTCCATTACTCAATAAAATTATTTAGTTCCGAGCTTTTTAAAAAAAAAATAATTGCAACAAATCTAAATATGCTAAAATGGAAAGTAGTTTTTCGATTGTTATGGGTTAACACTGTGAAACCTAAAGGCTGGAATATATGAAATCAAAGTGTAGACACATATCTATCTCTCTATTTATCTATATATCTTTCCATCTCTCTCTCTCTCTCTCTGTATATATATACAGACACTATAAAGCAAGTGGGCGCTGATAGTATACGATAGTGTCGGGGATGATGACACCTTTATATCGAACTTTGCTTGTCGTGTAAACATTATTTAACATTAGTGTCTTCATCTTCGACGTACCTTGAGCAATTTACTGTATATTCGTGTATTGAAACTGGTGAAACAAATTTCAATGTTTTAGAATGTAAAAAAAAAAAAAGAAGCCATGGTCGAGAAGCCTCAGACAACTAACAGCAGAGATATATCATCTTGTAAACTATTTGTCCTTGCCTTGTGAGCTTATTTGAATTTATTTTTAAGACCTTTAGGCAACTTTGGCCGAATGGATGATGGGAAAATTAGTGGAATGAAGAAAGTGGTAGGATACTAGACAACTTCGAGAAAACATACACATTCGAAAAATGAAATGAAATCTTTGAGTTTTACGTCCCACGATTATGCCGGTTAGGCTAAAGGAGACAGTGATGACGAGTAATGAATGAAATGGTGGAATGAAAAAAGTGGGAGGAAACGGGAGAACTCCGAGAAAACCCACGCACACGGTGTTTGTCCACCACAAAGTTCACTTGGCGGGGCTGGGATCGAACCCGAGACCCCAAGCACCAGAGGTGAACGCTCTACCACTGAGCCACCGCGGTCCCCACACACATTCAATGTTTGTCCACCACAAAGCTCACATGGCACTAACCGAGATCGAACCGACTACCACATACACCAGAGGTGAAGGCTTCACGGTGTAGCTACCGTGACATTTCTTGTCTTGTGTGTTCTGGGTAATACTTGTAACTTACAAGGGAAGAGAGGGAGATTATATATCGAAGTGGAAGATGGTTTATATACCAATGGGAAGCACTAATGACGCCTATTGCAAAACTGTAATAAAAATTTTCCGAATGCATATAGTATGGGAGTTATATGGATATATAGAGTGTCCAGATAATCCGTTACCACCCCTTGAAATCGCAAACGATAAGACAGATGCCAAAATTGGAAAACATGTGTTTGATCATTTCAAAAGTACAACGTATCAAAGCAAAAATTCTTGTCACAAGGTCACCCGCAGTGTACTGGGCGGGGTCCAACTCAAAAATTACAAAAGGTAAGGGGTCTAGTAGCATATCGTTCGAAACTTCTTTGGAAATGAAAGAAGACGGAACAAGTCTCAATACTCTAAAATTACCTTGTGCAAAATGGCGGCCGGTCAAACTGTCAGCAAAAACGTCATTGTAAAGTCGATGGCCACCCCCCAAAAAAATCCTGAAACTGTGAGGCAGATGTCAAAACAGGAAAACATGTATGTCATCATTTCAAAAGTACAATGATAGGAAGTAAAAATATTTGTTTCAGGGTCCTCCACAATGTCCCAGGCGGGGTCATGTTCAAATTGTTCAAATGGCAAGGGATGTCAAGTAGCACATCGTTTAAAGCTGTTATTAAATGAAAGCAGATAGAACAAGTATGGACGCTCTACGATAATACTGTGCAAACATCTTGCATTTTAGTTGTTCTTTCTGTAACCGGGTATTAGTTTATTTTCACTTTAATTCTTGTACTTAACGGTAAGAAAGGAAATGCCCCTACTGTGAGATTCTGCTCTTTGAGCCCAATAATATCTAAATAAAGAAAAACAATAATAAAATAAAAGCAAATTAAGACATAAAGAAAAGAAACGACAACATTTGACATCTTTGAGTATAGAACTGACTAGTTAACATATAATGTACTTCCACGAATATAAATAAGTAGAGGTTGGAGCCATCAGAAGTAAAGACTCTTACCTCTACTTATTTATGTTTATGACTGCACAACAGTGGTACTTATGCTCGTTATCTGGTTCATCAATTATAAAATGATTCAAACGAAAGAATTCCTTGCACCAGGAAGAGTAAATACGTACAAATGTCTCAGAATGAAAACAAGGGCCGATTGCAAAATGGAAAGTGAACGTGCTCAGAAAATCGAAATGAAGATGTACATTTTGACCGGCCGCCATTTTACACAGGGTAATTTTAGAGGATCGAGACTTGTTCCGTGTTCTTTTATTTCTCAACAGCTTTATTTGACCATATTTGCCATTTGAAAATTTTGAGTAGGATCCCGTCTGGAACCTTGTGGTGGACCCTGGGACAAACATTTTTACTTTCAATCATTGTACTTTTGAAAAGATGACACACATCTTTTTCTTTTTTGACATCTGTCTTACCGTTTCAGTTTTTTTTCTTTCTTTGGAGGGTGGCCGTAGAGTCTACAATGACGTTTTTGCTGACAGTTTGACCGGCCGCCATTTTGCACAGGGTAATTTTAGAGAGTTGGGACTTGTTTGTCTTCTTTCATTTCCCAAGAAGTTTCGAACGATATACTACTTGACCCCCTTACCTTTTGTAATTTTTGAGTTGGATCCCGCCTGGGACTCTGCGGGTGGCCCTGGGACAACAATGTTTGCTTTGATACATTGTACTTTTATAATGATCAAAAACGTGTTTTCCAGTTTTGGCATCTGTCTCATCGTTTGCGATTTCAAGGGGTGGTAACGGATTATCTGGACACCCTATATATCCATATAACTCCCATACTATATGCATTCGGAAAATTTTTATTACAGTTTTGTAATAGGCGTCATTAGTGCTTTCGATTGGTATATAAACCATCTTCCACTTCGATATATAATCTCCCTCTCTTCCCTTGTTAGTTGTATCTTAATTAGCATGGTGCAGCTTGCTACATTTTACTTTGGTTCCCATGGTATGCTGCTATATTTTTACGAGACAAACGAGACGAGACGAGACGGGACGGGACAGAACCTCTCGAGACGAGACACGAGACGGGACGAGCACATTTTTTCGAGACGAGACACGAGACGAGACATGCTTTGCACGAGACGAGACGAGACAGCCTGAAGTCTCGTCTCGTCTCGTCTCGTGGCAACACTAAGATTAAGTGTAGTTAATCAGCAGCAGCTAAAATATCCAGAAGTATATCATCTGCATTTTTAAACAATCAACGTATTTTATAAAGCATCGATTTCGATGTAATTTTCATCGGTAAACATTTACGAGATCTCTTGTAGAAAGTCTGATGTTTAGTAAAGGGTAGTAGAAATCTTGTTTAAAATGCCGTTGCCTACCTTGACAACGTAGATTTGGTATGTTCACGTTATTAGAAGCTCGAATAATTGACTATAGGGTTAAATACCAAGAAGAAACGACTGCAAAGAACATATTTGATAGAAATTAAAAAGGACCTAACATATGGAAGCTTTAATTTTAGAATATTATGACCCCGGACTTTTGATACATCGGTACACTCATCCTTACCAAAGTAACATGTTTCGATACATCTATTCATATTCTCCATTTATCCATAGTAATTTATTTTGATCATACTACAATACAAAAGCAATACTTAAAACAGGTATTCTATGTAGAACTATTGCATGTTTTCAAGAGAACTGATCAGAATATAAAAATTGTTCTTTGGATTTTTAGTTTGAATTTAACTTTCGTATTCAGTATTGAGTACTTGAGATGTGGCGGATAGTATAACATGAATTCCGTAATTGAATCAGTCTTCCGAGCCGACAACGAGAACGCTACTTATTTACCAACCAAGAATTATGCACGTAGAAGATGTTTTTAGCTAATAATATGTGCAACATGTGAGCTTATTTTTCAATGGAGGTCTATTTCATAGATGCCTAGCGTATCTGCATACGTTATACATCGCGTGTCTTTGTGAAGTAGGATTTTGTATATCTTAAACTAACTCTATTGCCTACGAAACCCGAAGGTTCAGTAATCTATTCAGAAAAGCTATCCATTGATATTTATTCTTAGCCAACTAGATCAATTTTCTACCTGTATATCTGTATATACATGTCTGGAATATTTTTTCTACTGTTAGCTTCGAGTTCAATAACAGTTTTCAAAACCGTTTATATGTTCCAGACTTCTTCAAATTTTCCGCTTGATATCTATGAAATTCTGTGCAATTCTATCGTTCTGCTAGTTTAGTGTATTCCTAGTCGAACCATAGTTTGTTGCTTATGTATTGCCACTTGACCCCAGTTATTCTTTTGTTGAGATTTTAATGTTAACAATAATTTTAACCTAAATAGCATCAATAATAATCCATTCCGAACTTTCCAAATCTATTTGTCACTTCAATCTGGTGTTCCTCTCTCGTCTGAGTCTTCTTTAATTTCTTTACATCAATCTCCTTATTATCACGTGCTAATTATTGTATCTTCTTAACGATAATTAGCTTTTTAAATAATTATCGCTATAAGATACTGGTAAGTACCAAAATCTGCTACTCTAAAAGACCGAATTTCATTTATGCTAGACTGTAAACTTCTATCTACTAAAAGATAAAGAATTTGAGCATGAGATTTTCTCTGATGAGGTACAAGAATGTTTATGAGCTCATATGTAGGAATTTTGTACTCATTATAATAAGATCTTTAGATGTAGCAAAGTTCTCCAGCCTAATGTCTATAATCGATTTGAGAATATCTCGTCCTACCATCACATTGAATTACCCTGGTAGAATTTTTATATATTGAGGAAGTTGGTAATATACCAGTTTATTTCTTCGTAGAAACTGTTCTTTATATCGTAATCTTGAACTTCTGTTGACACATGTACCGTTAAAACATGATATCGAACCACTGATCCTTAAGAGAAATAAAATAAAGTACATCATTAACAACGTCATCATGTTTAATTGTTGATATTATTCATACTTCTATATTAATACTTAAACTTATAAATAAAAATGAGTGTCATAAATACTTTAGTTGCAAAACTAATAAATTTAGTAAGTTAATTTGACTGTCAGGTTTAACAGCCCACAAAAGGGTATGAATAGCAACATGAATGTTTAGTGGGACCGCGGTGGTAGAGCGTCCACCTCTGGTGCATGAGGTTCTTGGTTCCATCCCAGCTCGCTCTGTGGTGGACAAACACCGTGTAGGTGGATTTTCTCGGGGTTCTCCCGTTTCCTCCTACTTTCTTCATTCCACCATTTCATTCATTTCTCATCATTACCGTCTCCTTTAGGTTAGCCAGCATAAACAAGGGACGAAAAACTTAAGATTTCATTTCATTTCATGACAGTTTAGTTTGGTTTCTGTGCTCACAAAATCAAGTTTCACTCCTTTATATTTGACACTCTACACCGGAGTTAATATATATAGTATTAGTAAATGTAATAGTATATCTGTTAATACATGTAGTTTTCCAATTGTTTTAATATTATGAGGTCAATTCTGACAATCTTAACAAAATGTTAGGGAGAATCAATCAGCAGAACCACACATACCAAAATAAGAAGATTGAGAGAAGGAAATGAACTTGTTGAACTTCCTCTTTACTTAACTGCCATTAAGTTTCACAGATAAAAATCTTAGAATTCCAGAAATTCTAGCTTTTATATAGTTTCTACCAATTAACTTACTGGACATATTTTTTCATCGATTTGTAATAGCCATTTGTTTTCTATATCTACGGCTTGATCTCACATTTCGATTCCCATTTTCGATTACGAAACAGGGACAGAAAACGAGAAATGAAACGAATTACTCTCTATTAAAAAAAAAAAAAGAAAAACTTCTACGCGAACTAACTTTGAGCAAGCGAAATAAGACACCTTCTTCAAGTTGATAAGAGTTCAATAGCTACCCAGAAAAAAAATGGTTGACACAAAATGCTTGCTTATAGCGCCAACGGTCCATAATAAAAAAAAAATCAGATGAGACGAAACTTGAAAAAAAGGAAAGAAAATAGGAAAGGACATCCACACATAAAAAGACGGAAAAAATAAAGGAAAGATGAAATAAAATAGTTCTAATGGAAGAGGAGATAGAGGGGGCTGAGACTTCGCCTCTCATTTTTGCTGTCTACATCAACAGCAAAGCAACACAACCATTCTTTTTGAGAAAATCTTCCTTTTCAAAAGGATCTGAAGGACAAGATGTCGCACTGTGTGGAAACACAAGTCTCCGCGTCTTTTCTCTTTTTTTTTCTTTCCTTCTTTATTTCTTCTGAAAAGAGACGAAAAGTTAATAAAGAGAAAATGAAAAATGAACCAAAAAATAAGAGAAAAGGAAACACACACACACACACACAGAGTTAAAAGAAGACTTTTGTCACTATTCCCTTTTCTTTCATTATTGCTGTTTCATTTCCTTTGAGACTCGGCTTATGGTTTGCGGTAAAATATATTGAATCACTGTATTATAAGCAACGGCTGGCTGTATGTGAAGTTATGCTGTGAAAGACGTTAATACTACCGGAGGAAATGACAGGAAAAGATTCTGCTCTTATCATCATTAACGATAAACCTATTAAAAAACCAATAATCAATAACTTTACAATAGCATTAGTGTTTAACGAAAAAAAAATATCAAAGGTAAAACACACACAAATCTCATTCAGTTGTACAAAATGACATCGGTAATTCTAAATTATTCTTGGAAAACACAGTTTCAAGAAAATCATCATTATCAAAGGTATTCTGCAAGTATTGCTGCAACTGGGTAGCTTCCATACTGCACGTCTTCCGCTAACTTCTTCGTCTTCACGTACGATTTTTGTGTTTTGATATTGTCCATTAATTGTAGTCTTCTTCGCCCTCTCCCTCTCTTTCCTGCCACCGTACCCTCTAGCGCGTCTCTCATGATACAGTTTCTCCTGAGCCAAATGCCCCAACCAGTTAGGGGCAAACATTCTGTTCTTCCTCTTCTTAATAATTTCTAAAGTTGTTCTTTTCTCCCCACCATTTCTAAAACTATCTCATTCGTTTTCCGCTCGACTCAACTAGTTCTCTCTATTCTTTTCCACACCCACAATTGGAAAGCTTCCAGTTGTTTTTCATCATTTTTGTGTAATCTCAATGTTTCTGGCTCATATAGTACAATACTCCACATGAAGCGTTTTATGAATCTTTTTCTCAGCTCTTTATTCAAGATCTCACAAAATAATATTTTATTTACTCCTAAAGGCTTCTTTCGTCATTCCTATCTTTGCTTTTATTTCACGTTCACCAAGAAAATTAAGAAAATCGAATTATTGTAAACTTAATTGATGCCCGTTAGCATAAAAAAATGTATACTTTACAATAATTACGGAATCTATTAAAATAAAACTGAAACTTAAGTATACAATAATCACGCTTTTCTTTTTTAACACTAATAAGATTACAGGATGAATAATGAGATATAATCAAAACATATGTTTATTACTCAAATTTAAATTTTTATTTAACTATAATACTATGAAAATATGGTGATTGTCAGACCTATAGATTAGTTCTAATCACAGCTAAGGGGTGTTTAGGAATTTGAGCTGAAACGTCCTGTTTACAACTTACAATACAACTGAGTTCTACTACCTAGATAGCTAAATAAAATAAGGTTTTCAAAAAAAAAAAAATACACAAACAAATATTGAAAGGTGGAAGGTACAAAGGGTTATGTACATACAACTTACTTTTATTAAGAGTTCTCAAATATAGTACTTTATCGTGATCAATGGTTCAGCTTTGCTCTCTGCATCTCGATATCAGATTCGTGTTGGTTGGATTCTCATGACTTTGGCCTGGCAGACGGCTTCAACGTATCTCCTAATCAGCCCTTCATGGAATCTCTGTAGTACTGAATCTGGACGGGCTTGCTACTACTCAGGGTGACGCAATGGGGTTACATCTGTCTGTCTGGATTGTTCTAGGTTATTCGATTCTTCTCCACCCTCACATCTAGGTTTCACATCTGCTGCGATGAACTTGGTGGTCATCTTCCTGGACCTCTGTCTGACCTAGAACCTCTCTTGTCTCCCCGTCACTCGTTCTCCAAACGCACCCTTCCCCACAAAAGCCACAATACTCCTAGAGCAATCGTTGAGTTGAGTTGATTTTAGTTTAGCGTCCCTTTCAGCAGTGAGGCTATATGAGACGTGGACCTACTGATTAACGTGGAATCCGAACCACATGACCTAGAGCAATCGTGTCTTGTAGTTTTCATTTACCTGGAAGGGCGACGTAACGCTGACCATAAGGAACAAAGACAATTTAAGGGGACAAAGCCAACGGATGGCACTGGTGCTTGAACCATGAATGGGAAGCTTAGAGTACTTCAAGGTTTAATCAAGAAACGTTATCATAAGGTCTTTTACACACATTGTATGCTTCATTACCTTAATTTGTGTCATTCTGATGCTTTTAAGGTGCAAAATATTCGTAATGCAATGGGAGTTATATACATCTGGTAGCAGCTTCATCCGTGCAAGTGTGAAACGAACAAAAATTCTGAAAGGCAAAATTAAAGAGCTTTTGCCAAACTGTGACAAAGATAGGTTTGTGAACTAATGATGCTACAGGCATGAAGCTGTGCTACTATTCAAAGAAAAGTTAAGGATCTTCACTACAGCGAAATTAAACTACCGCTAATTTTAAAGTTTTTCTATAATATCTTCAAAACAAATCAAAATATTCTAAACGCAGAAACGAAGTGAACTAAACAACACGATTTTGCATGCAATACCTTTGCCGCAATTCATCTATCTGCTTTTGGTATGCCGCTATTTATAGAACCCGCAAAATATGCTAAGTTTATCAACAGTTGCAAATCGATAGCAGATAGATGAGTTGTGGTAACGGTATTACATGTAAAATCGTATTGTCTAGTTCACTGCGTTTCTGCTTTTCGAATATTTTTATTTGTTTTGAAGATATTACAGAAAAACTCTAAAATTAGCAGTAGTTTAATTTCGCTTTAGTGAAGACCCTTAAAGCCCATTATTTCTGAACTGGAAGAAATAAAAAGTAACCCAGAAGTAGGCGATGTATGACTGAAAGCTTCCTTACTTTTATAGAGCATCTATATAGCATGCCAATTTTAATGTCTTTGCTTGCATTGTCTAAGTTACCGAGTGTAACATTCACACACTCGAAACGGCTGCAGAAAAATGACATTGATCTAGTGAATTCTATTAGTGAAATTATCCTTGTTTAAAAATCTTTGCAAACTATAAGAAAAAACTCGGTATTAGAATTTCAAAATATATTTAAAGATCTTACAGACATTGCTTCCGAACTAGAGATTGAAATTTATATTTTACGAGTGATTCAATTTCAAAATAGCAGACCGAACACTTCCCCTTCGAATCCGGAGATTTCCTATCGCCCTTGAACTTTCATTCCATTCGTTGGCGATCTAATTTATGTGCTGAAAGAGCGATTTCTACACCATGAGAAAATCATTCATCACTGCAGTTTTTCATTCCTCGCTTCTGTGATGATCCATTTGAAAAAAGCCACAGCATGTGTTGACTTCTACAAAGATTATCTTGGTAACTCATTTGAAGATTTTATGAAGGTGGAGTGGGACTTGTGGAGATTTAAGTGAAGAGAGAGTACAAAATCATCCAACAACAGCCATTGCCAAACTAAAACATCTTGGCATTTCAGCTAAACGAATAAAACGCAAGCTCTGACGCGACGTTACCGAGTGCTAAGGGGTGTGGTTATGGCTAAGCAGACGAACCATAGCGCGATCAGGTGGCAGACGATAGACGTGGATGTGTACAAAGCAAACATGGCAATACCGCTGGCCTCTCATTTGCTAACAGCATTTAAAGGAAACTTGGAGCGCCGCCTTCAAATGCCAAGATGTTTGTCACACCGTTCAACAGCTTGTTCTTCATACCAGTTTCCGAACATTTTTACAATGCTTCGTACACTAGCACTGCTACAGTGGAGAGAAGCTTCTCAAATCTGAAGTGTCTGAAAATGTATTTAAGAAATATAACTAGCGAGGACAAACTCACTGGACTAGTGCTTTTATATATAAACCGCTACATGAACATAAGGAACGATGAAGTAATAACCTTTCTTGCTAATTCTTATTATCGGCGTCTTCAGTTAACTTTATAGGTGACTAATATCTATTATTTCTTCTATTATATCCCTGCATTATTTGTTTTATATTGTTTTGTTTCATCGTTAAGTTTGTGTTATTTAAAATTAAATCTATATTTGAGATTAAAACATTATTTGTTTAATCTAAAATTGCTCATGGTCATACCCAAGAAATGCCACTAATGACGTAGCACTGGTTACCACGCGCTAACCATTCATTTAGCATCGCCTATTTAGGTTACCACATAAAGTGCAGATATATTTTCTTTTAATATCCTGAGTACGGTGCTGCACGTTCCACCTTAGGAAAACACGTACGGCTCTGTTTGTCATATCCTTATTTTGAAGATGGAATCACATTTCACCTACATGCAACAAAAACACATGATCTAGAAGAAAAATTACCCACAGAACTTTGTTTTTTATAAATAAATATTTGGCTATAGTTCAGAGCATGAAAAATTACTCTACTTCAATTTAGGTCTGGTAGAGGGCGTTAATAATATTTTTTCCTTGTATTGTTTTTTCCGCAGATTATTTATAAAAGAGAGAAATTATAATTAATCTTACACGTAAAGTTAATACTGTCCCATTTTGTGTGCTAAGTGAAGATAATTTTTCTATTTCTTGTATATAATAGTTAAAACAAATAATATAAGGAAGAAAGGTCGCAAAAAACACAGACACACACACACAAAACGAAGTGTTCTTTGGTACAATGGAAGAATATTTCACAATAAGCGCACAGAATGTGGTGGCGCCAACAAACACATTATCCTTTCGACAATTGATGTTTTTCACAAGAAAATGAATAGGGCTATCAACACTGAAGGATTGAACCTTGTTACAGAAACGACGGGCAAGGGCGGAAGCTAAATATTTTCTCGGCGCTCATTAGAGAACAGAACTGTTACCTTTAGTGTGTTCGTCTTCTTCTTCTTCTTCGTTTACCGTATACGTCCAATCTGAAACATAACAGAGAGCAACAACATTTACCAACCCACCACCCCACTGACAAATGACTGCAGCGATTCGCTTCCAGAAACTGCCAACTGCAACCTTCCTAGAGAAGCTAGTTTCGTGGTGAAAACACAAGAACAGATAGAAAAAAAAAGTCCGTCACAAAAAAAGGAAAGAAAAGCAAGTACGTTACATAGAGAAAACGGAACTGTTGCGATTGGTAAAGAGCGAACGTGCGGAATGATAGAGTTGCAAACCTACATTTTACAGCTATCATATTCGGTACAGTATTTTTTTTTTTAAATTATTTTATATCTGTATTTGAAAAGTGAAACACTGAAGTCGTTAGTTTAGCGTCAAACTATGGAGGACGTAGTCGATAATAACTGATAGGTTCCGGTTGCTGGAACCAATGTCTTGTTAGAAACACGCAGCTTGGACTTATAATAAGGTTAATACGTCCGTATGCCCGTTATTCTTCACGATAACTCTTGAACAGATGCGATTTTTTGAGTTCTTTTTTCTCGCAATAAACAGCTGTAAGAATTATTTCGGCCGAGTTCATTATCTGAGGAAAGCCGTTAATATCCTAATGAGTAACACTGACATACGTTCGTCCGTTAATGCACACGATGACGCATGAACGGATGCAAATTTTTGAATTCTGTTTGTTTATTCAATAGGTAGAAAGAGCAATTATTGCAGCTGAGTTTGTTAACGGTGTAAATCCGTTAATATCTTAACGGGTAACGGTGAACTTAAGTCTTCCCGTTATTGCACACGATTTTTTATTCTTTTTTTTTGCAAAGGTAGTAGAAGTTACATATCTTGCCCTTAGATGGCAGCAAAAGTCCTGCAGCGATTGACATCTACCGGATGAAACTGAAATTTCGAGTCCATTATTATTTTTACTGTCTCCCAGAATTTATTTATTTATGTGTTGTACAGCAATACCTTAAATAACGCGGTGCGAATAACGCAAGTCATTGCACTAACACTGTTTTCAGTGTCGCTCTTGTTTAACAATTCTAAATACGGTTTGCCAAGTCAAACTTCTACCAATAATCTTATTATTTTATTTGTTTTATATCCCAAATTTTTGTAAAATAACCAACAAAAAAAAAAATGTTCGTTCGAACTCTGGCAAAATGTTGCGAAAGAAGACAATGAGAAAGTTAGTTTCAGTTCAGCCTCTGTTGGATTCTTAGCATATGGATTTCTAAAACGATTATGTTAAATTGTGATTTTCGATTATTGATTATTATGCGTAGTGAAATGTTGAAAGCGATATGTTGCAAAACAGGTTGAAAACAAAGTTTGTTATTAACGAGCTTACATTGTTTCAGTGTTATTGAGTTTCAACTTAATTGTAATGAATTGCAGCAAAGTTTGCAAATAAGTCATATGTAGATAGTAGAAACCTTATATCTAGTATTTCATTGCATTTTATGTTTGTTATAAAGGATACTGTTTTCAAAGACGTGAAGGATTTCATTATTTATACAGTGACCACATCTCCCATAGTAAGTGCCGCTTTCTCCCACAAGACTTCCAAAAATCTACTGATCTGCACCATTCCGTTTGTGTTCTTGCATTTGTAATTACTGTATTTAATGGGAAGATTTTGTGTTTTATAGTTAGTGCAAAGATTACTGTCGAGCATGATTGATTTTGCAGAATAACATTATCGTAACTTTCAGAATAGTGTAGAGTTTTTTCTTAGCGTGTCGAAATGTCCCTAAATGAGTCTAATTCTAACTACAGATTCATGAGGTGGGCATAGGTGTAAGCGCTCTCTCTAAGGGTTCTCTTAATTTTTCGACTCGAGCTTTCTCGTCGTTATGCAGTTCGCATATGCGTCTTTGAAATGGGAGACCCGGGTTCGATTTCAAGCGTAAACTCATGTGGTTCTGATCCTACGTTAAACTGTAGGCCCACGTCTTCTATAGCCTCGCTGCCGAGAGAGACACTAAACCCAAAATCAATTGGAACCAAAATTCATTTTAAATTATAGCGTTAATTCGTTAGGGAGCATAGCCTTACATATGTTCCTTTTCTTTTTGGTTCATGAGGTTTGTGTGACACAAGCCTCATAGGCCACAGCAAAATGTGCCTAATTTATGGAGACTAAGTTGGAACTTGTTGAATTCTGGATATTTCTAGTTCTAATTTCTTGGGTCGCGATAAGTCTCAAAGGAGTGAATATATGCTTCGTTCTTTATAGAAACACTGTAAGAACAAAATAACACACTAAATATTTATATTTTAATGTTGTGACATGGAAAATAATATAAAGATTAAATGAACTGGAAATGTAAAATGTGAATTTCTTTTTCCTTGATAACTATGAACGAAAGAGTGGTAAAATCTTCTGCACTCTTTTCATAAATCATCAAATCCGGGACTTCAATGTCAACTGATTGATTTACGTACGTATGTTTAAGTTCTTCCGTCAGCAACAACTGTCTCCTATATAAAAGCTACCAAACAAAAGTTACCATGTATTTCATTCGATGAAAATTTATATTATTTTTCATACACAGATAGTTTTGTTAATAATTAATTGCACTACCTTATTCTATTTTGATATAAAACTTCTAGTTCAAATATCGATCCTTCATTCATCATCCACTCCATGTCCGTTCTGGATTCACTAGTTAGCAGATATACTTAAAAGCATGAACGTAACAAGCACACAAGCAAAAACTATCAGGGATATTTATTATGAGGTTGTTACAGATGGCACGTCTGCAAAGCAGGTTAAACAAGTTCTATGGTAAATGTAATGTTTCTGCGAAACAGGAATCCATTGCAGAATACAAGAAAAGAGACAAATAGGCTAAAAAAAAGAAAGAGAGAGAGAGAGACTTATAACTGTGTTTGTAGAAGAAACTACCAGAGCAATGCGACACAGACACGCTTTATGGAAAGCGCAGAGACTGGGGGAAGGTAGAGAAAAGATCTGTAACTAATGATGTTAAAAATAACGATGCAACAAGACTTTACCCTCATTACAGAAACGTCACGTTTTGTGCCAAAGAGATGCCATCGAGTCTACACTTCATCCAAGTAATTTGCATTCTATTCGAGACAGCAATAGAAAACATCGACAGAAAGTTTTACCCCTCGAGCAAGGCAGGTATATACATTGTAATCTCTCTATTTTCCTAAAGAGAGAGAGAAAGGGAATAAAAAAAAACAAGCTTACAATTTGTAACTAAAAAATGTGTGAATCTCCACAAGGCTGATTACTCAATTCCTATTCTGCTTTCGTAACAGAATATTACAGTACAAGCCTTATATATATATATATATAATCATAATACGTAATTGCCGTACTTGTATAAAGCATACTATCTCGTTCATAACTGTTTTTCAATGTAAAAGTCTCACGTCATCTAGGAGTAAAAATGATGTATTAAACATGTGTTTTTTGTGCTCAACAGAACTTTCTGACTATATTGGTAGAGTGAAAAATAAAGCAAATGTTACATTATATTTATTTATATTTGTTATAAGTTTTATTTTAATTCTAAAACTTCCTATATTGTAGTCAAGTTATGATACAAAAATGTTTGATACAAAATAATAATTGATTTCAAGGCGTTTAACTTTTAATTATTGAAATTAATTTCTAATTTAAATTAGGCAAATTATTGAGTAGACATAGTTAAAAACGTTAAAATAATGTCCGCTTTGGAATGAGGAGGTACGATATTCGAATCTGGCGTCCAGCCGTCCTGACTGACTCATCTTTACAGTCCCCGCTCCAGACGAATGCTGGACCGGTACCATTGTTTCACTGCTACGTACGGGTGAAGCAAAAATATTTAAAAACATAAATCTGAGTGTAAATTGAAAATCGTTAATTTCGTCACTCTTTGAAGCGAATGAGTGGGTAAATCATAACCAAGATAAGAGAAAAAGATATATCTGAAGTTTCTGATGACTTATCGATCATTATTGTAGGTTAAATTTTCAGGAAATAAAGTTTGGTATGATCTTCACTTTGACGTGTCATCTTGTATATTAATGCACCATCTTATATGACAAATAGCAATGTGTTGGAACTGTCTGTTACAAATTTAAATATTTCGATGATGAATATTAGCATATGATGGTTTATGGTGCATGCACGATACTTCTTATTCTCCGTCTTGAGTGCTAGAAATACAACTCGTATTCCAGACGAGTGTATTATATCTTAAACATTGAATCTTGCATACCTTGATGCTGAAGAACCGACGGTGTTCCATACAGTAAAGTGATACGAACAAGCGCAGTGCCTAAACAATATGCAACCTCAAATTCATGATGAAGAGTTTGGTTGCCTAGTGGAGTGGAACCTAACAAAAATCAGTGGTGAACTATTTAAAAAAAAAATCTTCGAATGACCAGAAAAGAGAAAGAAGCCAAGAAGCCAAGTTCCTAACACAATAAAACAAGATTATTTATATAGTTTAATATGAAGCTCTTATTTTTGACGTGAATAAAATTTCTGTTTAAGTATAAGATCTGTAAATTACAATATTTAGACCTCTCAGGCAATCTATCTGGTTTAGCCAGGACCGCCCCGGATATACATCATCTGTCTAACCAAAATTGTTAAAAAAAACTCCAAATGTTCCTTATTTCCTCTAGAAAATAAGTTCATGTCATTTGTGTGATGTTGACAAAATCTCGCTATTATTTATCATTGATATTGAACTAAAAGGAATAATCTAAACACCAATGGTGGGACTAGAAGGAAAAACTAAGGGGGAGGGTCAGAATTTAGACTATGATAGATATATCGTGAGTTTGTTATAAACTTTAAAAAATATATAAATAAAAGCTTATAATTAATTTTTGTTGCTCAAAAAACTGGTGAAGCCTACCCCCAGAGCTGTGCTAGATTCGCCACTGCTAATCACATTTGTTGTGTATGATGAGCTACTAGTTAATTCATTTTGAAATTTCAACCAAGAGAAGTGCATAATCATGAATATAATGTAACTTTTCATATGGTGTCCCGTTTTTCAACCTGAAATTCTGGGATCCGTAGTCATGCCTCAGTTTGTCACACATAAGGAGCTGCAGAAAAGAGACATTTATTAAAGAAACAAGAATTGCCTTTTATTTAATGCATAAAGCTGCAAAAGAAAAACTCGAAAAACCTTTAAGGAAATAAGTTTCATTTCATTAAGACTATTGCAACATTTCTTGGTCTCTCACATTAGTTTTATATACATAACAATATCGGGTAATGATCTCGTAAGTTTTTCAGTAAAATAATCATTTTAAGTCAGTCTACAGAATAAAACGCACGGGCCATCGGAGTAAACATTCTCGCTCCATTTTTTAAAGATTAAATCATTCTGAACTGAAGTTATTAATGAAGCATTTTCTTGTGAAATACAAACAAAATTTTTAGGTGTTTTCGAAAACTTTCACCCAAAGAAAACATCCTCAAAAGTTAACCATGTCTTGTAGATTTCACATGGAAGTTACTTGGGCAAGATATAGGAAAAATAATGGCATATTTATTTGAAATATGAACAAAATTGCCTATTTCTTTCTTTCTTTCTTTTTTGAGAAAGTCTGGAAAGTAACTTACCTCAAACCTAAACTATTCTTTGTGAACTTATTCGTAAGGACTACTTCTCGCAACATTATAGGGTTATTAATGTTTTTTTTTTTATTTACAAAATATGAATAATATCGTCTTTCAGAAAAATCTTCTGAAAAAGACTCATCACAACTACTCCTCATATGTTTTTCAGGACGAATGAGTTATGCAATATTGTCAGGTTGTTAATGAAATTAAACAAAATTGTCTGAGTCGTTTCTGAGTAAATTGTCCGAAAAAAAGAGCCCATTCCCTACCTCTTCTCGATTGTTCCAAAGAGATTACTCATAGGACTGTGTAGGATTATTATTAAAAATTGATTTATGAAATGTAAGCAAAATCGTTACAGCCGTTTAGAAAAAGTAGCAATTTTTGATTTTCACCTTTCAGTAAACTACCCATATTTTTAGGGGTAAAAACAGTTTTAAAAAAACCTTCTGGAGAATCACATAAAAACCTTAAGTTTGAAATTTGGACTCGACACGTTGAATGGTAGGTACACTCATGTCCAAAATTATTGTCGCATATCTATAACTCTCCTCTTGTAAGAATATAATTTGATAATGATTTTGCAGGGTACTTTTAATACTGATACTATGTGTATAATCGGGAAATGTATATTTGTGGTAAATTTTACAGGGGAAGAATTATAAATACGAAAATTATATTGTGTAAAATAAAATGTCGCTAAATGGACAAAAAAAAATATTTTCGTGTTATTGTTCTTATTTACTGCTCTTTTGACATGAAATTCGCCACATACATGTCTTTGCCGGCTATACACAAACTAACATTATAAGAAATACCGGGCAAATCCGTTATCAAATTATATTCCTACAACAACATATTTATAGACATGCGACAATAATTTTGGACATGAGTGTACATTTGGCCGAATGAAAGAACACAAACGAACGGGAAAACAGACGAACGAATGGGTGGATGAAGACACGGACAGATGCCGAAAAATCACTTTTTCGGTATCTATGGGCCACGAAACGTATAAATCCATTGAAATCTCGACTTCCATTTTTTTTTTTTTTTTTACAATCCCACATTTTCCTTTCTTTTTTGTCGTTCGAAAGTAAAAGAAAACGTCTTAACAATGTAATTTCTTCCGTTATATACTGTATACCGTTACGGCATGTATTGTATTGCAACCCTGCGTACTGCAATGAATTCTTCGTATCCTCCGCTTGTAGGCAACCAACTATTTTCCTGTGTATTTGTGGTTGCAGACCTATCTGGTGCTATTAGAAACTGATATCAGTGACAGGAAAAAAAAAAAAACAGCAATTCTCATTATAGACATGATAGCCACTAGTAACTGTCTTCAGAAAATACACCATAACATTGTAGAGTATAATATTACATTAGTTTAACTTAATAGAAGGTAAGTGTGTAGGGCCAAAGACTAATGAAAACGTTCGAAGAATTCTCCTTTAAAATACGTATATATGGAGTGTTTAAGAGTACGATTGATTCCGATCCAAAGTTGTGAGGAAAAGAGATTGAAAGTTCGTATGCTCCATTTAAATACATGTGAAAGCAAACACTTTTTTTCACATTGTTAGTTTGAACGACGAAGGAAAGAAAGGAAGGTGATCGTGAAAAAAAAATAGAATTCGAAATTTCACCAGATTTATATATTTCATGGCCCATAGATACCGAAAAAGTAATTTTTTGGAATCTGTCTGTCATCTCGTCTGTTCGTCCGCTATTCCTAATGTACATTTAGCTAGAGGCCATACCGTTCAACCTATCGAGTATATACTTTAATCGTAAGCTTCTTGTGTGATTTTCCAGAGGTATTTTTTGAAATTTCTTCCTACTCTTAAAAATAAGAGTTCTTTATGATGGATGGAAATTAAAATTTTCTCAGTAAACGACTTCAACGATTTTGTTTATATTTTATAAGTCCATTTTTCAATAACATCCGGATGATTTTGTATAAGTCATTTATGTGGGAAAAGTCGGCAAGGGGTAGTTCATTTTTGAGAGCGAGTTTTTTTCTTCCTTTGGTAAGTCATTTGTCTTGAAAAATGTACTAGGGGGTAGTTTATCTTTGGAGTGTCCGTTTTTGGACGATTTTCTTAAAAACAGCACGGGAAATTTTATTCGCATTTCATAAATAAATATTTCATTAACAATCTGACAATATGGCATAATTCATTTATCCTGAAAAGACGTAATAGGGTTAGTTTATTCTTAGGGTGTTCTCTGGACTATTTTCTCGAAAACAACTCTGGTGATATTGTTCATATTTCATAAATAAATATGTCATTCATAACTCTATAATGTTATACTTCCATGAGAATACCAAGACAGGGTAGTTTGCTTTCGGAGGTGTTTTCTTTGGGCGAAATTTTCCGAAAAAGCCTAATACTTTTGTTTGTATTTCACAAAGGAATGTTCAATTAATAACTACAGCATAACGTGGTTTAGTTTAAGAAAGTGGAAAGAGAAAATTTAGTGGCTGCACCTTTTACATGTATTAAGAGTTATTTACAATATCTAAACATTAATCTTTTAAGCACGGAAAGGGGCATCATCTTATGCATGATATATGTCCAAAATGACCAGAAGTGGACTTGAATTCTTTTTGCACGGAATTCTCCATATTTTGTATAGCACGGAGACAGTAATATTATTGTTGCGTTAATGAATAAAACAGATAAGTAGAATATAGTTAATAACTTAGAATTTTTTTCTTGCTGCTTTGAAAATATTTAAAAATCTAGTAAATACATTAGATGAAAACAGAAACTGGCTTTATACTTATTCATTAAGCTTTAATTAACTACGCGACTTCCGAAAATTGTTTTTAGCCAGTAATATTATTTTTTTCGTACCTAAATCTTCTAATTAAATGTGATTTATCTCTAATTACCAAACTAAATTAAGTAAATAATTGACTTTACTAAATACCTTTAAGTATTGTGCGTGTATCGAAATAAGATACTTGCAGAATAATCTGTTTATGTTTTTATATACACAATTTCTCTCAGAATATTTTTCTTTTAGAAAAGCTAAGTATGAGTTTAACTACCTCTGATGGGAGAACAGTTTGTTTCTATTCTGAGAAAATTATAAATAAATTATTTAAGGATTAGTTTTACCTTCCGACTTGAAAGTTAGTGCGATGTTGCATGCACACAACAATATACATGTAAGAGACCACTAAGCAGAGGATGGAAGGATAAATGTATGCGAACGTAGAAGGTCAGACGAAGTATTCGTGTTCTCCCTTTTTACCATATACGATGTATTCCCCCTGCTTTCCGTGAGCGCTTCGTCTTTTCCTCTGACACGAACATCAAGTATGCGATGCAAATGTGATGCGATGCGATTCCTTCTTCTAAGAGAGAAGAAGAAAAGGATGTTATGCAGACTCATGGCTTGGGTTATGAGAAAGATCCATATAGTCTCCTATTTGCATCGTCTTATATCTGTGTGTTTTCTGTACATCTAGGCAGGTACATAAAGCCACTACAGCCCACTTTATGTTTATTTCGCTTATATTTTCTTGACCTCGCCATTAGCATCATAGTTCTAATAGATTCTTACTCGTGTATGGCTTACCACTTACTCGGAAAGTTATTTCAACTAATATAATAAATGAGGTTTTAACAAGTTTTATGTTCTTGTTTACATAATTTTCTGCTATAAATATTTTATTGATCAACAATTTCTAACTATTAGGCGAAAATGATGAAAAACGATTGGAAGCTTTCGAAATGTGGGTATGGTGAAGAATGAAAGAATTAACTGGATGGAGTGAAAACAAATGAGAGGGTGTTAGAAATGGTGTGGCAGAAAAGAACAATTTTTAGGTATTATTAAGAAGAGGAACAGAAACTGGTTGGGACGTTGGCAAAGAAGAAACTGGATCAGGAGGGACGTGCTAGAAGGTATTATGGTAGGAAGGAGAAGGAGAATACAATTAGTGGATGATATCAAAACAGAGAAATCGTACATGAAAACGAAGAGGTTAGCGGAAGGTCATGGAGAATGGAAGCTTCTCAGTTGAAGCAAGTGACATGCCAACAATGGCAGAATACCTATGATGAAATTGATGATAAATTTCTAACTATCCTTCTGTCAGTTTGCTATTAAAATTCTTAGAGGAAAAAATATTAACATACAATTTTCTCAACTTATTTACTAAATTATACAACTATGAAAATTATAATGACTATTACAGAATTATTATTCTGTATTAAATACACAAATCTCTCTCAAAGATTCTTCCTTGTATTTTCGGATCATTTTGATTGTTTAAGCTAATAGAAACCCTATATGTTTCTATATTCAAACCTGATGTGAAACTACGGTATATGGAGAAATTAGACAGCACTTACGAACAGTAAAGAATTTCAGAAAACAAAACTATCATGAAATTTATTTCATTCTTTCTGACTGCAGACTGTATTGAAAGGAGAGTATACAAAATATAAAAATAATACAAAGAACACTGTAAACATATATGGCCAATTAGCGCAACATTAACCTGGAGAAAGTCACCGTATTATTTTTGTCAACGTAACACTAACAGAAAGGTATCATAAATACAACAATTCTACCTAAATAGAGAAGATGATCAACATCATTTCATGGATACATTGGTTTTCACCTAACTTGAACGGTCTTCCGTGTGCCAATCCATCAACAACAGGACTCACAAACGTCCTTAAGCATTTTATTTTTATCCTCCTGTTTTGTTTATACAGCTACTCAGGTTTTATGTCAGGTTTAAAAATAGAATATCTTAGAAGCTCGGGGATATTAGCATCGAAACAAAAAGACGAAAGGAAATTCAAACAATGGACTCATTTTAATAATTACTATTGTGATTGTGGGCAACAAAAAGGCTATGTGAATATATGCATGATATCTCATCGTTTCGGAGATACACAGAACGTTCGAGAATATTATTACTAAACGGCAGAATGTAAATCATATAGAAATACGACGAAAATTTACTTTTGGATCCATTGCAAATCTCTTGTCTATTTGTCGCCTGTCGAGTATGTTTCCAATGTGAAGAAATACATTGTTCAAGGCTGCAACAGCAATCGAACATCGAAAAGTGTTTTCAAACATAATATCCTTCCATGATGTTTCGCGATTGTGCATGTACCTGTGCAGATTGTGATCACTTTCAACTAACACTTCCTCTAACAATCCTGTCCAGTGTGGGACTATGTCCCTGCTCCCTCCAGGAAGATATGTGTCATTCCAAAAGTTGCATTAATTAAATTTTGCTCCAATTGCTCGTGGTCATTATTTCATCTGTCATCGCTTACAGATAATTATTGCTGTTGATGGCCCTTTGATGATTGTTTGCCCTTTTTCCAGCATATCAATATGCCTCTCAAACTCAGTAATGGTATGCTCACTTCCACATTCATACTCTGTAGTACGTATTGTATATTTTGGTTCACCCTATATATCATGGAAACGGTGCGGTATCACGCATATATTGATAAAGGTTTTAATTTAGAGACATTATCTGCTAAAATTGGGATACATATTAGCATTCTATACTGTATATCTAACACTATAGAATAGGCATTTTGTTTAATAACTGAAGCCTCATTTCGCAACGGTTTACAACGGAAAATTTGCTTCTCACTTTGCGATATTTGATGTCGTTATATAGTGAAGCTTACCAACTTTATTTTACACGTGGAGGAAATGCTTTATCTTATCATATCCACCATC
This sequence comes from Thermobia domestica, assembly GCF_964235325.1. Taxonomy (NCBI): domain Eukaryota; kingdom Metazoa; phylum Arthropoda; class Insecta; order Zygentoma; family Lepismatidae; genus Thermobia; species Thermobia domestica. The sequence continues at coordinate 63,373,832 of NC_137458.1, forward strand.
ATATCCCCAATCAAAATTTACAACTAAATCGAATGATGCTTAAACAACATAAGTCCAAAAAAGTAGATTTTATAGAAGAGAGAAAACTATTTATTATCAATTTTAGACACAATAAATAGACTTCACTGAAATCTATGTAAAGCTCCCACTGTGGCTGACTATCGACACAAAACTATCGACTATCGACACTTTCAATGTCAATATAAGCTTTATTGAGGTAATAACACTGGGCTTTCCTTTCTCTTTTAACTGATTCCTATATACTTTCCATAACGATCATTGCCACATCTCTACAAATATCATATAATGATTTTGCGATGTGACATCACTGACGTAACTTTTGTGTGGTGGAATAATCTATCCTCCGTATTTTTTAAGATTCGCCAACAGAAGTTGTTAACACATATTTTGCGTTCGTTGCGGTGGGCAAATCTTTCAATGACATATACGGAAAGAGACTCTGGATCTCAAGGAAAGACAATATATAACTGCTCTAGGAAACATTCTAAGCATTGTTATTGTGGTAGGTTTTAAAGTGTATTTTAGTTTTCATTATATTAAAAATCCTAGAACGGAGTAGTTCTGCCTCTTTCCGCAACTCAGTTAGAGATGCAACCTTCTTTTATTTCAATTTCTATATTAAATGAAAAAAAGTAAGAAAAAATATCATTGGATTTTACGTAAAGAGAGGCGTGAATATATCAATTTCTTTCTGTTTCCACACAACTTTTTTTTACGACCAATAACCATGACAACAGATCTATAAAAGAAACGAAGAAAGAGAGAAGGACAATTCTTCTTCGTCACTACTTTAAAATCATAAGAAAACATTCTTTACTATTAAAGAAAGAGGTGAAGGATGGTAGAAAAAAGAGATAGAAAAAGGAGAAGAAAATGGAACATGAACAATTCGTAGACCATCAAAAGGGATCAGGAAAAGAAATGGGAATTGAAGAGTTGTAAGTAGCCGTTGTGTGAATTCAACAAAGTCGAATATACTTGCACATATATTGAGAATGCTTTGTGATCATACAAGAGGCGAAAAGAAATAAAGTGAGAAATTGCTTTCACATTGTTAAAACTGACAAAGAAAACTCACTTTATATACAGGAAGTAAAAATTTTATCATAATATTTCAACATACCACTCTGACGTTTTTACAATCATTTCTTACATATATATCATACAGTGCACAAATATGTAATATACGCATTCAGTTTCTCCATGAATAGAAATACATTTTATTTCTTAGTCAACAGTATGAGCAGTCGGTTCTTCTTTGGGTTAAGAAGGCTGTTACTTACTAAGAGAAAAGAGAACATTTGAAGTAGATCTCGTATACTGAATACATACTGATCATATCTGTAATATATAGTAACTAGATTACTCAAAACGCACACATACACACACTTATATAGCTTAAAAGCTAGTAGCAGTGGAATAAATTTTATTTTATTGCAGTCATACTCTTGATGGATTCTGAATTCTGAATACTCGTGCACTCAAAGTGTATTAAAATATGATACATAAAGACGTATTTGAAAATAAGATGTTCTCTTCTAGTCCTGTAAATGTTATTAGAAAAATAGAGCAATCTTTAAGCCATATTGACAATATCCTTCACGAATCGAAAATTATATTTAACAAAAAGCGTTCAATAAGTGTTGTACAGATGGGTATAATATTTTTATTATTAGCAATATAATGATGAAATTTTACGTGAACATACTTTGATTCTTTGGCTTCAAAATGGTAACTGTTGTTTCCTATCGTTCACAGAACACCATAATGTACACCAAAGTAGCCATAAGAATGCGACAACGGTCGGTAATGGAATTCCTGTTCAAAACTAGTGATGAAGTAACCACATCAATTCATAGGAAGTTGCTTTCAGTTAATGGAGATCATAATTAAGAGCGTTTCTATACAACGTTGGTTGCTGCGGTTGGATAACCTAAACTTTCCAGTTCAGGCCAGAATATTATGGTCTCCTTTTTCTGGGATCAATGTGATATCACTTTCACAGGATTCTCGGCACATGACTCTACAATTAACAAGGAGGGTTATTCTTTGTTACTGGACAAGGTGTGAGAAGTTCTCCAGACCAAGAGGCAGAACTGTAAGGTAAAATCAACACAACCCATCATGACAATACCAAGCCTCACATAGACACGATGACACAACAGAAAATCATGAAAAAGGAATGAGAAGTCGTCTCTCTCAGCCTCCTCATAGTACGGACTTAACTCCGTCTGATTTCTTCCTGTTTAGTCATCTGAAGGCCCACCTACGTGAGAAAACATTCGACAATGACAATATCCTTAATTCTAGTCTGAAACAATGGTGTAAACGTCAGCCACCTGAATTTTACCGAAGTACGGAAAGAACATTTGACAAGACGCGTCACAGCAGATGGCGGTTACACAGCGTGGCATGGTCTTGTAGCCAAAGGATTAAAGTATGTACACCTAAAATTTCATCATCGTATTGCAACTATTAATAATAATACTATAATAATCTGTTCAAAACTTATTGAAGTCCTTGTACTTGTTAACTGGCAGTTAATTAACTTTTCTCATGTTGGTTCCCAGCAGCTTACAGATCTAGAGGGAACGGCTATCCACGACTTTCCTGCCTCTATAAATTATTTATAATAGAGAAGGTCCAAAAAAGCACGGTAAGTATCCTTTCTATCAAAGGTATTTTGACATTTTTGACACGCATTTGCAGCAAACAGAGAAGCTTCTATAAGCCACAATTCTCAGCTACCTTCATCGACTTAAAATAATACTTTTCTGTTTTAATACCGATCATCAACTGTATCTTCTTTCAATCCTCCTTCTTCTTCCTATCACCGTAACTTCTTTCATATCTTCCACAATACCGTTTCTTTACCGGCACTGGCCCAATTAGTTTCTCTTTATCTTTCCAATTACGTTTAAAATTATTATTTTACCCCTTGCTATTTCTAACACTTCCTCATTCGATTTTCCAATTAACTCAGTAAATTTTTCCTCACTCTTCTCCACACCCAGATTTCGAAAGTCTCTAGCCTGTTTTCATTGTTTTTGCGCAATGTGCATATTTCTACCATACAGAGTGTAATGTGAAACACGAAATATTTTGTAAGTCATTTTTTGTTTACTTTTTATTCAAGAACCCACATAAAAGACTTTTTCTAAATACTTTTTTTTGCCATTTCTGATCTTGGTTTTACGTATTCCACATTCGAGCTTCATTTCCTCAACTCTAAAATTTGATTTCCGGTTCAAATATGAAATGTGGCTTTGGATATAGTTCGAATAAAGCTAACAACACATTGATTAATTAACGTATTAGGATCACGCTGTTAGGTCTTATAGAATTGTAATATTAGTCAGTCCGTTACTCCACAAAACTCTTAAAAGAAAGCGAATATTTGAATTTTGTTTTTTACTAGATAGCTAGAGCGATTATCTCTGTCGAATTCATTAACGGAAGCAATCCGTTAACATTTTAACGGATAACGGTTACTTTAACGGTGGCTGACTATACCCCCTTTAGAATTATAACTTTCCCTAACTTCTATGCAACCTGCACAAAATAAAAGAAATGTTGGTTGCCTATGATAAAAGAATATGCAGATTTTCTTACTTCAAAATATCCCCACAAATAACCCATAGTAGGAATCGCGTGATCGTCTTTACTGTCATGAGCAGAGTTTAGTTAATGTTTTGCTGACAGTGATTGATTGATTAGTTTGTATTTAAGTCCATTGTCAGGTCACATAGAAAAGTGAGATTTGAACCACTGCAGTGTGATGGATAATCTGCTATCAGAAATCAGATCGTAACGACGTATACAAAAAAAATCACGCGCTAGTTACAAGATCAAAAGTGAGTTGTCGACAGGAAAAAAAAAACTATCAAATTTGTAAATAGTAATAACTCTTTCGATCATTTTGCTGATAGCGAATATAAAATTGTTTTCAGAGGTTGCGAAAGTCATAAACAGGAGCTACTTTATTTCCATGAGATTATTTTCAGAAAAGTAACAAGGTAGAATATAACTGTAGTATCCTTTGACCAAACTCTTAGTTGAATATTCAAATATTAAGGATCGAACGGCCGTATCAACATCTTGTAATGTATTATACGTGATGTTATTACAGATATTACACCTTTTCTTTTGTCAAATTATTGCAAGAGTTCACGGTTACTCTAATAATAATCAAGCTGATAAAACGTAATCTTTGAATTATCATTGTCGCACACAGTGGCGTATTTACGATTTTGTTTCGGGAGGGGCTTTTGCTAACTTTCGGAGGGGGGGCTTTGCCTGGAAATGTGAAAATTCTGCAAGATATTTCATTTACTTTACTATACTAAGTAAGATTTCGGGGGGGGCTTAAGCCCGGAAGCCACCCCCCTAAATACGCCACTGGTCGCACATTATGTCATCACACCAACGTAAGTAGCTCAAAGTACAACTTTATTATTTCAATTAAGCACTAAGAGAAATCGTAACATCAGTAACCAGTGTTTATACGAAAGCTATTTTCTTACTCTATAGCAAGGATAATAAACTTATTTATCTAATACAATAATTGATTTTAGTACATTAATAATATGGAAATAGACAACAAAAGATAATGGCGTTAACACAGTTTAATTTTAACAATTTTAATATCACCAGTGATCCCAGCGTGACTACCTCTTTATCGTGTTAGCTCTGGTGCATAGGGTCTCTGGTTCGATCCCAGCTCACAGCAAGTGAACTATGTGGTGGACAAACACCATGTGCGTGGGTTTCCTGGGAATTCTCCCGTTTCCTCCCACTTTCTTCATTCTATCATTTCACTCATTTCTCATGATCACCGTCTCCTTTAGCCTAGCGGGCATAACCATGGGACGTAAAACTTAGAGATTTCATTTCAATATTTCTTTATTGTGTTATATCAATACTGAAGAGCTGGTGTTGCGCCTAACCCAAGCGTAGTGTTACCAGTTTGACTCAGAACCTGTGTTAAACGGTGTTAGAAATTAGAGTAATGAGCAAAGGAACGTAGAAATTGAAACAGCTTTAGGACGTTCTTTCAATATATACCCTCATTCCAACTCGCATGATGAACGCAATAGATTGAGGTAGTAATATTGGTAACTATGTTATTCGTCATTGATCAACCAAATCTTTTATTTACTATGAATATTGACTTAGAAAAAGGATCAAACTCATTGAAAATCCTGTGTACCATACAGATAAATTCAGACTATATATTAATGCATCCTATCTTGCAAGTGCAATAAACATCTGCCTAACTGATTTCCACAATTTGTATTATAGAGGGTACAAGTTACAGATCGACCTTTGCACACGGACCGTTGAGGGAAGACTTATCACCTCAACTCAACCTGACGGAGGAAATAAGAACAAATATAGTAACACTTTAGTATTTTCAACTCGTATACTCAACATTTATTTAAAAAATACCTGTAAAAGATGTAGTTTAATGTAGTCCAGTCACAGGCCCGTATCCACGGGGGGCAAGGGGGGCCGGGCCCCCCCTAAAATTTTACGCCCCCCCCATAAATTTTCACGGAAGGCTTGTAAAAATCTCGATTAATTCTATGTGTAAACACTAAGAATAAAATGTAATATGCGAAAGATTATTCCAAGAATTTTTCCATTTTAACTATTTGACAAACACTTCTAAACATATTTTAAAGGAGTTTATCAGTCTAAAGTTTATCAGTCTTCTTGAATCTCGATATGAAATGACACAATACACATTGAAGCAAGTTTTCCGAAAAGAAGGAATATGTTCACAATACTTCTTCATCTGGGAGGTAGGAGGCGAAGTGTGAAGTGTTTACTGCAAGCCAAATCATAAAAGCAGGCGCAGGAACTTGTCGATTGCACTAACGGTAAGTTATTGTTATTCTATTTGTAGTTGTAGTACATACATGTATTGCAAAATCCTCGTCAACAGCAAACCTTAGATTAATTGTGAAACAATTAGTTGAGGGTAACTGTTTACATTGGGCAAGGCAGAGATATCCTGTCAGTACATAGTATTGCCAAACGAGCGTCAGCGAGTGAAGACGGGTTAGAACCCCGAGGGGCGCGTTGTTTTCTGTCTTTCCTTCTCGGGAACTGTAACTATAATTGCGTGAACCGTCTCAGATTAATTGGTTTATTGTCACTGCCTTGCCTAAAGTAAAGACTTGTCTAGTTGAGAAGTAAATTAAGAGCTCCGAGTTCCGTTAAAGGTGATGATTGATTTTAGTAAATTATTGTGGTGTGATATGTAAAGCAAGAACTGTGGTGGAACATTCACCGAAAAAGTAATGGTTGCAAAGACTTTCATATGTTTGTTCTTGTAGAAGAATGAAGTTAAGCTAAATTACCTTAAATAGATGAGTAGATAACTGAGCAAGTGAACGTATCTAACGTTTAAGTTTAAGGATTAAATTCCGGGTTGTTGAGCCAGGAGTAGTAAACATTTGCAAGATTTAGAGGAGAAATTAAGTAGCAGAATGTTTTCTATTGTACTTGGGGTGGGGGATCCAGTGGAAGTAGCTAGTTTTCATATAAAAAACGTTGTAAATTGGAACCATTTCTTAATCGCGTATGCGTAATAATGTTGTAATTCAACATGAAACAAGCAGTGATGCTTTTACTCAATACTAGATGGGTGTAGCGTTTACTTACACAGAAAAATCTGTTCTCCGGACAGTGGTATATTGAACAAATATACGGAATCCTCTTGCTTACTACAAAAATCAGAACTGAGCATACGTTATCCGTATGCTACATAGGCACTGCTTTTAGGTGTTACATCATGCCGTTGCAGGTTGTCTGATGTCTAACAGTCTTCCTTATATTACATACATATATGTATGTTACCTTCGTCAGCTATATGTTATATACATTTTTTGTATGTGAGATACTGACCGCCTATATTGTTTCATACAGAAAGTATGTATAGATGGAACACTTATACAGAAAGTATGATAAAATATGCGTTTTCAGTTATATGCTTGCTGTACGTTAAGACCAAAAACTACAGGATTTACAAATATAACATACGATATTACGTACGTCACATACATTTTTTCTCAGTGTAGCTTTGAATAACATAGTTTTTTTTTTAAGCTATTGTGGCATGTGCCTTCTTGGTGTAGTGTGCAGGTGGTTCATTTAAATAAAACGAGTTTAAGTTAAGATTTTAAACGAGAACTTACTATAAATATTTTTAAAAAATTACAACTGTAATTGTAAACAAGGGAATTATTTCAAAGTTATCCGTCCACCTAATTTTAAACAAAAAACATAATAAAGTCTACAATCATCAATTTCTACTTAAACTTTACTCATTCTATGTTCTGTTATGTTACCTCGAGGGTGGGAGTATGGGGAAGGAACCACGATTACATAAGGAAATTCATTATTAACCTACAGGTGAGACTGGCGGGCCGCGCAGAGCACGATTGTGGGTAGTTAATGGGGAGTGTGGAGTTCAGAGAAAAGAACGAGCGAAGCTTAAATCCGAAGTAAGGTTGGATAACGCACTACTAGGTTACTTAGGTTAGGTTATGTCTACTTCCCACTTACCTTAGTAGTTAGGTTTGTAGAGCTCTCCTATCTCAAGCAGAAAATCGTGAACGATTGTTGGTGGTCTTTGTTCTTTCATTCATTAACCCATTAATTTTACACATATTCAAAAGATTAACCTCATTATAAACATCATGTTTTACAAATGTTAGTACTGTCAATTCACATCCAGCACAAAGACCCTGTACATTTGCAGCCATGTTTACTCGAAAATTATCCGCAATCCAACCGTCCTGAACCTAGAGACAAGTAGTTGCCTCTACTTTCGAATTAGTCCTGTCGTTATAATCGCTTATCAAAAGATATTGAACATAAATTACGCTTTACTTACATGTTATCAAGCACACAGGCAATCAAATTATCCATTTCTTCTAGGTAAATTTTCAAAATTTTGATAAAAACGGACGGGCAACTTCGCAAGTTAACCCTAAACAGGGGCTTAAATAAAGTTTAATTTCCTTATTTCACAGTAGATCATCTCTCGTTCTTGATCTTAATGTTCATAGATATTTCCCATTAACTTTACCGCTCCGTTTAGAGGGATGATAATTGTATATTTCTGATCCCCATTCAATATTAATTACTGATACATGTGTTTTTTAAAGAAAATATTGACTCTTGTACAAATAAACTGCTAAGAATGTGTTGTGCTGGATTTAGTAAAATGAGTTTAAGTTTTAGTGTTGTGAAAATGCAGCCTGTACTCTTACCTTATTTATCCTTGGGGTTTTACAAACAAATAAAGCTAGTAACATAGTAGATCTGTTCTTTCTATTTTCATTTGCATACGCAGTGACAATAAATTCCGATTTCTCTAAGTGGGATTGATTGCAGATTTCTGACCCCCTATTCAGTATACAGTGGTAGCAACCATGCAATTGAGGAAAATGTTGACCCTTGTAAAAAAGAAAATGATTCCATTAGTTTTCTTTTTTCGTTTCTTTTTCCAAGGGTCAACATTTTCTTCAATTGCATGGTTGCTACCACTGTATACTGAATAGGGGGTCAGAAATCTGCAATCAATCCCACTTAGAGAAATCGGAATTTATTGTCACTGCGTATGCAAATGAAAATAGAAAGAACAGATCTAGTTTGTTACTAACTTTATTTGTTTGCAAAACCCCAGGGATAAATAAGTAAGAGTACAGACTGCATTTTCACAACACTAACACAAACTCATTTTACTAAATCCAGCACAACACATTCTTAGGTAATGCATTAATCCGTTGCCGCCAATAATGTATGTATTACAGCGTTTCATTTCCGTCATTTCAGATCATAGAATTTTCAAGATCAGTCTGAAAAATGGCTTCAAAGCAGAAGTCAATAATGAGCTTCTTAAAGCCAATAACCAGAATCTCCTCCGGTGACGGTGACACTGGTACTGAAGAAGTTAGCTCCAGTTTTTCATCTGTTGGTAGTAGTTCCGAAACAGCAAGTAAAAAAGTTGCTGCTAAAGCGGTAGATCAGTCTTCATTACCAGCTCCATCAGATCTAGGGATAAGAAGCCTCAACAAGTTTATTTATCAGCTTACCCAGGAACGAAAGTTAGCGGTCACACTCGAAAGTTCCAGTACGCGTGGTTTAAGACGTGGGAATGGTTAGAATACTCTGTTAGCACTGACTCTGCATTTTGTTTTCCATGTCGCAAATTTCCAAGTGTAAATTCTGATCCATCATTTGTAAGTACTGGTTTTAATAACTGGAAACATGCGACAGAAAAAGGAAAAGGCTTTGCAAAACATGCTCTGTCGCAGGCTCACAAAATTGCGATGGCCCACTATTTAGAACAGATGAAAAGAGAACATACAGGAGAAACCATTCAAAAGAAAATATGTAGTGATGTTGTGGAAAACCACAGGTATTACGTAAAATCGATTGCCGAAGTTATCCAATTCTTAGTTGTTAACGATTTGTCTCTCAGAGGAGATAGTAATGAAAATGTACAAGCAGGAATAGACGCAAATGGGCTCTTTCTTAAGCTATTTCAATTTTCCCTGAGAAAAGATCAACGGTTACAAGATATTTCCAAAACCGTTCCGGAGAACGCGAAATATACAAGTGCTGGTATTCAAAACGAAATTATTCATATAATGGCAGAAACTGTTGTTGAAATCATAATGAAAGACGTAAATGAAAGTGCGTGTGTAGCGTTGTTAGCTGACGAAACAAGGGACAAACAGGGAGTTGAAGATTTGTCCATTGCTTGGAGATATGTAGTGAAGAAGAAGCCAAACGAGAGATGTGTTGGGATTGTAAACCTTCCAGCACAAGATGCAGGTACAGTGACATCTGAAATTATTAAAAGATTAGAAAGCATACAGGTTGATCTTAAGAAAATAATCGCCCAATCCTATGATGGAGCCTCAGTCATTAAAGGTGCCAGTGGGGGAGTTCAGGCACTGATATCAAAGCAACTGGGAAGAAATGTGTTGTTCGTGCACTGTTTTAACCATCAGTTACACCTGGTCGTTATGCGTGCAATTGAGAGTATTCCGGAAGTAGAATATTTTGACGTATATGAACAATTGTATGTGTTTTTTAGAAAAGGCCGAGTGGCACAAATTTATGAGGGTGCTTCATTGAAACGTGTTTTGCCTCAGAGGTGGACAGGACATTTGGATTCTGCTAGTATAATTCATTCAGAGAGAGAAGTAATCGTTACGACTCTCGAGTCAATTAGCCAGTCATCATCGTCAGATCAATTTGGCCACCTTAAAACAGAAGCCATTGGACTACTGTCTCAAGTAACTAGTTTTTCGTTTTGTTTTCTTACGGAAGCCGTGGTGAAAGTTCTTACATATTTGAAACCAGTGACTCATCTCCTTCAACAGAAGAGTCTGGATATCGAGGCAGCTCTGAAACTGGTTGACTGCGTTGAAGGTCAATTGACCGAAATGAGAGGCAATGAAGTTTATAAAAGTATTTTCGATGCTGCTAAATCAACTTGTAAATTAAATGAAAAGCCCCCCTTAAAACGACAACGGAAATTCCCTGAAATATTCAGGGACAGTATTGTGGATGCAGGCGATGTTAGACTGGAGGCTAAAAATGAGGACTAAAGAGAATACCAGTGCCTATATAATGATCTCATTGATCATTGCTCTTCTGAACTGAAGAGTAGATTTCAGGAAAGAGACTGTATGGTAATAAAGGCAGCTTGTAAAAATTTATTACAACTAGGGTCTGTTGAGACTCTAGAACCACTATGCAACATCTTGTGTCACGACGCAGAGTATCAAAAGAAGTTGGTAAACTTAGAGGCTGAACTTCATTTGGCTAACTCTTTGATTCAGAAGAGAGAGTCGTTAGTGGAATTAGCAAATTCCCTTGAAACTTATGAAGCTGCATTTCCTGGTCTGAGCCTATTAATCGATGCTGCACTAACAATTCCGTGTAGTACAGCAACGGTAGAAAGCTGTTTCTCTCGGCTCACAGCAATTTTACGTCCTCAGAGGCTATCCATGCGTCATGAGCGTAAAGCTGACCTTGTTCTTTTAAGTTATAATAAGGATATAACTAAGAAACTGAATTTGGACGAGCTTGTGCTACGATTTGCTGCATCAAAAACAAGAAAATTAATGCTCTAAGATTCCTTTGTGTTAATTTTCAATCTTTAATAGCATAATGAAAATTGACGATGCAATAAAATGGTAGCTCCTTACAGATACTGTTAGTTTATCTCTTTTTAGGTTTCTTCACGTATATAAAGAGTTTTATAAAGGTTGCAAATTTTGTTTCAAGGAATAATTATAACACCTATTCAGCACACACCTATTCCCTTATAACAAATTATTAATTAATGTAAAGTTTGTTTGCATTCTAAACATGTTATACATACCTTTTTTGTATGAACATGTTATGTTGGCTACACGTGATGAAACTTTTTGAAAACATTTACAAGTCAAGGTAACTTTGGAATAGTAAGTGTGAATTTCCACCTGTGATGCACGATAAAATATTCAAAATAATTATTCATTATGATGGAAAGTTTAATCATGTCTAATTGGCATTAAATGTAGCAACATAACCTTAATTGTCTTACGAAATGTTTGTTTTTGATAAATATTGAATAAGTTGGTAGTGTTAAATTATCTTGTACAAGTTTTGAATATATACAGTGATATTTCATAGTGTAACCCTCGCACTACCAATTGGGGTTACTTTTTGCCCACACGTTATACTTTTTGTGTTATATTCACTAGTAATATCATTAATTTTTTAGAATCTTCTAGTTATTGCCCTATGCCTTCCTGAAACATATACTAATCATATATTAAATTTGAATGTTTTGATTTATCGTAAATTGACATATTTTTATACTGTGGACACAAAGTATCCCTCGTTGGTAGGACATTTTATTATTGTAGCGATCTGGCTTTTACAGATAGCAGTATTACATGTGGGACTATTAAAAAATATTTATTTTAAATCTAATTCGTGTAGTTAGTAATACCTATTTAATAACATTTACGTTTTTTCATGTAGATTATTAACTTGATGTGTGTGTGTAGAGTGGGCTAATAGAATTATAGAGAAGCAAAATACTTAAACATTCAAGAGCAGTTATGATGAATTGCTGATGTTACTATGTAATGAACTGTAATATGGTTGGCTCGGCCCCCCCCTAACTTCTACCGGGCCCCCTCTACATTTTTGGGCTGGCTACGGGCCTGTCCAGTCATGGTCTTTAGGTTAAAGCACAGGCGTCGTTATCGTGGAGGCTCGGGGTGGACGCGTTCACCCCAGATTTTAGTCAAATATATTTAAAGAAACTTTACTACTTTGTATATAGAACTTTTGTCGGAAAGAGGGTTTTGATTTGGATTCATCCGAACTTCTTTGCATCCACGACGGTCGAGTTTTATCACTAGGGTATTTGTAGCTGCAGGAACGTTTACAAATGGTGTTAGGTGCTGTGGGTGATTACTTTGAAAACTAAAGGTACTTGCCGTCCACTGTATTGCTCTCTGTTTATCACTGCTCTAGAACGGCAAGAACATTTTTGGTTTACCTGGTAGTAGTCAAACACCGTGTGCTCGAATTTTCTCTAGGTTCTTCTGTTTCCTTCCACTTTCTTAATTCTACTAATTCGTTCATTATCATCATCTCCCTTACCCTCGGTAAACATACCGTCAGGGGCGAATCCAGGGTGGGCAATCGGGGCGATCACCCCTCCCCTCCAGAAGAGGAAATTTTCTTATTGTGTGTATATATATAAATAAAATCCATCCCAGAGTATGGAGCTATTAAAAGTAGCTTTAAGTAGGAGTATTACAACCCAACGCCTCCCAGAAGACCGTCCTGGATCCGACCCTGATAAACGTGGGACGTTAAACTTTAAAGACTAGCTTATTTCAACTTTTTAAATCAGCTATTTAATTGCAAACCACTACAAAACAGATTATTGCGCAGCATGCACTGGAAGAATTAGTAGAATTTTCGCTGTAAAATTTCCTTTCTCATAAATGAGCATCTCGTGTACTACATTGTGCCACTACACAGAACAAGCTTAGCAATGTATACAATTGGTAGTCAGAATAAATAGAGAAGTTTTATAATAGAAGCAAAACATGAGGGCATTGTGTGAGCTCAATAGAGGTATAGCATTTTACAATGAGGAAAGCCGTACATTGCTTCTTATTGTTAAGCTGAAAATGTCAAATGTCAAATAATCGACGCGATTAGAATGTGGTTTATATTTCTCTATAAAATAATACTAATTTAACAGCACAACAATAATAATAATAATAATAATAATAATAATAATAATAATAATAATAATAATAATAATAATAATAATAATAATAATAATAATAATAATAGGTCTAATAATGAACGGCAGGTATATTGCAATTTCAAGGGATTCGTTTTCTTTCTTTTCAATTAAAAATTGTGGACCTGGGTGAAAGAGTGGCCTACTCAGTGGCGTGTTTACGATTTTGTTTCAAGGGGAGGAGCTTTGCTAACTTTATTCCTTGGAAATGTGAAAATTCTGCAAGAAGTTTCATTTACTTTAGTATAGTAAATAAAATTTCTGGGGGTCTTAAGCCTGGAAGCCCCCGTTGAATACGTCACTGGGTCTACACAACTTCAATATTTTCAAAAGGAGAAAAAGGGAGCTTGAAGTTTGTCATTTACTATTGTTCTATAATTTAAAGTTGTATGACACATTTCAGGTGAAATGGAGAAAACTACGAAAACTTAAATACTCTCTCATATACACCAATTACCTATAAGTTCAAATTTTGGGAGCCTACTAAGGCCATAATTTCGCCAATAGAGAAATAAAACTTTTAATATAGATACATCAGTCATGTTCTCTAAAATATGATTCTTGTGATAACTCAGAAAAGTTCATAATGTGCCATATATGTTATACTGGGGCAGGAGCGTCATTTCAGATTTTGCTGTGGGGGGGGCAAGCAATTTCGCCTTGATATTAGTAAAATTTCGCGTTTTTCACTGATTTACTACTATTCTATTGATAAAATCTATATACATCTCAAACTCAGGGGGGGCAAATCCCCCTCCCTGCCCCCCTAAATGACGCCCCTGTACTGGGGATTGCTTCAATTGCATTACAGAACTTATATTTTAGCTGATAGTACAATGAAACTCTCAAAACTTATTTCGCACAATAGCCTTGTAGTTGACATTTCTGGCTATAACAAATTGTGAAATTTTCCCAACAACACAACACTAACGAATTTAAAATTAAGTGCATAGAAACATAAATACAGGGTGGTTCATAATTCACGAAGGGGTTAAAAAACAATATTTTTATGAGAATAAGATTATTTTGAATATCTCTTGTGATCTCCATATTACAAATATGGGGAAAATATTCTATCTACCACCTTCTTATTATTTTGTATATTGCATGAAGAACACGTCCAGGAAGTGCGAGATGGAATAATTCACAGTAGCTCAGAGAACGAAAATAACTCAACTGTATTTTGTAAACCAAAAGTCAATTGTTTAAACTTTGCCAGTTTCATGTCAGGGATGCACTTTCTGAATCAACGATTCGTCGCATGGCTGGATGTTTCAGAAAGTGTGGTTAAATAGCTGTTTTGCCACGATCAGGGAGACTATGGGAGGCTAACTACGTGAGATTGAGTGAAACGACACTGCACAACATTTTAAAATATGATTTGTATCTGTACCCTACAAAGTGCAACTGATACCGGTACAACGATTGCAACAAACAGATTATAGTTAACGCATCAGATTTGCTACGCACATTTAGGAGTTGGTTCGTGATAACGTTTGATTATGAGTTAGGAAACACACTTCCACCTCTATAGGTTTGTAAACAAATAAAAGTACAGATTTTGGGGGTACCGAGAATCCACAGATTACTCACCAACGTCCACCACACCTTGTGAACTGTACGGTATGGTGTAGTGTTACATCCCACAGAATATACCAGACGTCATTGGACCTTACTTCTTCGAAGGCGGCAATGGTAATGCAGTGACCGCCACCAGTGTTCGATACCGGGCGATGATTCAAGATATTTTGCACCCTGCAGTGGAGAACATACTAGACATCTTGCTCCAGCAAGATGGCGCCATAGCGCACATATCCAGGGATACAATCGCACTTCTGCGAACCATTTTTGGGTATTGAATCATTTCACGAAATGGAGTGATTCTTAAGTCGACGCCTGCCAGAAAGATGATGGATTGCTCGTACAACGGCCGCAGAAGACACATTCTGCATATGGCCATTACGTTCACTGGACTTAAAAATGTGTGATTTCTTCCAGAGGGGGTTTCATCAAGAATAATGGTTATATCCCTCCACTTCCAACTACACTGTCAGAATTACGAAGGGGCATTAACAGGGCCATCGAGAACATCACACTGGACATGATAGAGAGGGTTTGGACTCCACGAGATAAGATTTGGGTCTGTCTCGACATGAAAAGTATGTATATATATTTCTATTCAAAGTCTTTTGTCTTGTATCTCATGTTGTCAATAAACCTTTGTCTTGGCTGACGGGCTGGACTTCTACTGGTAGAACAAAATTGCTGTTATATGTATTTTGATCAGCATATCAATTTGAATCGCAACTATTCCTCCCTAGCGTTGCGTACGAGACAAGATTTTGTGCTGTTTCGTCTCGAAAAGCATACATGTTTCTATTGGAAGAGGTTTCTCTCGTCTCATCTTGGCTAGTGACTACACTATTTTTGCGATTTAAGAATGGAGTTCACCATTTTGAATGGTTCACAATTGCATCATGTTTCTAAGCCAAAAAATGAAAACTTTTGTTGGTCAAAAGAACTAAATCTTACCATGTAAGGTAAACAAAACTTACGTTTTTCAAAGAAATATTAGACTTTGAACAATAGATAAAAAGCAACAAGAATAGTTAAATGTTTTGCAATCTCTTTTAATTATTTTTAAAACGATTATAGAACAATACAAATTTATATGATTCCTTCATTAAATTGAATGCAAAAGTTGATTCACGATGTTGTAATATTGAGCTTGATAAGCTGTAAAAAATAACAGTGTCGTGCAAGATTTTGACAAGCCACATTTAAAGAAAACAAAATTTGCTAAATGTTCTGGTATTAAAATTTACTCTCAATTTGTCTTCAGCGTCACTGTAACAAAATTCCCATCAATAAAGGACAAGTTTAAGAAACGACATGCATTTACAGCACTTTCATTTGTTTCGAACTCGACGATAAATTCATTCAGCTCGGTACCCACACTTTCTTTTAGGACTTGGTTTATAGCTCCGAAAGGTTTGCAGATTACAGTGATATCATATGTGGTAGTAACGGATGATGCATTAGAAATCACAATTTGATTTTTCTCCCTAGACGTGTATAGTGACTGTCCTGGTGGCTCAGATATTTTGTATCGTTCTGATTCAAATAACGAAAAATTATTCCTCAAATACGGTGTCCACTCTGCCATCTTGCGATGCGAAGTAGCTTTCCACTCATTTTTACCGCTCATCTTTCTGAAAGGCTGGAAATGTCCTTGTGGACTTTCTGATACTCCAGGTTGTTGTGACAGTGAACTTTTTGTCCATTGACTATAGTAAACGTTCTCTCGTCTTTCCGCCATGTTTTATCTTTCTTCGTTCTGCGCTTTCTAAGTTTGTATCTAAGACAATGCACAATTAGTTACAACAACAATCGATAAATCGTAATTTATCTCATTGTTTAATTAATAATGATAAAAATACCAAGTCTAATTAACACTAAAACAACTAACATTGTCACGTGTACATCACGTGAAGAAGTTTTGTTTGTATGACGTGATATTCTCTTAATTAATATTGAAATCGGAAGTAGTGTCAGATTTTTACCGCTTCAGGTTTTAGTAGAGATATTACAGTGTTCTTGGAACACTTAATGATAGAATGTACAAGCATTTGTAATGCCGGAAGGACTTCTGTACACGAGCGGCGTCCTGCAGGCAGGACGCATCTACTCAATGGAAAGAATGTGAGTTTGTCCTTCCGGAAGGACGAAAATCTTCCAGTAGTACGCATTTTAAAATATAAGTAAACAATATAAGAGAAGGTTTAGTGTTTCCCAGTTATTATCGTAATTCGCTCTACTGCACACATGATTGGTGTTCGGTGAATCAAAAAAGGAGAGTAAACGTGCACACGATCACCTTTAGAAAACATCTCGCCATTATTGAACTAACAGTCGTACAGTATTACCAACAGCCTCGGAAGAAAATAGGGTAGATGGCCTTCACAAATAAGCTTTTTTTTACGCAAAAATAGCTAGATTTTGAACTGTTAGTCTATGACCCACATTGCAGATTTTCAACCTCTTTTTTGTGTGTAGGATTATAAGTGAGTTATAGTGAAATTTGAAATGTCGAATTTTATTTGCTGAAGACTAACAAGCAACATACATGACTTTAAAATTACAATAAAATCCATCAACAATTCATCTGATTTGTGAAAGTTAACAGCCATATTATCAGTTGAATTGAAATAAGTCATCATCGATGACGTTGCAGCTAGCCGAGGCACTGAAACCCTCGAATCATTGAATTGTGAAGTGGTTGTGTTTGTGTAGACTGTCATTGTTCCAATTTTCAGTAGTGCTTCTTTCGATAGATCATAGTCCGTACAAACACTTATTCTCCGTACATCTACATTAATAATTATGATCACTTTGGGAGTTTTCAAGCTAATTAGGCATTCTAGTTGTTTCTTTTAATAAACAAAATCGGTCTCTTAATAATAGGCTAAAAATAAAATAATCTATATTTAATGCTATAAGCATTTGGTAGGTTTGTAGGGCTAAATGCTTTTCTAAATATGCTAGATTTAGCCAAAAATAGGCTAAATTTTCATCACTGTAGTCGTACCATCGTATTTTTTTTTTTTTTTTTGTACTAAAACTAGATTTCATGCTCTTTCCGCCAGGAGAACTTTCTGTCCTTCTGAACTGCACAAAATACTCTAATTTATGATAAACATGGTAGGACTTTTAGGACAGTATGTCCTGCCAGAAGGACGTTGTACGTTCCAAAGTTAACCCTTTCGGGATTTATGGTAAAGACATATATATACAGTATATATCAAACGTGTGTATTGTTTTAAAACATCTATCTAACAACTATTACTGTTAGATATTTTTTATTGTTTAGTTGTTTATTGCAACGCGGGTCACGTGTTTTGAGGAGGACCTCATTAAGTTGAAGGGGTCATAACGTCATCTATTTGGAATTCAAGAAAACAATGAAAAAAAAAGCTTATTTTGTTTCCTCGCAAATCCTGTCTGAAAGGTCTTACGGGATTCAAGAATATGTCGTCAACATATTATCAGACAGAGTACACGTGTTATGGCTTCTTTCCTCATTCTTCTCTCCCCTCCCCTTACGATTTCTTTATCACTGTTTACTTTAAGTTAAAAGGCATTGGTCTTTCTTGCAACAAAAAATCCCCATTTTCCTCGAATTCCCCTTCTGAAGTATATGATACGGATATGTGAATGGCACCCGTTGGAACATTTCTTTATTCTGAGGAGAATGAGGTACGAACCATGATCCTAGAGTAAATAGTGATGACGCAATAGCTGCTTGACTCAAAATTTACCTTAAAAATCCCAAAATCCTAAAAGGGTTAAGTGATTGCAGAAAATCACTTCTCGCTATTTATATTACCGGTTTTGCTCTGTAGCGATCAATGTTAAAACCGGAAGTAAGTGGAGTTTTGCCATTTCGAGTTTGAATAGATAGTTAACAGAGAACACAGAACCTATTCGTACAACGCTAACTGTATTTAAAAATTAAGAAAACAGTTTGCGCTATTTTATATCACTTTTGGTCAATGTAGGTCAATATTGAAACCGGAAGTTACAGTGGATTTCTATCACTTCCTGTTTTAGTAGAGAGTTATGTAAGGATCGAGATGAAATGCATTCTTCTGGCGCTTAATCGATTGCAGGGAACTGCTGTACGGTTTTTGCTCTATAGTGATCAACGTTATAACAGGATATGATTAATTTTTACCACCCCTAAATTGAGCACCACCTCTATCAACGAACTCGATTATTCATTTTTGTCCCTGTCCAAAATTAATGTTCATCCATCTTGTTGAGATTTCTTGTCTCCTGGACAGATGGATGGACAGTTACAGGCAGACAAGCGTAAACCAAACTTTTTAATGACCTAACCTAAAGCTACATTCCAAAGTAAATTTTGTAACTGGGCCGTTTAAATAATCCATTCCCAACTTGTTGTTGTAAAGGGTGTTGCATAAAGAATGCAACTTTCGAAATGTTCTGTTCTAGTAAGTTGGCAGCACTGAATGGTATACGATTTTCATCTGTTGTCTTTATGGGTACTGGCCACGGAGCGCCGAATGTGTATTTTTTTTTTAAATCACGCTCGACCCTGGTCATAGGAACTAAATACACGGTTCTGATTGGCTGGAGCTATCCGTTTCTCGCCACGTAGCATACATATAGAATATCAAAGGATGTTGTCGACTCTCGTAGCCGAGCGTGCTAGTAATAAAAATCGCTTTTGGTGTAGGTTCAAACCCGACCTAAGGAGCTTTTCTTTTAATTTTCATAACACTTTTTTTCATTAAAATAAGATGAAAATACTACTTACTTTCGGTTATGCGAAAAATATAAATCGTAAAATTTAAATTTTACACACACAACTTTATTGACAAAAAAAAATATTTATTTACGTCGAGAAACATAGCTGAGCGACCGTTAGTGGGCGAAGAGAGTTAAGAAGGGAGGCACCGCAGGCAGGCCTCGTTTTGTTCCACCTTGACAAACACGATAATACGTCACACTCCGCTGGTCCAACTTCGATGTAAAACTAACCTCACATGCTTCCTTGTGACTAACTTAAAACAGGTGACTAGGGTAGAGCGCAAAAAAAAACTGAACGCCAAATAGAGCATGATTGTCATCTGTTTTCTGTTCGGGTAGGAATGGAACGTGTCACGACGGAACTGTGTCTTATCCATTCCTACCTATACAGAAAACAGATGACAATCACGCGCTATTCGGGTCTCCGTGATGGTGGACTAACACCGTGCTCGTGGGATTTCCTGGGTTCTCCCGTTTCCTCCCACTTTCTTCATTCTACCATTTCATTCATCTCTCATCATCACCGTCCCCTTTAGCCTAACCGGCATAACCGTGGGACGTAAAACTTAAAGATTTCATTTCATTTTCCGCTCTCCGTGACTACTAACCACAAAGACCATAAATGAAAATCGTGTAACGCTCAGGGCTGCCAACTTACTAGAATAAAAATGGTGGGCATTTGAAAAAGTTGCGTTGTTTATGGGACACCCTTGATGCAGCAACAAGCTTTTTACGATAAGAGGAAAGACAGTTATAACAAGTGGGGCAAAGAGAGAAGAAATGACGAGGTAGGGAGATGGATTTTTTTTTTTTTTTTTTTTTTTAACGTGTTGCCAATGTACGAATAGACACGGATCCACGAACAGCGTATCTACAAAACCATCGACTATGAAATCAATTTTCTTGTTTTCTTCTTTCCACTGTCTTTTTCTTATTGACAACAAGTTTTCTATATGTTGTTTTTCTGTATGAATTTGCTGGGAATGATAGAAGCAAAGATTAACGTTACAAAGAATTCAGTTGACAATGACAGGCTAAAATGATTTAAATAAATTCTAACAATTAATGGAATAATTAAAAGTTTATTCCAATTAATTTGTAGTAGAGAATTTATTTGGATTCTTATTTTGCACTAAAAATCTCAATAATTCGGTGTAGATATTCAAACTTTAAACATTATAAAAAGACAAGTAACTCATCGTTAATTTGCTGCTAAAAGAAAGAAAACAAGTACACATTCCTGGGAAAATATTAATTATTGTAAGTATAGAACAATAAACGACAAACTCAAATTATCAATAACAAAGTTACTTTGAATTTAGTGTAAAGTAAGTAAATGTATATACTGGAACATCGTATATGGGCAAGTTATTCTCTCAAATGTAATAAACATATATTATGTGAGATATGTGCTAAAAAAAAACTAAACCGTCAGAGTTTTCTTCAAACATATTACAAGTGCTCTGCATGAAAACATCACATAACACGGTACACATCAAGCCGATAGTCTTATCACCTGCCAAACCTTTCGTAGCAAGTTGCGGCCAATATCAGAAATAGATGCTGTGATGCACGGCACGAATCTCTGAAATGTTCATATCACTTACGATTGGTCTGAAAGTGGGTCTTTCTGCTATCTGATACGGAAATGCCATTTCACACTAATCACAGACTCATTTAGATGATAATCAAATACACAAAAGATCTCTGTGTTAGCTTCCAAAAATCGTAATACAACAAAGGATGTTACTATTACCAAGCTAGCCTTCTACACTTTTAAAGAAACTCAATATCTTATATGTCCCTTTATTTTTAGTCCTCACCTTATCATTCCTCTAATTCTATTACATCTATAATCTTCCTTGAAGTCACATTTATATTTCATATCATTATCTTAACAAATACTTCTTTATATCTTTATAATCTTAAATCATAATATATCTTCAACAAACAGTCATAAATCTACATCATATCTATAACTTATTTGCATAGGTTAACTCTCATTTACTTGGTAACCGCAAGTATCACATTTATAAGCACTTTGTGCCCAACACTCTGCTCTCGAGCCAACGCCATTTTCCTTAACTGCTCGCAGCTGACTGTTATACACACACACATATATATATATATATATAAAAGAGAACTCTATAATGTTTGTTTTAATATTTATATATATAGTTCTATTCATTGGCAATCTGGAGTTTAGTCTCTTTACAGCACAGAGGTTATATGAGGTGTGGACCTACAGTTTAAGGTAGAATCCGAACCATAGCAATGTGTTCAAATTTCAAATCATCTTACACCGAGAATTAAATTCGAAACCCATTGCACTAAAGATTATAGCCTTTAATGTACCCAGTTTTGAGCATTACTACAAAACAAGTAAACCTAAATATAGGGCGTAGGATGAACGCTGAATATCCTCGAAGCCACAGTCTTTCTCTGCAGTCTTTGCAACAATAGTTATGTGGACTGGAGCGTTGCCATATAATATCCGAACGCAACGCACATCAACTGATTCAGACAATTGAAAATGATAAATTATTTCTTCCATAGATGGCACTACATGCCATCGACGGCTTATTACCATGACGCAATATTACAGTGATAGGTCAAAAACTATTAGAAAAACCCTCGTATCACAGTGGGATTTGTACTAAATAAACGTCGTAGGGTTTGTAACGTAGCGGGATTCTATTTTGCATTACGTACAGTCGTAGTTTGAAATGTAATAAGAAGTCACCTTAAGAAAAGTATACAGGTGATGCCTTCTACAAATTGGAACTGAGTGCTATTCACTGATCTAGGGGCTATCGTGTGCGCCTTTGGTACAAATGGTGCTGGGTTCGGTTCCCAGTCTAAGAGCACAAAAATTTAAAAGCAATACGAAAGTTCATATTCAACTTAAACTGGAGATCCATGTCTTATATAGCCTCCATACTGAAAAGGAACACCAAACTTCAACGGATAAATTAAAACTGATCAAATAATTAAGAAAATCAAAAAGTAGAAAAACTGTTCTAATCAGGAGAAAAACTGATGATTTTTCCCCATAAGGTACAGTGATCAGTATATTTTTGTAGTTGTACCCTATGAAGCAATATTGAAAATTTTAGGAATTTCCTTAGCAATTCCCTTTAGAAAGTAAATGTATCTGTAGCATACTGTACAATATATTTCAAAACAATATTTTAAACAAGATTTTTCATATCACAGCTTTATATCTGTTAGTATCCTTCTTCTTAAGGTATAATCTAGCCATCTAGTAGTACGTTTAAACTCTCGGTAGATGTCATTGTAAGCAGAGTCGAAACACAGGTGTTTAGCGATAAAGAAACACGACTCCCTACGGAATATCACACGCTGTCAAGTCCGTTTCTCCATCAACGTATCAGACGAGTATTTTTTTTTTTTCATTTCCATTTCTCTCTCTCTCTCTCTTTTTCACTCTTGCTTTCTCTCCTTCCCCCTCTCTTTAACTTAGTTTCCTTTCCCCCCCCCTCTATTTTTTGTAAGGGGGGAATTCATCAACCAAAGTGGTCGTAATTCACAGCTGTCCATATCGTCTAATGGTTACCTTTACATCCAAAAAACCCTCTTTCGTATGCATCGCTACTACATAGTATATATTCTCATTTGTGTATCATAAAAATGCAGGCAGGATTTAAAACTTAAGTCAAGTATTGAGCTGTGGTCTAACCTTGGATAACCAAAATATAACCTGAAAATAACGTTCAGTTTTTTCTTCCATGGATGCGAGAACTACAAATAAGAAAAAAAAACCGTGAATGTATTACAGTATATTATATACATGCATTCATAATGTAAATAAAGAAGCGACTAAATGAAGAAAAGAAAATGATACAGAAATATATATATCTATATTTAGAGAGAGTTTTAATTTTACTTAAAAACCTCAGAAAATAATTTTTCATATACATACAATATAGCAAACTGTGAAGAAGCTCAGAATAAATGCGAGAAAACAGTTGTTGTAATAATAAGGAAAGAAGAAAAAAACATTATTTGTAAAACAAACGATGGACTATATTATGTATAAGGTCGAATCAAATATTGTAGGAAAAACAGTAATAGATAACGAAAAACAGTTTTTAATTAGATTTGTATTCAGTATTCTAAGAGTAGACAACATCACTGTCCTTATCCGTCTAATGAAACCGGAAGTGATTGAAATTTACTATACCTTCCGGTTTCAATATTGATCCAAAAAGTGGAAACGGAAAAAGATGGAGACTCTCCGAATTAGTTCAATTTCAGTTACATACTTGTATGACCTGGGATACTCGATTTTGATTGAAATTAAAATATCAAAAAGTGAAAAACTCAAGTTTATAGATCAGGGATGCAAATAAGCAACAAAATTTTACTCGCCCCCCCACCCCCCCCCAAAAAAATCTATTAGCCCACATCCCACAATAGAAATCATTTACTTACCTTCGGTATGATATTAAATACTCGCCCTCACTTAAGAACCACTCGCCCCGAGCATAGAAAAGAACGACCCGCTCGGGAGAGTAATGCTCACGGAAGTGTTTTTTTCGCGCGCTACTCTAGCCAGCTGTTTTATGCTTTATCCTAGCCAGCTGTTTTATGCGCTATCCTAGCTAGCTGTTTTATGCGCTATCCTAGCCAGCTGTTTTATGCTCTATCCTAGCCAGCTGTTTTATGCTCTATCCTAGCCAGCTGTTTTATGCTCTATCCTAGCCAGCTGTTTTAAGTGGCCACAAAATTTACATCATGGGGTCAAGGTGGAACAAAGTGAGTCCTGCGGGGCTTCTCTCGTCCTCCTCCTACTACTACTACTTATCTGTACAAAAGTAAGTAAATCACTTTTTTGAGTATTAATTTCATCTTTTTTTTAATTAAAAAAGTGTTATTAAAATTTTAAAAAAATAATATTTCCTTGGGCCGGGTTTAAACCCACGCCACAAGCGACTTTCGTTACTAACAGCTAACGCTAGCACGCTTGGCTACGAAGGCCGACAGCAGGAAGCGTTTGATTTCTGGTATATGAATGCTACCTGGCAAGAAATGGATAATGCCAACTAATCAGAACCGTGTATTTCGTTCATACTCTCCGAACTAAGCCTTAGAAGAATACTTTTTTTTTTTTTTTTGCTTTTTCTACGTAGAATAACTTCATATATGGAGCTTAAATGCATTGCACTTATCTGTGATAATAAATTTTAATTCATGTCCGTTTACTAATAAATACACGGTTTGATTTGTTTAATAATAATAAGAATAAGAATAAGAAAATAACAATGTTAATAACAGGTTGATTGAAATTCGAATTTATATGATTAATGGTGTCATCATACAATACTTGCTGAGAAGAATAATGTTTTAGTGTGCAGTGTTGAGTCATGGATAATTTATGACGTGTCATGAGTAGAAAAAGTTTTGGAACACTGGATTCGTCAACAATTTACAGGGACGATTATGCCGAACTCTTGATAAAGTGATCCACACACTGGGCGAATTTTCTGGTTTATCTTCTGCTAAGTTCTATCACCGTGTGGATGCACAACCTATTTCACTGTTGGAGACAAGACATTGTTGAAGATTGGTGCTATTTCTAGTTTCTCAGGTACGTTTTAGTTCATGATTGCCTTTTGCTTTGTGGGCCAAAATCGTAAAGTCCTTTACGGGATAACTATTATAATACTTGTACTTCAAAACGTCATAATACATTGAACTTTACTCAATATTCTGAGTTCTGGATAATCCATATATCCGTGCCCGTGTAACTATACCTAGGTAGATAATATAAATAAAATTCTAAATTAAATCTCAGCGTAGTATGGATTATAGATTATAATTATAAATAAATCAATCTCACAAGTTAATTTCTGAAATATATATTTTTTTGAATATGCACATATCCAATTAAAAGTTAATCATCTGTGTACCCAAATAAAATCGTTATTTTTATAATCTAAAATTGTGAGCGTAATACGAAAGGGACTAATATATTGGATAGATTGGATTAGTTTTTTATCTATCGCATATTGAAAACGCCTAGCAACGTACAATAATTGCACACACAATCTTCCCGATGGATACTGTGTTCAGAAACCAATTTCATGCTTAGAGTTCATGTATTCTTTTTATTGGGAGATCGATTTCTAAGTGGGGACCCCTAAGAAAATTCAATAATGAGCTGGTTGCTTGGAGGACCAAAGATCTAGGAACTGAGTCACCACAATCTGGAACACTGATAATATAATCGTGATGTGAAAGAAGAGGGAGAAAAACATCAGATTATTGGAATAATGCGTTGTGGGTTTTGACATTAAAACCACCCATCCGTTTACGGTAGGAATCCAATCTGCTTTATTACTGAGCTCTTCTCACACAACCAACAATTCGCCAAACCCATCTAATCAGGTGGGACGATGTGGTCCGTTTGAGGGTTGTATGAGGCTAACCTGGCCTGGCTTCTGTCCTCCCACTCCTCAAACTTTCTTTTCCTTAAAGTAATCCGATTAATGTACGGATTTCAACTGTGGCTTCCTTGAATCATTCCATGGGCACACATTCCTACGTATGCTGAAGAAGTAACAATTTCTGGAATATTTCATTCTTAAAGAATCGAAATAGTTTCACAGTTTTGCTCTCAAGTGGAGGGGGAAACGAAGCCAAATTAATTTCGTTATAAAATGAGATACGTCGTAGAATATAGGATGAAGTAAATTGTTATTACATGGATGGCAAATTGAATTTTATCTTTAGTTCATTCTGACCGGAATTATACTTTATTATCACTATATTACTTCCTAAATTTTAGCCGTAACGTATGTGCTACCCGTATTAAAACAACCAATATAAGATATGTTATATAACGCAGCAAGAAGTAGATTCAGATAATAAAATTATATATATATATATATATATATATATATATATATATATATATATATATATATATATATATATATATATATAAGTGACTGTGAAAGAACTTGTTTCTAGGAGTGCCATTACGTTGCTTTTATGTGTAAATATTTCCACGAACAACAAAAACTTCAACCGGAATATCGCTTAAGTCACGATACTCGGTGGGTACCGATTGAAGCCAAAAATATATTGTGTACCTCGGAACATTATTTGCATTTTCCACACAAGCTTTTGAAAATCACGTTTCACATTAATTGTCGACTGTGGACAGAAATAGTTTAATCATGTAGTGCTTACTAATAGTCATTGTGCCATTATTGGCAGGTAACTTACACCGAAATCAAAAAGTCCTTAAACATATTATGTCATTCATCAATACTAGCTTTCAGTGGCGACGCTAGGTTTAACTTCTTGGGAGAAAGAATAAATGGAGGGACAGAAAAAATTCTTGTTGACACCATTCTTATATAGCAAAAATTATAGTTACTTGACGCAGGTTACAACATAACATGCTGGAGGGATCAGAAGTTGCCATCGGTGCAGGGCCGTAACTTGTGGGGGCCAGGGTGCAACTGACCCCTTCAAGGAAGCTCCCTGTAGTTCGAGGGAGACCCATTTTAAGGCAAAATTTTCTTACTCCATATACGATACGAACATGAAATTATAAATGAAGCATCAAGCAGGTCCTTCACTACAATACATAAACAAAACAGCACACAAAAAGTGAATGAAACAAAAATGAATCGTGGGCCCATTTCAGTAAAAAAATGTCTACTATTAGGGGCCCTAGAAATAATATTTATTCGTATGGCCTCGAGATTTGTCAATATTGTCCCTTTAATTAATTTGTCATGTATGGAACGGGCCCAGGGGTGTAACTAACAGCCCCGCAGACCTTGCTGTGCGGGAGGTCCCACAGGCTCCCGGGGGGCCATAAAGAGTAAGTGAAAGATGGAAGAGGGGGCCCAAGAATTAGAAAATGTTTTTTCTAGGGGGCCCAAATACGTGTATTAATGGTTGCCCACACTCAGAAAAAAATTAAGTTAAGGCGCTGCACCTGTGGCTGTTCATTTCACTACCTCCTTATAGTGTTGTCACTGGTAGTTGTCCACTCCCCGCTCTATTTTCCTCTCCTTCGTTGTTCATGAAGGTGTAGCATACTTAAAATCTTGGCTGGAGAAAGGGGCCGGCGTCATATGATGCCATTACACGGGGCGACAAATTGCTTAATGCCGGCCCTGATAATAATTAGGACACGTATGTCTGAGTGTAATATGTATGTGTGTCTGACAACTTATCAAAGTCTTCATATTCTGAAAGATTTTTTTGTTTGTTTGTTTTAGTATGTAAAAATCGCGGCCCCATAAAAAAGGTCATGCACACCCTAAAACAACCTGATGGGTACACTACTGGTCCGGTTCTGTTAATCTTAGTTCATTTTCTTTTCATTTAATCCCCCGCCGAACAAATTATTTTCTCCATTTTTGGTGTATTTCACAAATGCATTCTTTTTAGTTGTTATTTTAATATTTGATTTTTCTCCGTATACAAAGTAAAGATTTCTGCCATCGCAATCTCAACAAACTTTACATTTCCTATATTATCATTGGAAACACATGTTTTTTTGTTTATTAAAATAGGTTAAATGATATGGATGATTATTTGAAAGCGGAAAAATGTCAAATAATTGTAGAGATGATTCTGAGATTGAAAACTAGAGAGTCCTCGAATGCTGTCCACTACAAAATTCATATGGATTGGAATCGAACTAGTCACCCCTCGCAGTAGAAGTGAGCATTCTATAACTAAGCAAGTGTGTCCTATTTTGATTTGTTAATTGTAAGTAAACTACAATGAAATATCTTCGATACTCTAGTATTAAAAAATATGCTTTATTTGTGCATTGAAAAAAGAAGCAAAGTGAATACCTTTTTATAAGTATAAGCGAATGCAAAGTGAAAAGCAAAAACAGAAGTGTTGGCTTAGTAGTGGTGCTTGTGGCGCAAATGTGTACAACCTAAACCCACAGACAACTACCACTTGGATTGGGCCAAATTTTCTTCTAGCAAGATAAGGTAAATAGGAAGTCAACCAAACTCAAGTTCAACTGACGAAAAAAGTATATTTGTAAAATAAGCACACATATATATACACACACTAGAAAAAAGTATAGGAAAATCATTTCCATCATTACCTAGCCAAACCACCCAGCAGCTAAAGTAAGCAGAAGAATTTGAAACCAAAAGAAATAAAAAAAAAGTCAGGTGAATAAGATACAGTGTAGTCTTGGGGGGTAGGGGAGTCAGAACGAAGCAGAGGAACTTCCTAATGCTTTAGCTAGTTTCGTAAGGTAAATAGGTCACGAATCTTAAGCTGAGATTTCATCCAACTTACAGCACAAGCTTGTGGCCTTAAAAAGAGAGAGAGAGAGAGGGCAAGAAATAGATACTTTTTTTTTCCTACCGCTAGTTTCTGATGAAGTAAATAGCTGCAGGACTAATATTAAATCCATTACACATCACCCCAAAACTTCTATTCCACGAAGAAATGGCTAGGAAAAATTATTTTTAAAAAGAAGCAAGAGACGGGATAGGGATAAAAAAAAGACGAGAAAGAGAAGTTGATGAAAGATGACGAAATAAAGATAGGAAGGGAAAAGACAGAAATGGTCTGGCTATAGAAACGTTAAGAAAGAGCGTTTCAGAAGAAAAAGAAGAGGAAAAGACTAAAAAAGGAAGATGAACCAAAATAAAATTTGTGCTCAAAATCGATGGGAAAAAGAAATGAAAGATAGAAATGAAGATAACGGTACACCTTTAAGGTTATGTGGAAGGTTTGCCTTTAAACTTCGCAACGCGCACAGAAGGAAAAAAAAAGAAAAAAATAAAAATATGGGTACGAAAGAAAATTAATGATGCTAATATAGATAGATCGTTCTAGAGAATTACTTGTTAAGTTGCGGCGACTTACCGCTTCCACCCATTGGTCGCTTATCTCTCTCTCTTTCTTTCTAAATATACGCCGAAACGAGATTTCGAAGACATAAAATGAAACTAAGAATTAGAAAGATAAAAAAGACAGAGTTGGAGATTTTCTGCCCATTTTCAAGACAAAAAATATATAAAAAACATTCAATTCCATGATTAAGCGTAGATATCACATAAACACACACACACACACACACACACACACACATATATATATATATATATATATATATATATATATATATATATATATATATATATATATATATATATATATATATATATATATATATATATATATATACGCAAAATTTAATTTGCTTAAATTAACTAACTTACTACGTAGGTGAGTAAGATTAAGATTTGGCTTCCCTTTGGTTGCTTTGAGTAAATCAACTGGACAAACTTAAAGCAAGAACGCGCCCATATTAAATTGAAATATTGTTTACATTACGTTCCCACATATCATTCTACTTATCATCATCTTGTTGACGTAAACTAAGTAAGTAATATCATGCTTTGCACTCTTTATGTATGCTGTGGTGTTTGTTGACTAATGCCAAGAATTACTACTTAGCGAATTAGAGATTAATGGCTCCTAAGTTTCTTTTTCAGCCACATTTGCGTCTTGTAATGTTAGTCTAACATCTAATTTTAAATACTCTTGCCACAAATGTTATGCAAG
Organism: Thermobia domestica; assembly: GCF_964235325.1. Classification (NCBI taxonomy): domain Eukaryota; kingdom Metazoa; phylum Arthropoda; class Insecta; order Zygentoma; family Lepismatidae; genus Thermobia; species Thermobia domestica. Next base: position 63,404,127 of record NC_137458.1, read on the forward strand.
TTTGCTTATATTTTGCTATTTAAAAAAGAAATGTTTATGATACACGTACTAGCATGGTTAAGGGTATACCTTTAAAGCAATAAAGCCATATAAGGAACATGGCCGACGAAACAACTTTTCGTTTTGTTATTTCTACCGTTTCTCCATCAAAGTGGACACTATAGCCTAGTATAGCCTAGTGGTTACAGCGTTGGACTCACTTTTGCGTGGTCTCAGGTTCCATTCATGGCAGTGGTTACTTTACCTTTACTCGATCAGTATTTGCTACCCCTTACTTCAGATAATCTTCTAATAGTTTTACAATGATTAATACTTTACCAGGAATCGAAACGAGAATAATTCACGCTTACTATCTTGCTAACACGTAACCATAAGTACTGGGAATAATTTTGGAGGGACTCAGTCAGAGCTCAAGTGTGAATATACCACTCCCGAACTATTTGTCGGTTGGAACTAAGGGAAATCCTAAGAAATAACCTAAGGGGAACTGTAGACCGCAGTATTACGCCACAACATACATTAAATCAGCTGTGATAGTTCATTTAGGATTTAGGAATTAGATTTTTGGGCTTTCGACATCTGTGGCCATGTTAGCCCGTCGTATGCGAGGAAAACAAAGGAAGCGGTATGGGATCTACGTTAGGTACCATTCCGGCATTCACCTGGTGTGAATAAAAAAAACAGGAAAACTTCATTCAGGACGACTGGCCTAAAGAATGTTTTACACTTTTTCGAACAAGTGTCCCCACGGGGAAACGAACCCGGGGCCTTTCGCGCCAAAGACGAATGTGTAGCGAGTACACTACGCGGAAACACGTAATAGTCCATAAATAAGTGGCTCGGGGAGGACAATTGTAAGTCCCACCTCCGGTGAATTTAAGTTATTAGGTAGAATGGATTGAGATCGGACAACAGAACAGTATGTAGATAGTTTAATTTCAGAAATGTGTTTGAGGAAGCTTGTTTGATATGTGTCATTACATTGTATTGCAATGGAATGTTGAACTTCCTTCGGACTACAAATTACAGACTGCAAAATATCTTGAGTAAAATATTTCAGATGTTTATAAACACAAAAATAAACAGTCGATCATGTTTAATAATTTAGCAAGGGTTTAGCTAAATACTAGAACTCCGAAGGTAGCATCATCTGTTTCTTTTACCAACTCCCTGTTCACGCTTATAAAAATCAAATAAAAACATAAACTAAAAATGAAAAATGCATGTAGAATACATAACGGACCGAGAAATTAATTTAATTTTACCACAAGATCACTCTCTGTACTATATGCCTGAATAATATTACTTTGAATAAGTTGGTAACAATTTCGTGTGCTATTCTTATTTTCAAAACATTTTCTTAGACTTTCTATTGTTCTCATATCCTTTCATATATATTGTCGTATTTTTTTCTGCTTATTTCAGGGATGTTAAGTTTCATTCCTCCTGTAGAAAAACAAAACACTTCAGTGTTTTATTGTGGGTGTACTATTATTTTTACGTAGAACTAAACAAAAAGAAAAAATTCACATAGTTTCTTTTTCATAAAAAAATTAAAATGAGATACTTTCCGTCGAAAACATACACATACCATTTTAAGCAAAATATTATTTATAATTATGACTCTCATGGGGGATATTTTCTCCACCTACAGAATATAGGTAAAAAGTCTTAACACAAAACAAGAAGCCATGTAAAAAAAAAATAGTATATGCAGTAGTGCTTTTATACATACATACACTTTTTGCTACTGTTATGCTGTACTGTACAAAATACGATCCAATTCATAGGGAGATAAATAATCAAACTATACGGAGACCTAGGTTAACACATAATGAAAGCCCGTCCAGTTATGACAAGGTAATATGCACACACACACCACACACACACACACACACACACACACACACACACACACACACACACACACACAACACCGTGTATAGTACTATTAAACCAGCTCAATATATTCAATACGCCCGCTAGCATGGTCATTGCGCTGGTTGGCCCTCCCTTTCTATCTCTCTCTCGCTCTCTATTACCCCCGGGAAGTTCATGCATTTTGGCAGAACCAGTATCCGGTGCAATAAACTGGCGTAGGAAGCCGAGTTATTAAATCATGATATTCAGAAAATGAGGAAATGTAATTTTTAATTTTAGGAGCAGTTCATTTTATCTACCCGCAGGAACAAGAGAATGTATACAAGCGAAGTTACGCGGTGAATAAGTTTCCACAAAATCTCATCTAGTAGTGCAAATAGAAACTAACTATTCGGTAATATCATAGACTGCCTCTTCAAATATTAACAGTGGTCCACATTTAAATTAAAGTGAACTCAAAAAAAAAAGTACCATGATTTATCTAGTTTTCTTTTCACTTTCCTTTTAACTGTTTCAAATAACTACGGGAAGTTAAGAACGTTTTGGCCAGAATATACATTTTTTAATTTGGTGTTACGACGAATTTACATCATTCTACTCCTTCCAGCACGAAAATGAAAATGAGCATAACGCACAAGCTTAATTTTGCACAAGCGCACAATGTTTCTCATTAAGATTATGATTGTTATGCAAGTAAGTTTTCCAAACTGTGAAAAAAAATATATCATTCTTCATTGATTGGTTTCAACAAATCTTTCGCTTAAGTGTCTAATATTGCAAACTCTAAAAATGGTTTAGTTATCAATCAGAACAATCAGAAGTATGATTGAATGCCACAATATGGCTCCAGCAATACTGGGAGGACAATATTATATGGTTAAAATATAGCGAGATCAACAAAATGTATTGCTGCCACAGTCATTTTTATGATGGTAACAACTATGTCAATTAAGGTACTTGTAATTATAAAACTGCCATGTAATTGGAAATACTAAAACCATCACAAGATTTATAGTGGATGTCCCAACGATACAAGGCATGTTGTAACTATACTCGAAATACTAAGGTGGTTGGTGCAATGTCTGTACTTTAGGGTTGCCACATTCGAGACTCGCAATGATGCTAAACGCCAGCTTAGCATCAGTTACACCTTAATAGGTGACACGTTTAAAGCCTGTTCCAACGAATTATATGTACTTCGAACGAATTATGTATACTTCATACTTCTGACTGTTCCAACCATGCCGTTTTTAGTGTGTGTAACTTCGTTTCTACTAGCTCGAAATACACCATACAATTGGTTGGAAGCAATCACAGACTTTAGACGTTTCTGCTTCCAACCAATTATATGGCAGAGCACTGGGTTTATATTTAATGTTGACGTTCAGTGCTCCGAAGATGGAATCCGAAGTATTGTAATTGCTCAATGCTCTTCCACCGAGAATCGAACAGAGAACCCCATGCACCAAAGGCACACGTGTTAGCTTCTATCAATCAATGCTAATCAAATTGTTGCTAACAGTACTCGTAAGATTAGTATAAAACAAAGCTAATTATAATGTCATGGCTTAGGAAATCTAAGAGACGCCTGCTATAAGATCGTACATTTTCTTTGAATCAATTCAGTCCAAAATTAGAATTTACTCGAGTTTACGATGTGCTTGCTTTGTATTATGTGGCCACCCTTCTCGTGAATAACTGACAATTCTCTTAAGAACTAAAACTGAGATACAGTGATTACTGTTTTCGCTTCTAAATTCGGGTCTAAAATTTTAATCTCGTGGCAAATCATTTTCACTGATTTTTTTTATATAGTGTGGAGAGGAATTTCCGTCCGCTCCATGAATGCTAGGCTACATGTATTTAGTATACAAGACATACCTTGGCCAAATTCATTACAAATTTATTTCAATTGTTTCATTGACCACAGTGTAAAATAATTGCATAAATGTATCTGAAACTTAACTAGTAAATAATTCAATCTATTATATAAAGCGAATGTGAATTTCTACCTGATCGCATCATGCAATTATACTTGGTATGATTATCAATCTTATTAACACCCTCCCAAAGGATCATATGATATTAAATTAATTAGAACGTGTATGCTAATGAGGAAGCATAGATCACAACAATGCAAAAAATCAAATCATGCCATAAGTACTGAACCAATTAGAATGATATTTGGATCGATTATCAATCTTAGACCTCCCAAGGATCTTATTAAGGAGGAAGCGCGGGTCTCATAAAAAAAACTGAGTGGTGACATATAAAAATAACCAAAAACGACCGAAGTTAGAGTCCATTTCATGGTTTTCGGGCTTGCTGAGTGACACTCCAGATGCCATTTTAGTCCAAATTCAACCTCCATCGGCATGAGGTGAGAGGCAGGGATGAAACAAAAAAGGTGGTGAAATTATGGATTTAAACTATAACACTTTAATTGCAATCCTATTGGGGAAGGGTTGAGCGCAGGAAAGGGTAAAAGGGAGAAGCGTGAGGGCAAGGTTAAAAAGGGATGACATGCAAAAATAATCAGGAATGACCGATATTCGTGTCCAATCCATAGTTTTCGGGTCGCTGAGATTAATAGAGAGACAGCTAATGCCGCTTAAGTCCAAATTCATCCACCACCAACATGGTGGGACAAGAGATAAGGAAGGAAAAGAGGTGATATTATGGATTTTATCATTACGTTTTTATTGTTACATGTATTCTAATTGGAAAAAGGAATACAAATATTTTCCATAATCTATTCTTGTTGCTCGAGGAAGGGGTGCTTCAACTAATAAATAAAAGAATAAATATGAAGAATTCAGAAATTGTTTCTGTAATTACATGTCGTCTCTTATTTCAATCCCATATACTTTCAACATATTCATAATTCCTCAGTCTTGTAGCTTTTATTGTTTTATAATTAGTGAGTGAGTTTGAGGTCGAGTCTCATCATAGTTAACCTCCTAAAATTGCTCACCTCAAGCTAAGTACATACTATAACTAATACTGTTACTCCAATCATTCTAAAAAAAAAAAAAAATCTATTATTCTCCCTTTGATCATATTTCTTTCAATTAAACCAGACAAGCAAAGTGGTTTGTTCGTCTGTTGAAATCATTCCTCTCTTTTTGTCTACACCATTAGCCTTATTGTATGTAAGCAGATTATATGTAACAACAATCAATAATGATTACACGATCTCCCTGTGCAATGCTTCAGTAAACAAAGGTTCAGCATTTGTATCTAAGGGAGGTAATTGAATCTCTAGCAAATGAGTGAGATTTTAGCTCACTGTCAATAAGAGCATATCTTGGAGCGGTCAGTTTATGTTATTAATATTGGCAACGTATCGAATAACTGTTTAATTAAGCTTACTGAAACAATGCAGAGAAAACTAAATACATGGAAGTGCGTCGGGACCGTAATACGGCAAATTGTGGAGGCGTTAAAATATTAAATAATACTTTTGATAAAGTGGATACTTTCAAATATTTAGGATCAATATTAACAGACGAAAATCATATTCACGAAGAAATTAAATGTCGACTAAAAGCAGGGAATTCGTGTTACTATTCGGTTCAAAATCTCTTGTCGTCGCGAATTCTGTCGAGGAATTTGAAGCTTAAAATATATAAAACGATAATCATGCCTGTTGTTCTGTATGGTTGCGAAACATGGTCGCTTACTCTGAGGGAAGAACATAGACTGAAAGTATTTGAGAACAGGATCCTGAGAAGAATATTCGGACCCAAGAGGAACGAGAATGGGGAATGGCGGAAGCTTCATAACGAGGAACTACATAGTTTATACGGTTTACCCAACATTGTTAGGGTCGTCAAGTCTAGGAGGCTTAGGTGGGCAGGTCATGTAGCTAGAATGGAAGAAAGTAGAAACGCTTTCAAAGTCTTGACTGGTAGACCCATAGGAAAACGACCATTAGGAAGACCTAGGCGCAGATGGGAGGACAATATTAAGATGGATCTCGCAGAGATAGGAATACAAAGTAGAAACTGGATCCAGTTAGCTAAGGATAGAAGTCAGTGGAGAGCTTTTGTGAACGCGGCATTGAACCTCCGGGTTCCATAGGCCATAGAGTTAGTTAGTTAGTTAGTTAGAAACAATACCTAGCACTATATTCAACGAACAAAACCACTTAAATTCATTTAAAATAATAAGAATCCATATTTGATATTATATCCCCCCAAAAAATGTAGTCCGATTTATGGGCACGGCCACGGGGGCCACTGGGTCCGAACCCCCTCAAAAACTCAACATACATTTGTACACTTTCTCAATAAAAATTTTGCTTCTTTAACAGAAAATTCATTCCAGTAGCATGAAAACTCGATCTTACACTTCATCTGTACTCTTTTCATACAAAACCAATCTAGCGCTGTCATGTTTTTCTGAAAATATAGATGGAAGTGTTTTACAATTACTTACCGTCTTTTCGGGTGCAGAATAATACCCGTTCAATTCTACGTAAACTTAGTAGCTTGTAGTATTGAACTCCCCTCAAAATTTGGACCCCTAACAACAAAAAATTCTGGGTGGGCTCCTGAGTCAGTTACTTCTATGTACTATTTATTTATTTAGGAAATATTGCGCCGTATCTCAGTTCGTAAAGACCTCATCGCCGCAGAAGCAAAATAGCGTCATTGGATTCTGTCTTGTCCCAAACAAATGCTCATGAGATTGGTACGATCTGTTTTCAACACGTCTTATCTTCTTGCTCATTATTTCATGTTCTTTCTGGCCTAAAAAATTGAAATACTTTCTTCTTGATGCTTCGCACATAAGAAATGATTGGTAGAACCTGCAGCGTTAATCACAACCGTCAACGCTGTTTCCTAAAACTACAGCGCCTGATCTGTTTTCATTCGTACAAATTGAAGCTAAGATATTCCATCCCGCCAACAAAAATCATTCTTGGTAAGATAGACCTGGTACGCACTATTGCATCGTAGTTTCCACTGCAGCAAAGTTGATTCCAGCTTTACCAAGGTCCTCTCACTCCGTTTACTGACCTTCCAGAGGCTGATTGCCGTGCGAACTAGATGTGATGAAAGGTGCCGTTTGAGAAGACAAAAACCGCAGTTATTCATAGAAACTAGCATCTGAACTCTTAACAGGAATAGCATGAACACTAATTATTGCTGTTAAGCGTCAGTAGAAGGTCAGTGTCTTGTGACCGTGTGTCTTGAAGCTATATTCTTGTGCATTTCATAATGTGGATGTCATCATGCAGTGATGGCACTTTCTTTGGCACTAATTCAACCTTACGAATCGAGCTTCCCTCTTACCTGTAGCAATAGCTAATAACAACCATAAAACCTTTGAGAAATTTTACATTGGTTACTTTCAAATATCTTTACTTACAAACACCTTTGTAATTATTGGGTCAAAGTTTTCCGTGGTAGATCTAAGCTTCCATAGACATATAAACGAATGCGACATATAAACGAATGCGATATATAAACGATATATAAGGAAATCTATGGATTTGACGCCAATATTGGTCGTTTCCGATTATTCTTATACGTCAATCCCAGCCTCTTAAAACGCTAGTGATGTCTTACCCTCACTGAGGATGAACTTGGATTTAAACGATATCTATATTGTCACTATTCAACTCAGCATCCCAATAAGGTGTAAATTAGACATGAATATGGATATTTTCGATTATTTTTACATTCAATCCCTAGAGAGGCTTCAAAAGGGTGCTAAGGTATCTTTCCCCACAGTATCCTTTTTTCCTGACTGTAAGTCATATATCTTACCAAGTTTGGTTGAAAGTGCTTCAGTCGTTCCTTAGATATATGTAACCTGTCTAGTTTTGTAAATATATACTTGTATACATTTGGAATGAATTTCTAATGTACTATTACCCTTCCCGCAGATCTAGTGGTTAGCACGTATGTCTGGAATGCACGTGGTCTCGGCTTCGATATCCAGTGGGAGAGAAGCATAAAATTTGAAAGCATTACACTTATTTGGATTCCAAGTTAAACTGTGGGTCCTCGTCTCATATAGCTTTGCAGCTGAAAAGGGACGCTAAACTTTATCAAGTAGCAACTACTACATATTATATATATTCCATTTTTCTAATTTTTGTCTAATAGATAATAAGTAAATAAATAATAAAAACAAACTTATTGAGATAAGTCTACACTTGTGCAGGCCCGTATCCACCAGGGATCTAGGAGGTCACCCCTCTAAATTTTTACTGGACCCCTAAAATTTTCCCAGTTCTTTTGCAAATGAACAATAATGTGGTTGGATCGAATCCCCCTTAACTTCGACCGAGCATCCAACATTTTTGGGCTGGCTACGGACCTGCACTTGTATCCAAATTTACTTAAGAACCCAGTTACAAATATGACAACAGTTAATTAAAATTAGTATGACTATAAATTCAGTAACGCCATCACGCGCAAAGACAAGTTTAAAAAAAAAAATTGTCAATAATCAAATAAGTTTCATGTCTGGGACTTTGTGACGCCGTTTGTTTTCGTTTCCAAACCTAGATTGCTTGTGATTTGCTTGAAAAAAGTAGTACCTGTTCTACGTAGAACACTAGATGTATTTCTTCGATGGTAAACTTTTTGTGATTCAATGATCCGCTACAGAAGAGACAAATCGCATCCGATCATTTAAACCACATTGCTGCAAATGTGAAACGCACTTACAGTACATCGTCACTTATTGCAAGTACTTCCAAGCACAGCAATGTTACAGAATAAGTACTTTCATTGGTAAAATATTTCAGAAACACACGCAAAAGAAAATAAACTAAAAGTGAACACTCACCAACTACTGTCATGCTTGCACTGTCTGAGACGGTTTGAAAAGAGGGTCCTTCGCCCGACACTTCGCAACTATATTTGCCTGAGCTACTGAGATCTACAGACTTCAACACCACAAGTTTCTCCGTGGAGTTGTCCACCTGAAACAGATAAATAAACGAATGTGGTCTAACAGAGAAACAATATGTATAAGAAATGAAACAAGAATAGTGTATTAGCTATAGAATGTTACAATTAATGACATATTATTTTCTCTATTCCCGTTTTGGAATAAAATTATTATATGATTATGATTATTATTATATAATAAACGTATGTGAAGGAGTACTACCCATTCAAACTTTAAAACTATCATACTTCAAACTATAAAACTTAAATAAAAATAATACTGTCCAAAGCAAATACTCATTATTACTATTCTGTGCCACAATTTCGGCAATATATCATTACCTTTATCATTGACGTTTAGTGATAGAGGCGAAAATGAAATAACAGCTTTATTCTTTTACCATTTAATTGATGCAAGCATTATTAAACAAATTCAAGTGTCATTGTCAATGGTTTACTGGGGGAAATCAAATGGAGAAGGAAAATGAAAAACAACTTTATTGTATAATCTGTTTGTTTTATTACACTTTATGTGTTGCATGAGTTATAAAACCTCATTTATGAGGGACGTTCATTATCTAAGAGTGGCTCAAATAAAATAAAACAGAGCTCATGAACCGTGTTTATTTAAACATAATCCTCATGGTTACACAGACACTTCCCACATTGCTTCACCAAGCGTTGAATTACTGTTCGTAGATGCCTGCAGTTGTGACCTGAACCAAAGGAAAAGTGTATCCGTGGCCTCTTGGTATGACTGGAAGAAATGACCTCATAGTATCAAGGTCAAAGATGTGAAAGTTTCATTGTGACAACTCTGGAATGTAGATGCTATGTTCTAACACTGTCTTCCCGAACTGTACCAACATGGTCTGGGTTTTCGCTGTCTGATATAGTCGTACATTTCCATGCAGGAGAACCACCCCAGAAGACAAGAGAGTGGGTCTTTTTTCGACCTTATTCCATTGTGCAAACATTCCAGATCTACAGCAACGAACAGCATTGACTGTTGCACTAGGTGGGAGGAAATCAATCTTCAGGGGTCTTTGATAGTCGAAAGATAGTCACCAGCACTTTTGCACCATTCTGTGCCAAGCTGCTTTTGTTGGGTGGTAGGAAGCCTCGATGTTTCCATTGCTAGCTTTGTCTTTTGCTTTCCAGTTGGAAATGATAGCATCACGATTCATTGCCCGCCACAAGTCCCAACAAAAGACATCCTCACGAGAAATCGAAAGATGCTGCAATGATATCCTCATATGGGGTCTCTTCTGATCCCCTATGGGATCGTGTGGTGCCCATTCTGCGCTTAGTTTCCGTATTGAAGTTTTTCTTTGATGACAGTCTGCACTGAACAATAAGTCACACCAATATTCTTATTAATGTCCATAATCTCTACGTGTCAGTTTTGCGGATGATATAGTCAACTCATTGGATCAGGTCATCTGTGATAACGATATGCAATTGTCCGGTTAGCTCATCATCCTGTAGTAATTCCCATCGTTCGCGAAAACGTTTGTGTCATACCTGCACAAATGTCAATAACAGAGCATATTCTCCACATACTGCAATCATTTATAGATGTATTTCACGAATACAAACACTCTCGACCACTAGAAGCCGAACGACCACCTGTTGCTCTTGCTTACCAGCGAAAATCACATCTCATGGTGGGATGACTGAAAGCAAAAGAGAGCTCCATCGCCAACTCTTCATAATGATACTCAACTTTATAAAAGGTACAAGATACAATGTGATGTCCACAATTAAGGGTGTTCCGTTTTCATTTGATCTACCCAAACCTAAAGCTGACGCAACACTAGTGAAATGACGAAACTGTGACAAACGATTGTATCATCCCTTCTTAGCATGAAAACAAAAATTAGAAAGTAGTGCTATTTATTGTTCGATTTTAACAAGGTGCAGAACGTTAAAACACAGCGCTATCTTATTTTCCACAGGGTAAAAGGGGAAGAAGCTGGAATCCGCACTGTTAAATAGCAGCTTAGGAAACAGTGGCTCTGTGCACAGGAATATTATCTTGCAGCTTTCGTAGAAATTGTTGAGTACCAAGGTTCCGCATCTTACTGAAACCGATAATACTGACCGACGTCAGTTTAGTTACAGAAAGGAAAACCTCTGATTCTGACTAATTTCAGGAGGCTGAATTCGAAATTGATAGCCGTTTTACTACATTAGCTGGTATTTTGGCGTTATGCATTGTTGCCAATTTTGCCATTTTGTAGGAACGGCTTCAGTTGTCATCGAAGTAACCGGTCTGACAATGCTATTTGAGTAAGAAGTAAATTAGATTTCACTCAGTTGGCGACAGATAGAACCCCCCTTGTTGTTGGCATATATATATATATATATATATATATATATATATATATATATATATATATATATATATATATATATATATATATATATATATATATATATATATATATACCTTATATATATATATAAAACAATGAATACCGGGAAGACGGGTATGATTGAAATGCTTGACATTTGTGTTCCTCCCCCTCTTTTGTTTGTTTGATTTTAGACCACTGAAACCGGTTTAAAAACTAGAGTCTATGTGGCAACAATGAGCGGCATGATGACGCGGGCGAAAAAAGCGCCGACTGCGCCGTGGCGCCGTTATTGCGTGGCTCAGTCTTGCTCTTATGTATTGCAGTAAGTAATCCCTCAAGTGTATAAGTATTTTGTCGAGAGAACCGACTTGGAATTTTTAGGTTCTTCAGGTAGGTAACTTCAGTTTTATTTCACCGTATTTTAGAACTGTTTGCCTGTGTTTTCAGTATCTTTTAGTGATTTTATTGAATAAGTGGTTGTGCTGTTGCTCTAAGTTTTGCTTTCCTGTGCAAAATGTCAAGTTCTTCCCGCAGAGGATGTAAAAACTCGCCGGACAGATTTTGTTATATCTGTGGCGTATTTATAGTTAAGTCGCAGATTAGATAGATAGATGCTGACGTTAGGAAAGGGCCCTTCATGTGTGTTGTTTGATGTGTTATGCGACTTTGACTACCTGGCTTAAAGGAACTAAACGAAGGATGCCTTTTGCTGTTCGATATGGAGAGAATCCCGGAATCATTATGATGATTGCTATTTCTGTATGGCGAATACAGCAGGAAGTAACAAGAAGAAACAACGTGCCATCGAATACCCAAACTTGCAATCCGCGATCAGACCAGTGCCCCATGGAGAACATTTACCTGTATCTACTCCTCCGAAAGATTGGGAAACTATCGATATTACAGCTTCTAAAGGAAGCGATGAAGACACCAACTCAATATCTGCAGATGAAGATCCGAGAGACAGTTCCTTCTACGTAAAACATGAGCCTCACTTCATCCTACAACATGAGTGAATGATTTAGTGAGAGAGTTAAAACTTTCGAAAGAGAAAGATCAACTTTTGGGTGCTAGACTTAAAGAGTGGAATTTACCGGCTCCTGGAACTACTTACACTCACTACAGGAAAAGCAACGAGCCCTTTTCAGAATACTACAGAATGGAAGGTTCACTTTGTGTATGCACGGGTATCAATGGTCTGATGAATGAATTAGAAATTCAACATGATCCATCCGATTGGCGTATTTTCATACATTCGTCCAAGTACAGTCTGAAAGCAGTTTTACTTCATAATGGAAATAAGTTGCCGTCTATTCCTGTGGCACACTCTGTTTCGATGAAAGAGACTTACGAGAATTTCGCACTCATTTTAAATAGTATTAACTACAAAGAATATGGTTGGCAAATTTGCGGAGATTTGAAACTTATTGCAATATTACTTGGTCTGCAAAGTGGATTTACAAAGTACTGTTGTTTTCTTGTGTCTTTGGGACTCAAGAGCCACAAGAAAACATTTTTCACAAAAAGAGTGCCCCTCCTCCCCCCCCCCAGAGAGACAGTTAAGCCCGGTACCAACAGTGTCAAGTATGAGTCTCTGATCGATCCAGCCAAGGTGCTGCTTCCACCTCTTCATATTAAGTTGGGCCTCATGAAGAATTTCGTAAAAGCTATGGACAAAGAAGGTGAAGGATTTAAGTATCTTAGACAGTGTTTTCCAAAACTAAGTGATGGTAAGTTAAAAGAAGAAGTTTTCACAGGACCTGATACTCGAAAAATTATCCATGACAAATTGTTTGCTCAGAGTTTAAACGACAAAGGGTTAAATGCCTGGCGTGCTTTTGTTCAAGTTGTAAAAATTTTATTGGGAAAAACTAGAGCTCAAAATTACGAGGCTCTGGTGCAGCAACTTCTGGTTGCATATGAAGCTCTGGGATGTGACGTGTCTTTGAAAATTCACTTTTTGCACTCTCACCTCAACTTCTTTCCAGAACATCTTGCAGATGTAAGCGACGAAATGGAAGAACGGTTTCACCAGGATATAAGAACAATGGAAAATCGTTATCACGGACGTTGGGACCCTGCAATGATGGGAAACTATTGCTAGTCGGTGAAGAGAGAAGATCCAACATTTCATAAAAGAAAAGTAAAACAGATGGTGTTATTTGTTTTAGACATTGTAGCTCTAAACATTAGACTTTATAAATTACTCTATGTATGTAAATGCTAATAGGCCTACACTAACAAAATATTTATAGTTATTAGTGCTAATACACAAACAGAATATATAATTTTTTAACTGGTTTGATTCAATAAATTAATTTTAAGGATTTTTAAAACTGAAAGTCGTTCTTGACCAACTGTTGAAATGAAGTTGATTCCCTTTCGGCACGCAAACAGCTCATTGGCCGGTACACTTCATGATAGCTCATTTTCCTTATTATGGTAAATCTAGCAACTATGCATTACACAAAAATGCGAGCTAATGTAGTAAAATGGATATCATATTCATATTCAGGGACCTGAAATTATTCAGAATCAGTGAGTTTTGTTTTTGTAACTTTTCAAAAGTTTAAAAACGTTGGATTGTGTAATCGGCAGCGCCTTGTACTCTTGTTTTTATGCCGCGGAAGGATGATTCAACCGTTTCGTCGAGTTTCGTCATCCCACAATTGTTGTTCCACCTTTAGGTTTAAATATAATGAACATTCCTCGTACACACAAAGAGACAGAAACAACATACTTTATGTAGTGCTAGTTACGAGTGCTTGTACACGTCTCTGTAGCCCCAAGACAATAGAGACTGCTAAATTCAGAAATACAGAGTTTCTGCTTACGTTCTGTCTGCAGTTTATTGAAATGGAGAGAGACAAAATATGTGTCTACGTAGACAAGAGTCCTCTTGGATTTCAGAATACAATTCTCACTGAAAAGTGCTGTAAAAGAGACGAAATAAATAGCAAAAAATAAACAAGGAGAGAGGAAGACAGAGAGAGAGAGAGAGAGAGAGAGAGGGAGAGAGAGAGGGAGAGAATGAGATAGATAGAGAGAATGTATTTTGGAAGGAATATACAAGACCGGGAGTGAGGAATATGTTCGAGAGAGACATATTAATTTCATCTTGCAGTCTTGGAGTTTCGTGTACAAGTGCTCCAGGGTTTTGTTGAATAATGAAGCAAGCTCACTGTTCTAAAGAGTATTCATCTCTCTCACTGTCTGTTTGTCTCTCTCTCTCTCAAACACACACAAGGAGACAAGGACATGCACAAACACATACAAAAATTAGATGTAAAAGAGACTTTTGTTTAGTTGGTTTGATGTTTAACGTCTTCTTATCTTAACACCCTCTTTCATCACGAAGATTTATAAGTAGTAGAATATCTTAACATAGAATCCGAAACACGCAAGCTCATACAGGAATCGAACCTGTATCTCTCCACGCCAAAGACAATAACAACAAGTCATTGTTATACAAATAGAAGATACTGTACTGTGACAAACAAGTACAAGGACCTACCAGAAAATAAAGAAAATCTTGGTGTGAAACACAAGCGAGAAATGATATGTGCAAAAAATTTATCGTGCAAAAAGTGCGTATCTTACTCTACTTTACAACATATTCGTCAAACACACTGAAGCACTTATCATAGTGTGATACAGGTTGTGTGATTGGTGTACTCTTTTGCCATCAATGTTTTTTTCTACAACATATATGAAAACCGGAGGTCATAGGCCAATTTCGTTATGAGTAAAGATCACCTATCACCTATTTTCAACAAAATTTCCCTCTTTTTTTTTAACTCATAACGGAGCTGGGCCATGGCCCCAGACTTTTGGTACACCCGGTAGATGAAGCGCCTTTTGCATTCACCAGAGAAAAGTGCATTTGGACTGACAATCTTTCAACTTTTGCAACAAATTGAAATCAAAAACGTTATCACACTCCGCGACTCACAGTTAACAAGACTTTCTCAATTTCGTCGCACATGTTTAAGGTTCACAGCTCGATAACATTCATATCGAAGTCTGTACCGTCTCACTGCTTCCCTGAAACTGACAATGTGTAGGTGGAGTATGTGTGGTGCTTTCAAATGTTCCTTCTTTCCGGAAAACCTTTTCGCCACTACTGATTGAACTCAAATACGCCGTCACATATATTTCAGAAATCGGTGACGGCAACAGAGTACCAATAACGGTACCGAGAAATTCGTATCATGCTACGAATGAGTTTGGCGAATATGTTGTTGAGTAAGGTATGTACATACTTTATGTACCATAAATCTTTGGCACAAATAATTCGTGGTTTGTGTTTAACATCAAAGAGTTTCTTATTTTCTGAATGACCCTCGTATATCTGAAAAAAAAATAAATCGGACTTTTTCCTAGTTAACTAACATATGGACAAGTAAACATCTTAGTTTTAATTATTACATTTCAGTTGAAATAACCAAATAAATTTTACAGCACACTTTACTAAAAGCTTTACCAGTACCAACATTTTTCGTTGTCTATATGATGACAAAATATTTAGTTGTTTCCATTTTTACGTATAAGGAGAAGACTTAGAAATTGTTTTATACAGAAGGCCTAAACTTGGTATTTTTAAATACGAAACTCTTTTATATATTAGTATCTTTAAACAGAAGCTTAGTCTAAAAACACTTGACCGGAAATATGTGCTCAGAAAGTACAGGACGGTCCGGAAGTGGGCGCACCCTCCTTTAGTTTCAATAGTATAGTGTTAGTTATGGTAGAATGTCTGTACACAGTTACCTTGAGGTCTTAAGTCATAAACATCGGTATAATCATCATCCATGTCGTAATACAGCTGAATTCTGCGCCATGTTCTCGCAGATGTTTTGCGGAGATACTCCGGAGTCACGAGGATGAAGGTGTGTTCCACAGCTGTTCGTAATTCCTGCGTTTGTAACGTTATTTCTTCCGTTACATTCCCTGATTCCAAATATATCTTGAATATTTATATACTACGTAAGATTATGATAAAACCACTCCACAAGTATACACTTCAGAATATATATATTTCGTGCTATATATCAAATTTGTTACATCAAAGTAATTAACATTCAATCTTTACAATATGGTTCTACGTTCTATCGATTTCTACATTACCATATCAGCCAGATAAACAAGTTGTCATAGCAACGAAAACAAGAAATATCTCGATATAATACAAATATTTAAACTATTTCTATGTATATTTTTCTTCTTGTTGTTAACCGCTTGTGCCTTTTAAATAGCACGTTTGCCCGTAAATAGAAACAATACTTAGAAAGTACATACAAAATATACATTATCGTTGTACTTTGAGTAATATCGAGTGTTTCTTACTTGTTGTTTTATGAAACCCCAGAGAGCATTGTCTCGTGTCGTCAGATCGGGACTTCTTGGAGGCCAGGCAATGGGAGCTGGTGAAGATGCACAACCTCTTCCAATGCAGCGGCCAGGAAACGGCTGATTTATTTAATTGCGCTCGTGAATAGCGAAGTGCGCTTGTGCCCCATCCTGTTGTATCATAACAGTATCTTTGATCCCATTTTCTTCCAGTCGAGACACCAACCACTTATTAAGCATCTCCAGGTAAGGATGTCCATTAACATTGTCTTCGAAGAAGTAAAGCCCACACGTGTCGTGGGTTTCTCTCTATCTCTTTTTAAAACCAGGAATTTTCCTTACACCAATTACAACGTTCCAAGAATGCATACTCCTGTATATAGCACGTTCGTCTGTGAAGAGGACTACACCACGGAATCGTTTCGAAGGGAACGCTTTAAGGAGAGCTCTGCATGCCTCTTTGAGCGCATCCATGTCGGCGTCACTTAGTTCATTCACTTGCATTGGACGGTAAACCTTCAATTTCAGATCGTCTTTCATGTGCCTCATCATGGTGATCCGAGGAATACCAAGCTCCAAAGACCTTTTACGTGTTGATTTTGGAGGTGACTGCTGCACTGATGCTTCCACTTCACGGCACGTTTGTCTCCGTTTTATCCTTCGACCGTCCCGGGGAAGGTCTTTCAAATTGCCCGTAGCAAATGCATGTTTTTCCCATCCCAACATTGTTGCTTTTCTTGGTGGATTAATACCAAAGCGGACTGTATATTTCGCTTTACGCGTAGCACTCTCCATGCTGTCACCTGTGTAACGCCTTTCGTGAAGCCAAACCACATGAACTAATCTTTATTCAATGCTATGTGGACTTCGATTACACTTGTTGATTACTTCAACTTCCTTGCAAATAACTGTTACCAAGCAGAAAACAGTAGAAAACAAAGGAATATGGATAGCAATGTTACCAGACAATGCCAAGCAATGTTACCAAACAAATGTGGATAAAACCTAAAACCGTCAGAAAACACCACTTAAGGGTACGCCCACTTCCGGACCACGCTGTAGTTTCTTGCAAATGATCTTACATATTTTAAAACTTTTACTTTTACATTTACATTATTGTTTAGAGAAAAACAGGACAACACAAGATTTGAAAATATCATATTTTCGTAACCGTACGAAGGAAATTTTAATATTTTAGCTTCAGATAGACATCTCAGTTAGTCAGACTTTATTAGATTTAGCTCCATTTATGAATGAAAAGTATACGCCTCGT
This sequence comes from Thermobia domestica, assembly GCF_964235325.1. Taxonomy (NCBI): domain Eukaryota; kingdom Metazoa; phylum Arthropoda; class Insecta; order Zygentoma; family Lepismatidae; genus Thermobia; species Thermobia domestica. Next base: position 63,421,901 of record NC_137458.1, read on the forward strand.
CAATGAAAGACGGGCGGCCATTATTTTTGTATGATATTACACCTATAAAATACAAAGCAGGTTGAAAGCTAATTCAGTGGGCAACATTTTACCATATCTTTCAATCTTCAGTACGATATCCAGAAATTTCACCTTTCTTCATTCAACCGAGCAATATCATTGGAAGCAAAGAGATATTAAATTTGGGAGGTGTTCACTCAGCCGTATACCTAGCACTTATCGTTATATTTCTATTAACATTTTTCTTCCAAGATCACTAAAGGCACGACTTCCCTTATCACGCCCCAAATATAACAAGAAATTACGAATTAGTTCAGTTTAGACGTATTGATTACATTTCCCAAGTAGGAATGTATATACAGTTCTGAACAGGCCCGAAACCAAACACAGAGGTTTGGGGGGGACAAGTAATTAAAAATTGTCTTACAAATATCTAAATTGTGTTTTTGGTATTAATAATAGCATTTTGTATTGAGGTCTGGAGGGGCCACAAAAAGTATAAGAGGGGTCAGGCCCCCCTAGCCCCCCTCTGGTTGCGGACCTGGTCCTGAACATACACACAAATAATTATATTTGTATGTACAGAATATCCACAAACTTGAATAATAAATTAGATATTATTTCTTTAAAAAAAGAAATCTGCACATTGAAATTGACATAAAATTTGTGTGTTTTATCTTCCTAAAATAAAAACGCAATATCTGGTATTCTTGTTTAAATTGTCTAAAATATTATCAAATTAATATCCCTTTCTTGGATTTTTTTGTTGCCGATCAATGTGAATAGTTTATGAAAGTACATAAATGTATGACAAAACAGGTAAAGTTCTAATCAATCTCTCGGCGCCACGGTGGCTCAGTGGTAGGGCGCTTATCTTCGGTGCGTGTGATCAATGGTTCGATCCCCAGTTAAGTTAGTTTGTAGTGGACAATTTCATGCTCGTGGGTTTTCTCGGTGTACTTTACTTACTAATTTATAAGTACTTCTGGGCTTTATCGGCATCTATAGTTTTAAGCCCGTTACGTATGAGGGATTGCGTCCCTCAACGAGCAAACTATCTGTGGAATGGGAAATAAAGAAACTGGGAAAGAAGGAAGCAGCCTTGGACCTATGTTAGGTACCATTCCGGCATTTACCTGACGTGAATAGAGAAAACGTAGAAAAATCCTCATTCAGGATGGCTAGCCTTTTAAAAAATCTGTTACACGTTTCCGACTGAATGTCCCCACTAGGAATCGCACCCGGGACCTTTCGCACAAACGGTGAAAGCGTTATCGATTACGCTACTAAGTAAGTGGTGTTCCAAATACTACTCAGGTTTGTATTTTTCAGGTTAGCATTTTTTTCTAAGATTATATATACAGTGGAATTAGTGGATGTACTCAGAAAAATCATATAAAATATTTTTCGTAACGGCGATAAATGCATCGGTAGTGATGTCCCCACTACCTCTCGTTTCCTTGTTTTCCCTCTGTTTATATCATATTGTAAAACCACGCTCATGCGTCACACAATTTTGAGTTGGAAATGACTGTGCTATTTTAACTTTGGACACTCAGATCTTTAATATTACAGATTTTTTTTATGTATCACTTATGTTACTTGCAGAGGCATTGAGAGGAATTCCCCCGAAAAATAAGATAACTATAATTTATCATATCGTATTGTGCCTATATATATATATATATATATATATATATATATATATATATAATTAGAGAGAGCAATCGACTGCTAGTTTGTAGGATAGAAAAAAAATAAATGATTCAAGTCTTTTGTCACTCCAAGGATAATGCCGGTTGAAATAGATATGCACACCTAGCATCTTCTCCTTATCAACAACGTTCACCAAAGTTACCAATTACAGTACCATTTATTAGCACAATATACTTCCTTTTCCTTGTCGTTAAAACAAAACCAAAATTGGATTAAAACTGTCGTTTTGGTGGTTCTTAAATGTATTAATTAAGGTTGTATATGTCTTTCCGCACATCACTTTCTTCAGAAAATACATACTATAATTAAGGAGCTGAAACCACGTGTTTTGGCGCGATTGTATGAAAAAAAAGCAAATACGTAGCCTTGCACATGTACATTTGAGATACCTTATGTGCAGGTATTGGTTTCTGGGGCCCAATAAGGTTGTACAAATGTAAAAGAAAAGGATCTGTTCTGGGAAAAATATCCAGATTTTTTCTTGATTTCTTCCGAATTTATGTGTCAATGAGAAATATCTGAGGAATAACTTGAAATCTTCATTCATGCTAAATACAGTGACGTAAGAATCATCAATCTAAAGTAATAGCGGTAGAAGCAGGGGTAAAAGTGAGGGGGAACGAAGTAGGATGACGTTCCCCCACTTCCAAAATATATGGCGTCCCTACATTTACTATAATTTTCAATGACAAAGATAGCCATGGGGGAGAGTGTGAAGTCATCCAGCTCCCTACTTTTTCCGATCCACTTTTACCCCTGGGTACAAGTATTAGGTTTGTAAGCCAAAGTCTCCAATTTCCTTTATAAAATATTGATTCTAAGAGGAAGCAGAGAACAGTGGTCTCTGGAACTTTTCAATTTATTCAGCACGTCAGCTGTGAATAATATCTAAAATAATACTTATATTTTTGAAGAAAAAAAATATATATTACAGTCCAACCCACAAAATCTTCATCTTCAATTTACACTAATTCCGACTACTGACACGAATATATTTCACAGAACGAAGACATTCTGTAAGAGATATCAACACATTAGAAACATATTTCCTTGACATTTGTGCGATTTCCGCCAACACAATATTTTACCAACTAAAAGTTGACTATTTTTGGATTAAATGCGCACCTTACATGTCACAAAGCAATTGAGAAAAATCACCAAAACACTAATAAGAGGTTAGGCAGAGTGACAAACGAATAACTTCTGAATAGAGTCTATGGTTTGGATGCAACAATCATGGATGATAAATATGCCGTAAGTAGAAAATCTAAAAATAAGTAATGCTAAGAAACAAATTATACTATACTAGTCTATAAATAATTCAGAGAAAGATGTTCAGATGGCGATGAAGTAAAAATAGCATTACAATAATTGTGAGGAACGGAACACTACTTTCATATCTATTTCTACTTTTCTTTTGTTTCCTTCCCACGACAGTTTATTGCGACTTGACGTGCAAGAACTTAGTGGAGAAAGAAAGTGTTTGATGGAAATCCATCCATTATACTTTAGTCATTTGACAGATCAAGCTGATACAAAAATAGGTTTAGCTGGAAATCGAGGAATACGTTCTTGGAATTGAAAAGTGATAAGTAGGTGGGGAAAAACCTACAAAACTAGACTTGTTTAGCTAATTATATGATCAATACTTTTGAGGTAATAATTCGAAAATAATAACTGAGAAGAAATCACTTACAAGTAACATATTCATCTCTCTTCGCCTAAAGGGCATAATAGTTGGATATGAAACTAAAAAAATTTATTTCATTTATTTCAAGTAACATATCCGTCACTCTGTTAGTATTAATTGTGTCAGTGTTAGGATTAAATGTGTCACTGTTAGGAGAATATGTGTCAATGTTAGATGTGCCACTGTTAGGGGTAAATATGTCACTGGTAGGAGAATGTGTGTCACTATTAGAAGTATGGGTGTCACTGTTAGGAGAACGTATGTCACTATTAAGAGTATATGTTTCACTTTTAGGACTATCTGTGAAACTGTCAGCAAAATGTGTGTCACTGTTAGGAATATGTGTGTAACTGTAAGGATAGGTGTCACTGTTAGGAATATTTGTAACTATAAAGCTTATATGTGTCACTGTTAGGAATATGTAAATGTAAGGACTATATGTGTCACTGAAAGAAATATGCGTCTAACTGTAAAGACTATATGTGTTACTATTAGGAATATGTGTGTAAATGTAAGGACTGTTACGAATATGCATCTAGCTGTAAGGACTATATGTGTAACTGTTAGGTATATGTGTGTAACTCTAAGAACTACATGTGTCACTGTTACGAATATGTGTATATAAATGTAAGGACTATATGTGTCACTGCAAGAAATATGCATCGAACTGTAAGGACTATACAAGTCACTATTAGGAATATGTGTGCAACTGTAAAGAACTACATGTATCACAATTAGGAATGTGTATAAATGTAAGGACTATATGTGTGACTGTTAGGAATGTGTGTAAATGTAAGGACTATATGTGTGACTGTTAGGTGTATGGTGTAACTGTAAGGACTATATGTGTCACTCTAAGGAATATGTGTGTAAATGTAAGGACTATATGTGTCACTATTAGGTATATGGTGTAACTGTAAGGACTATACGTGTCACTCTTAGGAATATGTGTGTAATTATAAAGACTATATGTATAAGTGTTAGAAATATGTGAGTACTTGTAAAGACTATATGTATAACTGTTAGGAATATGTGTGTAAATGTAAGACTATATGTGTCACTGTTAGGAATATGTGTGTAACTGTAAGAACTATATATGTGACTGTTAGGAATATGTGTGCAAATGTAAGACTATATGTGTCACTGTTAGGGATATGTGTGTAAATGTAAGGACTATATGTGTCACTCTTAGGAATATGTGTGTAAATGTAAGGACTATATGTGTCACTGTTAGGAATATGTGTGAAAAATGTAAGGACTATATGTGTCACAGGAAGAAATATGTGTCTAACTGTAAGGACTATGTGTGTGTAACTGTAAGGATTATGTGTCACTGTTAGTATTATGTGTGTAACTGTAAAGACTATATGTATCACTATTCGGAATATATGTGTAAATATAAGGGCTATATGTATCACTGTTAGGAATATGTGTGTAACTGTATGAACTATATGTTTCACTGTTAGGCATATGTGTGTGTAAATGTAAGGACTATATGTGTCACTGTTACGAATATGTGTGTAAAGGTAAGGAATATATGTTTCAATCTTAGAAATACGTGTGTAACTGTAAGGACTGTAAGTATCAGTGTTACGAATATGTGTGTAACTGTAAGGATTACATGTGTCACTGTTAGAAATATTTGTGTAACTGTAAGCTCTATATGTATCACTATTGCGAATATGTGTGTGACTGTAAGGATATGTGTCACTGAGTATTATATGTATTATTGTTAGAAGCCTCACTGTCAGGAATATAAATATCACTGTTTGAACTATATGTATCATTATCAGGAGTATATGTGTCACTTTTAGGGGTATATGAGTGAGTAATGGGTATACAAACAAAACCTCGCGAACGAAACATCATTGCTCAAAATCTTGCGTGCCAAACTTTTGCGTACGAAAATCTCCCTGGTTTAAATTTCGTCTCTCCAAAAGCCCTCCAATACGTATATGAGTTCTTCTGCTCTAGTAATAATAATAATGAGAAAAACTACTTAGGCAACACGAGACAGAAATGCTTACTTCGGACGCTAGAAACTTAAAAAAAAAAAAATGACGAGTTCAAAATGAATGAATGTACGTTTACCTATAAAATGAAGCAAAATTTGAAGGAATTATCCATCGAATCCAGCAGCACCGTAGGGTTTTGCTTAAGTAGGGCAACAACTTCGATATAAACAAAATTCGACGCTTACCTCTGGTGAGTGTGAACCCTGTCTCGATCCCCGGCCAAGTGAATTTGTAGTTGACAACATCGTGTACATGCATTTTCTTAGGGTATTTCCGTTTCCTCCCATTTTTCCATCATCAATCACTTAGCCCTTAGCCTAAAGGGCATAATCATGGGACTATGAACTGAATGATTTCATATCATTTCCATTTCCTTTCCCACTTCCCCGGCTACTGCGATGGGCAAAGGATGCCATCCCTCATTGGTGACGGGCTTAAATAGTCATAGATGCCGAAAGCCCACAAATATAATTCCTAGTTCGTAATGTACTACAAATGTAAACAAGTAGCTGTGTACACAACCTGAAGGAGACTGGTTTGTATATCGTAGTATTTTTTCAATGAAACTAAAAATTGGTAGCAGGTAGATTGCAGAAAACAACACTTTTCTCTATCAATTACCATCTTTATACTGTAACTATCAACGTTAAAAAAAGGAAAGAATTGATTCTATGCCACTTCTAGTTCCAACCTAGAGATTAAAGTGGAGATGTAATATCGCACACCCGGTGGAAGACTGTAGGAATATGACTTTTAAAGTTTATTTGTCAAAATCGCTCCCTGGAATACTGGTATTTTTGCTATCTAGACGTTAATTTGTTTAGTTACGTTTCTGCAAAATTACCACCAGGTAGAGCTCGCTCCTCTCTCTCCATTCTCTTTTGAGCGATGATAACTCAAAATTTTCATTTTTTTTTTTAAGTTGTAACACTCTATCACCGGGTGTGTGATATATTCTTGGGATACTTAATTGATTGTAGAAAACGACTTCTTTCTATCTGTTACAATTTTTACTTTATAGCGATCAATGTTAAAACCCCAAAAGTGGTTGATTTCCACTACTTCCGGTTTTCGAATGGAAATTAAAGAGTATTCTTGGAAAGCCCAATGCGCATTGGACGAAACCACTCTTCGCTATCTATTACCGTTTGTAATATATAGTGACCAACTGAAACCAGAAATAGTTTATTTCTACCACTTCCGCTTTTATTTTCAAGTCAAGGATAATGACAAAAATATATTGTTGCTACGCTTGATTTGATTACACAACACGGTTTCTCGCTATCTGTTTCCCTCTCTGCTCTATGGTGATCGGACGTAAAAACCGGAAATGGTTTATTACTACCACTTCTGGTTTCGATAGTGCTTCCATCAACAAAATCGATTCCTGACATTTATGCTCTGTACATTCGGACATCATCAAATTAGTTCTTAAGAGTTTTGGTCTCTCAGACGGACAGGGTAAATATATAAAGTTTTGGTAAACCAAATTCCTTTAAAATACATTGTTAAAAAGGAGGATAACTCAAAAAGTATCAGCAATGTGGTCGTAACTCTTCTTATACATTCTTCATATTGACCTGTATCCTCGTTTATTTTATTGTTATGCTGTTGTCGTCATGCTATGAAAGTTTGATCTAATTCCTCCATTTGTCCTTCTTTTGTTGCAGATAGATCATGGCTGTTTTATTAGAAGTTTGCACCAAAGAGGAACAATGAGCACTGATCCAGTGACCTGGTTCTGTTAGACAAACGAGTGACTATTGATGATGTGGTACATTGTCTGGAAATTTGTCATGGCTTTGCGTACGAAATCGTCCACAACAGAAAGCTCCTTCGTGGCTAAGCGATTAGCGTACGCGTCTTTGGCGTGGGAAACCCGGGTTCGTATTCCCGATGGGAGTTCATGTGGTTCGGATTCCACGTTAATCAATAGATCCCGTTTCTTATAGCCTCGCTGCTGAAAGGGATGTTAAACTCAAAAATCAACAACAACAACAATATACACCACAGACTTGGGTTTCATAAAGTCTGTGCAACATTGGTTCCAAAACAACTCACAGTGCTGCATAAATAAACGCGCTTGGACATCAGCCAGAAACCGTTGCGGCAAGACACAGTTTTTGTATTGTGCCTAAAGTCTTTGATAGGTTGCAGATCCTGATAAACCTTCCGACCACAAAAACCGGATCACTGCTCGTTGTTCCTCTTTGATGCAAACTTCTAATGGAGCGGCCATGATGTATCTGCAACAAAAGCAAGACAAATAGTGAAATTAGGACCTAACTTTCAAAGCATGACCACAACAGCACAACAATAAAATAAACGAGGACAGAGGTCAGTATGAACAATTTAGACCTAGGCTAGTCGAGAAAGCGTTACCCCCTGTAGCGAACGCGGCCAGAGTGGCTATTCAGTAATTTTACTTTTACCAGATGTGTAAATCATACTGTGAGCCAGTCAGGGTTTCCAGGTCTTTTTGCCATGTCCAGGTGTGTAATAGCAGAATTCCAATACTCTGCACAAACCATCTTCCAAGCAGCTGTTTCTTGCTACAATCCCTTTGCCTGGCAACATGTCTTTCCTTTTTTTCCTTCCTTTTGAAATCTTTTAAACAGCAGGCGGTCTATTGTTCCGAAACGCACCAAATACGCTCGAGCTGACGTTTTCTCAGCGATTTTATTGCTTTCGCGTTTATGATTACCCATTTACATTTAAATACATAGTCAGCGTATTCCAAGAGTACGCATGAGCAATAAATACGCTTTGCGATCGCCTCAAAGAGCCGGGTACTTAAGAACACTTATCTCAACATTGCGGATAATTTTTGACTTATCCTCGTATTTGAATTGATTTATTTCTGTATTCTTCTAATATTGATGCCCACACTACTTGTAATATATTTTAGACGTTTAGTTAACTAGATTTTCTCTATTTTGCGGAAAGCGACAGACTCTTTCTTTCGCTGAACAAACAGAATATAATGAGATTTCTTCTTTTTTTCCCGAAGACTTGCTAGTTAAGAAGATGATGAAAAGGGCTACAGCGGAAGCAAGAAAACGTTGTAACTCACTCTGTGTGCGCCCTTATTCAACCAAAACTAACTTCATCCATTAGTGGAGGAATATAAAAAAGAAAAAAAAAGATTAAAGAAAGAAAAGCGGGAAATGAGAAGAAAGAAGGAAAGAAAGAAAGAAGAAAGACGGAAAGAAAGAATATCGATAGCAAACCAAACTGGAAAACCAGCTAATAGCTACCTGAACGCAGGCGACACGAAAAATAGCTTCATTGGACGAAATGGAAGCCACTGATCTTCGCCGCCAAACCAACGCTTTTGCCCTTGGCGCTCAAAAATCGGAATCTCAAGATTTCATTTCTTACTTTTCTTGTTCTGCTTTCATCCCTCATTCTTTTTTTGTTTCATTTCGCACGTTTAGTTTCTCTCTTTTTTACTTTTCTTGTATCTTCTCATCGATGTGCGCAGGAAGAAAGAAACATGAGGTATAGAAACGGAAAACGAGGGGAATTGCAAGGACGAGAAACAAGAAAAATACAGAGTGGAAGGTGCGAACGGAAGAAGCAAGACAAAAAATAGGAAGGAAACAATTTTCCACGCGGTTCCTGTCGAGATAAGAAGAAAAAGAGAAATCGAAGTGTCATGGCGTATTGTAAGAAACTCAAATGTGGTGGTTGAATATTTTCTTTGTTTCAATCATTTTTTCTTAAGAAAATAAATCCGTGACGTTAGAGCCCATCGAGTGCTATGGTTTTCCAAATGGCTTTTCTGTAGATGATGTGTGGTCAGCACACATACATTGGTTCCCATCGAGGATTTTTCTTATGTATCTGGATGGGTTTCGTAATTACTGAAGTAACTCGCCAATGGCTCAACATTACTGCACAAGTACCGATAAAACTGTACCCTAAGAACGACCAAGATGTTTCTCATCCAATATTTCGTAGACAGCGTCAACACGTTAATGGTATAAAATATGGGTTAATTTAAAATAGAGCAAGTGAGTAGGGTAGGTTTCGTTAGGTGAGGTTCCGTTAGGGTAGGTTACATCTGGATTCGCTCTGTGAAACATATCCTAAAACGTACTCGCATTTGTACAACCAGGATAAATAGCTATAAGTTTCAGTATTGTTAGTTTACGCCTAAGTCAGAAAGAACACATGAATCTAAACTATACGACTATATTTCTTAAAATACGTGCACTTAACGAAATGCAAGTCAAAAATTTAATTCCACAGTTGTATATGGGCCGCAGTGGCTCAGCAGTAGATCGTTCAACTCTGGTGCATGGGATCCCGGGTTCAAACCCTGCTCCCGCCAAGTGAACTTTGTGATGGACAAACACCATGTGCGTGGGTTTCCTTGGGGTTCTCCAGTTTCCTTCCACTTTCTTCATTCCACCATGTCATTCATTTCTCATAATCACCGTCTCCTTCAGTCTAGCCGGCATAACCGTGAGACGTAAAACTCAAAAATTTCATTTCATTTCATTTTCCACAGTTGTACAAGTGTTCTGCGATAGCAGATATTGAATTGCATAAATATTAAATCCGTTATCACAATTGAATTTGTTTAAAATTAACTTTCGAAATCGGCAACTAATATCATATCGTTCGTTTCCATGGATTAAGTTCTTAGCATTATTTCCCTCTTAAACTAATTCCATCGTGAAAAATCAAATATTGCATAAAAGTTATTTTTACTAATTTATTATATTCCACCGAGAGAATTCACAGCCCAACTAAGACACAGCACAGGGATCTCAAATTGGAACCATTAATGTCAAATTAGGTCATTTCGTCTCCCTAACCAATACACAATCTAGGCAATATGCCGTTTATGATATTCAATGCTGGAGCTATCTGATAGTTATGCGGTTAGTATACGATAGGTGTGATAGTCCCGTTCCCATAAGCCTAAGTCCTGGAAAGGGGTTTTAAGCTCTAAACCCTACAATAATTACCATATAATGCAGTTAATGGTTAAAATTGCATTCCATTAGAATTATTCTTTTGCTTTATGCTCAAAACAATAGTGAAAAGATTATGTCGCTGTGTTGTTATGCACAGCAATCGAATTGGGCGTCGTGCCTTTATCTTGACCTTGAGCGCTGCTTGATATCAAACAACCCGTTTATAACAAAGTTGCCAATTCTGCGATGTACAAATCCGATACATCCAATATGCTGTTTATTCTTAACGAAACAAGAGCCATGTTAATATGTTGCAATATTCACAAACTTTTCACACGGAGCTTTAGCAGGAAAGAGTCGAGCTCATTGGTATATTGACAAACACTGCTGAGTAGTACGTTTTGTGCTATGATATTTTCAGAGAATTACATTTAATTTTTATGTTTCTTGCATCATTCAAAATATGTACTCAATAAATTGGGTTTCGAATATTTACGAGTATATGTATTTATTTATTTTTAAATATTTCATTCTATTGAATTAGTTCATTAATACAACAATCAAGTCTCAAAAGTCTTTCTAGTACGTATATAGCAGCAACATTACAGATTCGGTACTTTTCTAAACTATATCGGTATTCAATCTATATTAAATACAAAATCAGTAGTATTTGTATTTAATATTAGCTTATGTATTAATAAGGATAAGTTTGGTTTAAGTTTCTAAGAGCAATTAACTATTTCTTCCTGCTAAAAAGAACAAACAAGACCAAAGGCACAAAACCCTTTAAAACGATTCGGATCCCAGTGGAAATATCCTTGTTCTTTCATTTAAAAGATATCTGCAAACACAAAATTGCTCCAGATCGTTAGTTGCAAAGTTTCTAACAGTCTTTAACTTAACTAAAAGTTCAAGAAAGTTTTTCTATTAATAATATGTCCTCACGAATTTGTAAAGTTCAATATCTATTGTTACAAATATAATGTTTGCCTTTCAAAGTAATCCTTAACAGGACAACTTACGAGATACTGAACGTAAGTTTCTGCGCTAAAACAATAGTCATTTTAAAGCTTGTACTTTAAAATATAGTATAACTACCCGCAAGAGAATAAGTTAAGTCTCATTCCTAAAGTAAATAACTGTAATAATCTTGAGAAATTTTAATGTAAAGTATATATTCTAAACGTACTAGATGACTTTGCAAGACAAATTTTACTGAAATCGTATGAATGAATGTGAAAAAATATATTGAATTGCCTTTAAATTGTCCAAACATTTAATAATTATTTTCCCCTCAACTTTTTAATATTTAACTTTTTATTGTTGAGCATGCAATATGAGAGTAGTATGTTGAATACTACATGATTGCTTTTCAGCCCATTGATGTACAGCATGCCCAGAAAAAATAGCATTATTTAATTAGAAGTTGTTATAGTCATGGAAAGTTTGCGTCGTACTTTGAACAACATGTGGACATTAATTTCTGTTAAATCTTTTCTAGAAACTTGCAGACAAGTTTGAGGTGTATTTTATGGAGTCCAGCACTGCAACGATTCGCAGTGATGGTTTCGCCATGATAAAGAAAAATATGATTGATCACTCCTAACTTTGAGCACCATACCAGCAATAAACTGCCTGCAAGGAGGGGAATGATTATGTAATAGTTATGGAAAAACATTTGGAAACCACTCATTACCCTAATCATTGACGATCCAAGAAGATATATTTTTGTCAGCAGTAACGATCCAACCCAGGAAAAGTTCACGGCTATTCTGTGTACTCAGAAAGATGAACACATCCAAATTGCGATTCTTGTTGGTTGGTATCAACTCATGTTGTACCACGAGTCGAATATTTTCTTTTAGTTTATTGCTAATGTTCAACACGATTTTTCGCCCATACCATTTCAACTCTAACAGCATGCTTTATTTCCAACCAGATAACTACAAAAAAAAAAAAAAAAAAAAAAAAATCACATCTTCAATGAAGATAACGATCCACCTTTAAGAGTCCTTACAGTTCGAAACAAGGATGTTATAAAACAGAGGATTTGCCCATACGTATCTTCAACATATGAACTCAATGAAGTCGAAAAACAATCGAGCATCGTCTGAGCCGGCACGTCTGATTGGCTACTTTCGTTTCCGCCATGATTGTTGACTCGCAACATTGCGATCTTAGTGGCGCGGAGTGGGCAGAGTAGATGTGGAAAAGCTGTGACGTATGTCTTCACGATTTTGTTGTATGGGCAGATCCTCTATTTTATAAGATCCTTGGTTCGGAAGCAGTCTGATGAGGATCAGATTTGATTGATGGGATGTTCTTGTTTTGTAGGACACTTCTGAGTTTAATTCGAGGCTACGCTCTGCGCCAGTAAACAATATTGAAGAGCTTATGTTATCTAATTCAGTCAGTTCTTTGCATTCAATTGCATTTTACTATCTTTTTCCCTTTTGGCCCAGAGAAAGATAATAAGCGTGAGACACTAAACTAAATTAAATGTTATGGTACTATACTTACGACTGATCACATTTTGCATGTTCCTGATTCATGAGTTGTAAACATAAACCATCGATTCTAAGAAGTACCTTAATTTTTCATATGCTGGAAAATGTAATACACAGTTTCACATCTTCTTTTCTGTATTGGAGAAGTCAGTTGACAGCATTCTCGCAACCAAAACTGAGTCGTCATTTTCCACACCTCTATTTTCCCTCCTATCTTTCTATATGGCGTAATTCTCGCTTCTGCCTAATGCATTTGGAAATGTAGTATTTCTTGAAAAATAGTGGCAGAGTTATAATATTTTCGTTTTCTTTTTACAGAACTCCAATATATCGATTTGTAACACCACAATGGAAACTAATCTCAAACGAGGCTTGTTACATCTTATTTTCTAATTTCCGAACAATAATAATTGCAGATTTCCCCTGAGAGAAATTTCAATACATTGGGGGTAAGAAGTGGTACTACAAAAATACTGGGAATCCACATTGTGCACGATAGGAAATATGATCAGGAACAAGATGGCGACGGACATCTTTACATCTGGAGTATCATGCTCCTTCAATTGTGCAATTGTGAACTCGTACATAATTTTAAATTTTGACAAAATTTAGTTTCTTTACAATTTTTATATATTATTACATCTTTTTATATGTCCTGAGGCTCTAACTCCCAAGTAATTTTACAAATTGTGTGAAAACAAATCTACTTAGAACAGGCGAATTCGTCCATGTTGGAACGCGCCATTTTATTCAAATCTAAGTTTGCAAAAATAATTAAAACAAATTTAGTGAAGCAGTCCACTGGGCTATAAGGCCGGGACTTTCTTTATAAATCTCCCAAAAGGGAGATAACTAGAACCAGAATATGATCATTAGGATGGGTCGAAATTGGCACTTTCAAACTTTTTTTTCTATCGGAATTGAAAACAGTCCACTGCGGAAATTTTGTGTATAGATGTATGTAGTAAATGTGTAATATGTGGGTCCAATTGAAAAACATCTTGAGGTGCCACTTTCAAAACAAATGTTTGGAACCAGAAAAAAGAAAGCTTTAGTGTATTTTTTATGATTATAATTGAAGGGCAGACCGAGAGAGGGGGGCCAAGCCACAGAAACTAAATTCCAAGAAATCGAAGGGTAAAGTTTAGGACAAATAACTGCAAATTTTCCCTTGTGAAGGTGTTTTTCTTTCTTTCTTCATACCAGTCTACAGACATCTGTGCAACTTTTAACGTGTAATTCATGATGTAAAGTGTGTTATATTAAAAGTAATAAACTAATATTACTAATGTAAAGGAAATATTTTGCAGTGATGAAATCTGACAGTTTGGTTAATGCAAACTAAATACAATAAGTTAGGTTAAACTTCTAACCTAACCTAACCAAATTGTCCGTGTTATGGTCTGATTTCAGATTTCAGTAGAATGGGTGGTACACGGGTGGAATAAATGGCATCATCTTCATCAGATCACCATACTTCAGATCATTGATATTCCTGACATCAGGAAAGTTGATCCTCCATTCATCCAATCTGTCAACAGAGGCCATAGGTCATCCGTAACGGACATAATACATTTGTGTCCTGTGCTTGGATGTTTCTGGAACACACGACTTTTCTTCCATACCTCAACAGATAGGAAGGTGCACTTAACCAAGAGGAACCAAGGTTCAGTAGCCGATACTCTGACAGCCGTCACCGTTCGCATTTTCATCTTACTGCCAGCTTCATCCACTGTGTCTTTGAATAACACTTAGGAAATGGACTGTACATCTTTCATATCATGTTACATGCGTATTACATGAAATGGATCCTGCAGTCTGGCTCTTGCAACAAGATCGTACCACTGTTCAGGGATTTATATAAACTTATGACTTGTTTTAATGACTTTTTTCTCGATAACTACAAAATCAGCATCACACGGCATAAAGGTGTGCCTTGGAACCAGGTAGTAGTAACATATTTCTTCAAACTTGTGTGAATGAACCAGAATGTATTACAACAACAAAATGGTAATGTTCTTGCTTTGCCCAAAGCAGCAGTCCGAAAAGAAACTTAGTTCTGTCTTGTGTAGAACATGGCCCGGATTCAGAAGAAATTCCAGCAAGCAGGATCCTATTTCAGATGAATCACGGGATAGTACTGTTTCTGGCCATATGCACATGCATACGTTTTTCATATTGCATTGCTTTCCACTGTTTCATTCCTTTTTAGCAACATTTCATTTCCGCATTTAACACATGTTTACGAAATTTTGTTGTCGTTGTGTGCTACCAGGCTCCACCATCTTTGTTTACAAGCAGATGTGTCGTCTGATTGGCCGTTCTAGATGGACTGTGGTTTGACCCCTTCTCTCAGGACACGAGTTGTTTTGCCGCAAACCGTCACATATTTTCATTCCTATTTTTGAAAACACAGGGAACAAATCACATACACACTTAGTTCGAAAACTGATAGACAGATGACAGAGCAATGCATTTCCACAATCATTTCCTTTTTCGTCGGCGTGTGGTTTGCCCCTCTCTCTCGGTCAGTCATTCAATTGTTTGTTTAACGAAAATGTGAAGGAAATTCCCTTGCAAAGCGTAAAAGTGCCTGGTATTCTATGAGTACCGAAAGATGGTGCAAGTGGCACCTCAAAATGCTATCCAATTTGATGAAAAGTTTGAGCGTTTACTATATAAGCAGTAGGCTATTTCCCTCTTTAAATCGCCACGCAGAAAATTCTACCCACAGTTATGCCGATTAGGCTAAAGGGAACGGTGATGATATGAAATGAATGAAAAGGTGGAATGAAGAAAGTGGGAGGAAACGTGAGATCCCCGAGAAAAACCCACGCACACAGTGTTTGTCCAGCATAAAGTCCACTCTGCGCGAGCTGGGATCAAACCAGAGACCCCATGCACCAGAGGTAAACCTTCTGCCACTGAGCCACTGCTGCCCCAATTATTTATTTTTAATGAAGGAATTAAGTAACATGAGCAAAATGGAATGAAAAAATCTAGTTTTATGTTCTATAGTTATGTCCTTAGGCTAAAACAGAACGGACAATTAATAAAATTAAAGCATTTTTAAATTAATGTTGGAAAGAGAATATGGAAGGAAACAGCAGAACTTCGATAAACCCAGGGATACGATGTTATCCACCATAAACTTATATATTCAGGGATGGGGCTAGAAACCCCTCACGCAAGATGCGAGCGTTCTATCCGCCGTTTCTACTCCCTCCCGAAACATAAGCTATTCGTATGCTTTTCGGTTTCTAAATTTAATTCAGGTACTTTAAACATTCTCCGTTCTATAATCAGTATTAACATTTTAAAAGAATTATGGAAAAGTGCATACATCTGGAACAATGAAATAAATAATTTAGTTTAACGTTCCACGGTTATCCACCGAGGCTAAGGGAGACGGTGATGATGAGGAATGAAATAGTGGAATGAAGAAAGTAGGAGAAAAACCGAGGCACCATAGTGTTTGTCCACTACAAAGCTCACTTGGCGAGAGCTGGGATCGACTCATGGATCCCAGCACCAGAGGTGAACGCTCTACCACTGAGTTACAGCGGCAAATGCATTCATCTTGAATCTACATCAAAACGTATTCTAATGAAAGAAGGCGATCTGTTAGGAATTGAACTCCACATTTTATAAGTATGAAGGTCATTACCTCTAATTATATATATATATATATATATATATATATATATATATATATATATATATATATATATATATATAGAGAGAGAGAGAGAGAGAGAGAGAGACGAGAGAAAGAAGAAAACTTTGCTGTAGGCATTTAAATATAATTATTTGTTTAATTTGAACTTAAGCCCAAAATTCGGCATGCCTTGACATATACGAGATGAAAAAACTAGTTGAATAAAAATAGATAATTGTATTCGAGAAGAGGAGCAAAAAACTACAAAAAATAAAGAAAGAAAAAGAGAATCGGAAAGACCAAGAGATAGACAAAATTCACCTCTAGTTTAATACATTAGTTTTAAATTACTAAAAAAAAAAAAAAAAAAAAAAAGTTCCAAAATACAAAAGTTCAGTAAGTGAATTTTTTTAATTCTCTTTTCTCCCTTTTTCATCATTCTGATGTTTCTCCTTTTTTGTTATTTTTATTATTAGTATTTTATTTCGCAGCTCTCCCTAAATGCCTGTCACAAGGGATGACCGAACAAAGATCCTAGCCTATTTGTCTGCCACCTTCTCGACAGGTTGTCTCCAGAATTGAAGAGCGACTGCTCCGCAGACTGCTTTTTAATGCTTTCACATGCTTAACAAAAATTTATCTTATTTTTCCGACTGTCCAATATATATATTGTAGTAGCTTTCTAAAAAGATGAACAGTGAAATTCGACAGGTACTGCAAGAAACGAAATTGTGTGTCAAAATTTAAAAAAAAAGAAAAAAAGAGACCAAAAAAAGGTTTACTTCTAATGCTTACATGTCACAAACACTTCCTTTTATTTTTTTCTTATTTTTTTAAAAATGAAAGTCACATGACCATTACACAGAGAAAATTACACAGGTGCTAAACACGTATTTAAGCTAGAAACCAAAGAAAATAAGACTACCGAATACAATTACTGACATCATTCTGTATTTCTGTGACAAAAGAGAACAAGCACACGTTCGTTAACAAAATAGTTGCAGCTGGAGGCATGGTGGCTCAGTAGTAGAGCACGTATCTCTGGTACGACAGATTCCTGGTTCGAATACCGGTCATACGAGTTCCATTGTAATTTGGGTTTCCTCGAGATTCCCCTGTTTCCTTTTCCATTCTCATTTCCCCAGCTAATCATAAGCATTCACGTTCATGAACAGTCTGTCTACATTAGCCTATAGTAAATCGGACATAAAACCAGAAATTTTATTTCGTATATTTTTATTCTGTTTGTAGTCAGTGACAAAAGTTCTTTCCGTTTGCCAAAATTTATTTTGAGTATAACGGTGGCATGGCCGGAAATACATTTTTTTTTAATTTACTGAAAACTGACTCAAATTGTCTTTCCTTTCTAAAGTTATTTACGAAACTAATTTTATCAAATGGAATTTTTTGTCGCTGACTGTACGTGTGATTGTAAATTTAGCTTACAAAGGATCTTAAGGTCTCTTTGAAGTTTTATTGCCTAATATTGGCTCCGAGTTTATATGAACTGAAGACTGACAATTCAACAGGGTATTGGTACTGTAGTTTAGTAATATAATTCTCACCTCTGATTTAAGAAGCCCCTGATTCGATCCCAGAAAATGTGAGTTTATGATTGACAGCATCATGTACGAGATTATCTCGAATTTCTCTCATTTCCTTTTACATTCTCATTTCCTCTATGTTTACATTCACAGTTTATCAATCACCCGTCTCCTTTATTCTTCAGGGCATAACGTGCGTTGCTAAACTTAAGTGGTTTTCCTTTATTTTCAATGTAGCGAGAAAACTTGGTCCAGCGGTTGTCAGAGAGAACCAAACCCAGGTCATCTGTGCAAAGGTAAAAACGGTAAGTATTTTTTTTTATTTTATAAGCTTTGTTTTAACAAACTTAACTACTGACTGAGTGAAATAATACGTTTATTGTAATAATAATAATAATAATAATAATAATAATAATAATAATAATAATAATAATAATAATAATAATAATAATAATAATAATAATAATAATAATAATAATAATAATAATAATAATAATGTGTAACAGTTTCGCCAACTACTTACTACGGAAGATAGTATCTGATGAAGCCAAAGCGGATGGTTTGGCAAAACTGTTACATTCACCCTACATAAATCTGAAATTTGTAAAGAATAACGTAGTAGTACTAAACGCCCTTCTCCGATTTTCTTTAAGAGTCCCAAGGTAACTCATAGAAAATTCATTCGGTTTTGACATAATATATTAAACATTTTCTGTGACTTTTCTATAATTCCCAGTGCTTGGGATTAAATTCTGTCAGGAATATGCTGTGATTTTGTCCCTTCATGCGGTATCGATTAATCCCTTTCCTCAATTAAAAATATATTTCATGATGATTTCAATCTTGAAATTTTGAAGAAATTCGACGCATATTTTCTTTGAACTACGCAATAATTTATTCTGAATCGTGTTTTAGAAACATCCATGAGAAATAAAGGGTGTATTTAACACTACTCCCTCCAGATTAAAAAGAAATGAAATTTCACAATAACTTTTGCAAAGCCTATTTCATTCTGACTCACCATGATGTGTAACAGTTTTACAACATCCTAAAATAAGTCAAACTATATAGCAAGTTGCATTGTGTAAAATTCAAACAAAATCCGTAGTCAACACAGTGTGATAATGTACTTTTAGAGCAGTGGTTGCAAACTGTGTTTACCTGGTTCCCTGTTCATAAATCTTGCATACTTCACACCTCTGATCCCTTGTCGTTTTTCATTGTATCCATTTCTCGTTAGTTGTGTCCAAACTTTCTTTAATATCGTTTAATACAACGAAGGGAATAGAGTAAGAAACGTAACAAGAGAAAGGAAGAGGAACAATGGTTTGGTATAGAGAGCACAGGTAAAGAAACAGAGACAATAAAGAGGGTACTTTGGAAAGCAGAAATTAGGGCATACAAGAAAGGAGGAAGCAGAATAATTGAAGTAGGCAGAAGAAAAGAGGAAAGCAATAATGAGCAAAGGTCAAAACGGGGCAATGTACAACGTAGGATGAGTGGAGTGTAACAAAAATTACATAAGAGAAACAGAAAAGAAGTTAAAAGAAAGAATAAAGCAGAACAAGGATGACGTAAGATTGAAAAGAGATAACAACGCAATATGTGAGCATCGGAAAGAGATAAACCACAGGAAGAAGTAAAGATCATAGAAGCAGAGAACAGGGCTTTGGTGAGAAAACGGAAAGAAGCAAGGGAAATCATGAATAAAAATGAAAGAGAATTTTACGTAAAGAAGAAGAAGGAGGATGAAGAAAAAAAAGAGAACATAAATAAGAATAATTAAAGGAAAAGAATGTATCCAATAAAATTTTATATTTTTAAATGGGGAAACATAAGTGTAACTTTTAATGAAGGTCCGGAGCCTAATTAAAAATTTATCTCCGAAAGTTATAAAAGAGGTGACCAAATTCCATATAGTCAGAAAGAGTGAGTGTCTGATGAAGACACAGTTAATGTGTTGAAACTGTTAGTTTGGGTTTAGCTACACTATATGTAGTTCTCAAGGTATAAAGTCTACAACAACATTTTTGATTAAAATATATTGGATCTTGGATCAGGGGCCCACAAAATTTTTGAACGGCTCCTAAATTGAGTTATCGTATTTTTATGGAATCAGCACATCATGCTGAGTTAGGTGATAGTTTGGGTTTGGCTACACTGTATGTAGTCCTCCAGATATAGGACGTACAAGAAATTTTTTCATTGAAATATATTAGATCTTTAGATCCAAAAATGAAATGAAATGAAAATCTAATTTATGTTCTTACTTGGCAGTGTATTTCTTCTTTTAAAGTATGAAAAAAAGAGTTTGTTTACAACACTGATGACTAGATTTGACAGTCAAACAAATTGTCTTTAATTCACTTAACTCTAATAGTATTTTCACTTTGATTGTACAGATAGAAGAATCATGTCATAAATCTCGAAAACATGAGAAGCTGAAGAAAGGAAGAAAACAATATTTCACGAAATTTAAACTTTGAAAAAGAGAAAAGACAGGACGAACAGACATCATATAAAGAATCAAATGTGATTCAATCTTTTACTTGAAAAAAGAAGAAGGGAAAAGTGAAGAAAATATATAACCAACCTGTGCGACAAAATGAAATGAAATGAAAAGTTGTATTCATTGGAATTCGTGCGCCACCGTCTGCAGAATAACCAATAGACAAATAGATCTCGTTTCTCAAGTTGGAAAGCGAGAGAGAGAGGCGTCCAGCGCGGCAAATGGGTTGGACGGTTCGTTTCTCCCACCTCTCCTCCTTATTTTTTTTTCAGACTGTCCACTTATAGAATAAGAGAAAATGTATTTTCGTCAAATTTTATAACTGGACCCAGCCGCGTAGAACCATCCGTCGGTATGAACCTTTTTAAATGAATAGATATGAGTATGCAAAAGATAGATAGATAGATAGAACGGAAGAAAGTCTATCTTCTTAGCGATCCCATCATGTACAAAGAGGGAAAAAAAGAATAGAAGGAGACCTTTGCAATCTCAGCATTTGTCCCATAATCCAACTCAGTATTCTTCACCCTTTTTATACTTTTTTTTCCTTTTCTCTCAGTAGCATTTTTGCAGACAGTGAAAGTGCAGAAAGGAATAAAACAAGGAGAAAAGAGAAACTATTGCTGCTGTTAGAAGAATATTGTCCAGGGGGACTTTATCCAGTAGATTGAAGACACAGAGCGAGTAAGGAAGGGCGCGCGAATACACGAGTAAGAAAGAGATGAAGAGAAAGATGGTGATAAAATACAACTATGAGATGAAGAAAGAGGAAGCAAAGAAAAAGAGGAGAAGGAAGAAAGATAGGTTGATGAGGGATCTTATTTGGAATGCAAATTTCTTCTTTTGCTTAAAATTTCTCTTGCACGGGATGATGAAGGAAAAAACATACATATATACACAATAAGCAGAAAACCTCTTCGTCTGCTACAGCGATGAAGAACACTATTTCGCTAGCATTGGAGGCTCTTTACAAACCCTCTTTCCCTCTTTTTGTTCTGCGTTTCCTTAAGCCGCTTCTACGGGAGAAGCCAGGCTTAATTTTAAACTTGCCTTTTGTGTATGACTGACTGTTTAAAGCGCGATCAACCTCTATTATTTTAAGGTAAATGAAGGAGGATCATGAGGTCTTATACCTCTCTCTCTCTCTCTCTCTCTCTTCCACTTCCATCTTGCTTCTTTTTCGTAGAATTCAAAAGATAATTTTACTTTTACTTTTTACCTTGCAGAATCATGGCAGACAAAACAAGGATTATCCGCTAGCGAAGTTGTCTTTGCTTAAAATTTCGTTCAGAAGAATGTATTTTACAGTAATGCACAGTGGACCAAAAGTACATAATTGTATCTAAAGTTTCTTGTTACTGGTCTTTTTCTTGTAAAAAGAAAAAAAAAGAAAACGAATACTTTGGGTTTAATAAATCAGTAATACTCTTACAAGGTACAGCTCGTTTCTCCAGCAGAACAGTATGAACTACCAAACGCCTTGGTTAGTCTTTGCATACTGTGTTTCTTTTGTACTAAGTATCCGGTGCAACGTGTAGATAATATATACTTGACATTTGATAGGTAAGTCCAGTTGAATAATAGAGAAGTAATTAAAGAAGTCCAGTTGAATAATAATAGGTAAAGAAATTAAGGAGTATATTTTAGACAAACAATATAAAAGTATTTATGTAGTCTGATACTTACATCCACTGTAACTCCTGGCCAATTAAACTTCTGAGCTGGTGGACTATCTTTGGGTAGGTATCGAAAGAATTCTTTTCCATCTTTATACCATTTTACGGAATATAAAGATTCTCCTTCTAGATCGTAGTCGCATTCCAAACGTGCATTGTAACCTCTAACTGTATATGAGGGTATCCGAATCTCTAACATGCTAATGCCCAACGCCCCTGCAACGAAAGAATAAGAAAATAAAATTTATTAACTTAACAGTTATATTACAGACATGAATGGAACGTAATATATCTACTGTAAGATTATAATTATTTCTAATCATAAATTAAAGACAGATAAATTTGTAATAATGTTCGTTGTCAGAAAGTAAAATAGCAATAATAGTTGCAAACAAATTGTAGAATCCAGAATAACTAAAAAAAAGGAACATTTGAACAAAAGTGACAACGTGTGATCGGAAATATCTATTTCCACTACAGTCAACATGAACTAAGGAAAAAGGCTGACGAAACCAAATGTATGGAATATACAATTATGCGGATGTGACTACGGACTCTAAGAAGAGAAAAAATACAATACAAACCTTTAAAATGTAATGCTATAG
Source organism: Thermobia domestica (assembly GCF_964235325.1). Taxonomy (NCBI): domain Eukaryota; kingdom Metazoa; phylum Arthropoda; class Insecta; order Zygentoma; family Lepismatidae; genus Thermobia; species Thermobia domestica. The sequence goes on from NC_137458.1 coordinate 63,444,749, forward strand.
AATAATGTTAAGGTGGCAAGGTGGCTCAGCGGTAGAGCGCTTATCTTTGATGTAAGGGTTTCTGGTTCGATTCCAGGCCTTACGAGTATGTTGTGGATACCGTTGTGTACGTGGATTTTCCTGGTGTTTTTTTCCAATTTTCTTGCACATTCTCATTCCACCAAGTATTTAATAATCAATCATTTTTTAAATCATCTATCTCCTTTAGTTCACAGGCACAAGTGTGGCATGAGTAATGAAGTTGGTTAAGTGCTATGAGACTTGGACATTACGGAAGTTAGAGAATAAATATTTAGAAACCTTCAAAATGTAGTATGGAAGGAAGACAGAGAATATAAAATGGAAAGACAGAGAAACAAACGAAGATGTTTTAAAACGTATAGGATAGAAGAAGGTGCTTCTGGCCAGCATCCTTCGGAGAAAGGCCGTTTGGATTGGACACATCTTGAAAGCCTCATTAATTTTAAGAGCTGCCAACAAGCAGATGATAATAATAATAATAATAATAATAATAATAATAATAATAATAATAATAATAATAATAATAATAATAATAATAATAATAATAATAATAATAAGCATGGTATATTACAAAGGAAATTTCATTTCAAAAATGTTAAAAATAAATATATAAGGTATCAAATGAAATAGCTAAGTACTGGAGACTTTCGAGAACAAGAGATATAATAATTGGACATGTGAAATTATATATTCACTTATTCTACATATTATTGAAAAATTGTTATTGGCCATGAAGAGAATTGCAGAAGGAAAAGGACCCGGAGGAAGCCTGATATTAAAATAAACATCTCAAATAATATAAAATGTAGAGAAGAAAATCTACATGGAAATTAAACGTTTTGCTTTTGTATAAGAGAAAAAACAAAAAAGAGATTGCCAACCCGAAAAGAAATTTCATTATTTTAGTTAAACTATTCTAATCAAAATCAAGGTTATGTAACACATGGATAAGATCCAAATATGATAACAAGTTGCACATATTATTGTAGGTTATTTCTTCACGTAGGTAATGCATGAGACAGGAAGATGGAGGGATCAATAAATCGAAATTATACCGAAATAGTTTCCTATCTTGCATTTCTCATCATCAAGTAACCAGAGAGAGATAAAGTCTTCCGGGGTCTGAATTATGGATTTTAAAAATTCATGGCGCTATAGAACATACAGCAGAGCACAGAAATACGAGAATATTATGTTGGAGGCTGGTATGTTCATTTTATCTTTATCGGATGCTCATCCGACGGATGTCCAAGGAAAATATCTATTGGACTTCTACCGTGTTGATATCTCAAACAGTTTTTATAAGACTGAGTACATATTGTTATAATCAACTGATACGTATAAAACATGATAAAATGCACACTTCAATGTTGAATCAATGCTTTTGTCCAAAATAGGGTGTCCGGGAAACCTGTTGTTTTTAAAAATGCACAAACCTAACCTCTACTACGTTTACTTAAATGGATACATGAATGATTGAATATTTATGATTCAAGCCGAGGCAAGAAAGTTTGACGATAAAAAAAGAGTAATAGTAATTCTACTTCGTAACCTCCAAAGTATTTGCATTCAGATATTTTTTTCTGCATAAAGCATGTAGCAGCGTTTCTAAGTCTTTATGTTTCTTAAGTGGGACCATTTTTATTATTTGGAACGTTCGTTCAAAAGATCACCTTATATTTGCTTCCTTTGAAGCGAAAATTTATTAAAAACGTTTTTACCATATACTACTATACCAACAAAGTTGTATTTTAAAATTAACAATTTTAAATTTTCTTACTTTTATTAACTTTATAAGTAATTGCAATCTAGCAAAATAAAAATATTTCCCTTATTTAGTTATATTATTGAAATAATCCATTTTTTGAGGAAACATATCCTATATTTAATTGTAATATTTGAATAGTCCATACTTGTTTGAGAGAACATTTTTCTTATTTAATTATATTATTTGTATAATCCATACTCCTTTGAGAAAGCATTTTTCTCATTTAATTAAATTATTTATAATCCATACTTGTTTGAGAAAGCATTTTCCTTATTTTAATGATATTATTTGAATAATCCATACTTGTTTGAGAAACCATTTCCCTTATTTAATGATATTATTTGAATAATGCATACTTGTTTGAGAAACTATATCCCATATTAAGTTATATTATTTCAATAATCCATACTTGTTTGAGAAAACATTTCCCTTATTTAATTATATTATTTGAATAATCCATACTTGTCTGAGAAAACATTTCCTTTATTTAAATATATTATTTGAATAATTTATACTTCTTTGAAAAAATCTTTTCTTTATTTAATTATATCACTTGAATAATCCACACAAGTTTGAGATTCTCAAGTATAATATGTGATAAGAAATTCACTTGAATTCTATTTTTTTCTCTCCTTTTCGGATTTAAGTTTAATCTAAGGCAGGTGTGGCCAACATTTTCAGATTTGAGGGCTATTTTTCATTTCTGAAACCATTGATGGACCTTCTATCTTAATATATATATTCTTGATTCTTACTATAAACGAAAGCTTATTCATTCTCGCATGATCTCTTTTTTGTCTTTAGGAGATTTTATTTCTTTTTAAATTATCGACAACACTATTCCTTTTCTGTTTAGTTTGTCTGTTTAGCTATCTCAGTAGTATTTTTATTATTTTTTCTAGTTAGTTATTCCAGGTAATTTTCTTTTTCTGCTTACTTTTTCTTTAATTGCTCTCAATAAAGTTCATTTTCTGTTTATTTTCTATTTTTAATCATCCCGAATAAAGTTATTTTTCTCATTATTTTGTTTTTTTAATTATTCACAGTTGTGTTGATTTTCCTCTCATCCAATGTTTATTCTTCCTTATACTCAAATTTCATAGGTTTTCAGCTGTTTATCGCTGCCGTTTAAAAAATGAAATGAAATGAAATGTTTGAGTTTTACGTCCCACGTTTATGCCGGGTAGGCTAAAGGAGACAGTGATGGTGAGAGATGAGTGAAATTGTGTAATGAAGAAAGTGGGAGGAAACGGAAGAACCCCGAGAAAACCCACGAGCACGGTGTTTGTCCACCACAAAGTCCACACGGCGCGATCTGGGATCGAACCAGGGATCCCAAGCACCGGAGGTGAACGCTCTACTACTGAGCCACCGCGGCATCGCCGCCGTTTATAAAATGCATATTTGATTTCTACATACTTTAATACTTTGTATCAAACATGAATCTTTATTTCCCTAACGTTTTATAAAGTAACTTACAAAACACTTTTTCCCGTCACCGAATTCCTTCTTTCACTTTAATTAGCTTTCTTTGTTGAACTGTATTTTAACAAATTTAGTGAACTTCTATATACCTATAAAACCTAGGATAATCTATATTTACTTGTTGTTTCTTCATGACCTGCTAGTCCATTTATAACATTTTGCAGGCTATCCATCCATCCATAGCTGAAAAGTCAGCTCTGACAAGTGAAGTTGTCAGATTTCTGCTAGAACTATTGTTTGAACAGATTACCTGTTTTTGTTTGTTTTTTAGAGGGAAGAAGAGAGGGAGAGCGTTGAAAAGCCTGAGAAAGGCCCCGGGCGTGAGTAAAGTGTTTTGTTACTGGTAGAACTTTTCTTCGGATGCATTTGCTTTGCGGGATAGCGTGTTTCAAGGATAATGCATGAGCCAGTCGGTTCCTGTGGGTCTGTCTTTGGGCCAGTTGTAATCAATCACCTGACCATCCATCACTCCAGTTGGAAAAACCTTCAAGGCGGGCGGCCCTTTACCTCCTCCTGCCCCCTTCTCTCCTCCTTAAACCGCGAACCGACCACGAACTGAAAACTCACTGCCGGAGCCAGTAAGCCAGCGCCTGAGTGAGAAAGGTCACGAATTCAGATTTAAAAGGGCTCCTTTGAATAAATTGCACTTCTTCACTGCTATAAATTTCCCCCTCTGATCCCATCTGTTTACGCTCTCTTTCGTTTCAAACAATAACAACAAACAAACACATTTAACACATTTATCATAGGTTCTGCGCCTTCTTCTCTGTTCTGGTATTTTAAAAGTACACTACACATTTTGCCTGTTTTCAAAACTCAGATCCTTAATGACAATCTGAATAGCAACAGTGGAAATTTTAAATATTCCTTAGGTACTGAAAATGTTATGTTTCTTTAAAATGTTCTTTATTCAGCACCTATGATGCTACTTATATTATATTATACATTAGGGGAACGTGGGGCATAATGGGGAAGCTAAGATATTTGCTTTTCTAAATTGGTAGCCAATATCTCAATTGCAGTAATTTTTTTGTGGTAGACACATTTAACATTTCTTGTAATATTTCAACCAGCAAATCCTTTCAAAAATATTGTTTTGGACCTTTTTGCTTAGCTTATTCCAAAAATGGCTCTTATCCCCATTATGCCCCCTACGTGGGGCATAATGGAACATTGGATTTCAGTCAACCCCATTATGCCCCTACCCCATACTGCCCCGTACAGTATTACATCTATAATATCCAGCTCTAATATAGACTTATCATTATAAAACAACAATATATGATTACTATTATACAATACAACTTGAATTTTATGAAATATTTATTAGACTCAATAATCACATATAACAAAAGATGAGTACTCTTTTTTAAAAAAAATGCTGATAATTACTTCAATAAGCATAAGGTAATTCTGAATTAGGCACTATTAAGAAAAAGAAAAAAAATGTGATCATTAGGAATTATACTACAAAGTTTATGCAGGTTACATCGAATTATTGTCACTTAAATCTTAATATTTCCTGACATCAAATCAACATAAACAGATTTTGGAGTTGAGTATGAAAAACTTAAACAAAACTGCGTATTCGAACCTTATATATAAATTCAGACGAGGAAATAAAAGATAGATAACCCCATCGCGCGAGCGCCTAATGTAGATTCTGGTTTAAGAAGTGTTATTTCAGGGTGACGCTTAATAAATCCTCTTAACCAGTCAATTCCAACCTTTTTTCTTCTTTATTGAAAGGGAATTGTTGAATTTTGTTTCTTTCTGCCAATTAAAACGCTAATTCTCTCAGTTCATTGCCAGTTAGACCAAAAAGTCGCCTTTCCATTTTCACTAAATAATCTACTAACTCGTAATCCTGTTCATAGGTAAACACAGGCTTGAAATATCCCACTTGTTTCTGGAAAGATCCAAGGTTTTCTCGTTCCTTGTTACAAAGCCGCTCCAGCATAGTCTGGGAAACGTTGAACTGTCGGGGAACTTTATAATATCCCATTTCATCACGTATTACACTCTCGATGGCCTCCTTCATCTTTTCTTCCTCCCAAGTTTCCATCGTTCATTTCCTTTTATATGTGTAATGACAGCAAACAAGACCTTATGCAATCCCAGTATTAACAAGAAATGTTTCAAGCTTGGTAGTGAACTACACAATCCATACTCTTACGGGGCATAATGGGGTAATGGGGCAAAATGGGGAGGTTACAATACCGTTTTGCCCCACCCCGTTTTGCCCCAGATGAGCTGTAGTGTTAAATCAACGAGTATCTCTGTTATAACCTACAATCCGTAAACCTCAAAAATACACAACAAACACAGAAGAAATATTCTTTCAACATATCAATAGTTTAAAAGTGTGCAATAAATAACTTGCCTTATCTTGACAAAAGAAAAATCCCAATGGTTATATGCCACAGCACGAAAACAAAGAACTGACACATAGCACTGTTCCTTTTCGACTGATAAGAACGCTACTCAAGCGTGACAGCCCTTCGTCCTTGAGAAACTTGTTTAGATACTTATCGCTAGATTACAGTAAATTACAGTTCGAAAAATACCGATACCCCGTTATGCCCCCCTACCCCGTTATGCCCCACGTTCCCCTACATTAAAAAACATTACTAAATGGACAAGAAAGTTTTATTTTCGTTTTATTGTTCTTATTTACTGCTCTTTTGATATGAAATTTCGACACATACATGTCTTTGCCGATTATACAGATACTAACATTATAAAAACTACCGGGCGAATTCGTTATCAAATTATATTTCTACAACAACATATAGACATGCGACAATATTTTGGACATGAGTGTACATGATACCAGAATGGCTATCCCATATAATGGTTAAGGCTACCAGACATCCCGATTTAGACGGGATAGTCCTTTCTTTTCTATTCAATCCTCCTGTTTCTCATTTAACAGTTAATTACTTTATTATACATAATCATCGTTAAATTTCTCACATGTCTTGACTTAACGTATTAAGTACTTTATTTATGAAATTCCAATGTAACACAACCATGCAGCCCAGACTTCTCTTTTAAACATTTTTTTCTCAGGCATACAAATAATATATATTGTATGCGCTCGCTTCAAACTCTCACATTTCCTTCTCTTCCCCGCTTTGTATCTTTCTTTCGCTAAAAAGGAAGGTCAGCTTCGGTCTCTAGAAAATGGATCGAATCCCATCAACGGAAAATCGACGTGATGAAAATAAGATTATGCAAAATCTACAAGAGAAGGAAGTTTCCTCCCTAAGCATGGCGGAACACTCATGGAGAAAAATCGACTATTCAAAGGAGCCAGGAGATATCCAAACGGACAGGAGCTCCCGGAGTGAAAACAGGCACCTGTAGGAAGCCCTGAGAAAGTTTCAATCCTATATTTATTTATAAATACATGTATTTACATTACAAAAAGAACTTGGACATCGTGAATTAAATTTACATCTGTTAACATTTTAGTTCGAGGGATCTTAAACGCAGGTCTGTCCGTCTTTTAATACCGGGGATAGCAATTTTATAGTATACGTCTTTAATATTATCATTCAGCCAAACTAAGACGTGGAAAAACCTACACCCGATTTCAGTTGAAATGCTTTCTATTCATCCAATAAGATTAGTTTGTAATTTTCAATGAACTTGAAGTGCAATAGTACATTCAATTATAGAAAATGCCTCTCAAAAGCTCTGATCAAACACATCATACACGTGGTGTTTTCAAGAACCTACTGTTTCTGACTGCCTGAATGGATATGGTGGCTCAGGCCGGTATGCCATAGTCGAGTAAATTGAGACATTGGGTTTGATGATCGTGAGACGATCCAATCGGGTCTGTAGAACATAATTGGATTTTTAACTGTCCTCGATGTTTCTGTGTTCGTGTCCTATTAGGGATGCGCACGAGACAAGATTTGTGGCTGTCTCGTCTCGAAAATGTGCTGTAAAAGTGATGTCTTGACTCGAGAAATGTACATTTCTCTATTGGAAGAGCCGTGTCTCGACTAGAATTTTGTCAGAAAAATCCTGTCTCGACTCGTCTCGTGCGCATCCCTAAGTGTCCTTGTTGATGTTGGTAGTCCTGTAAAATTTGTAAAAGAAAAAGTAAAGGTTAATTCAAACATACTATGCCGTGCCGCTACTGTTTTCTACACCATTTTCCTTAGTTCTGGTCAACTTCGTGTCGCTTCGTGTGCTCCGACGAAAGCCGAAGGACCGCCACCGAAAAGCCACAACCAGTTTGATTTCTCTTCAAGGCGGCCTGTAGGGACATGTAATACGAACAACACAGACACGGCACGTCTTGTGTGAATTAAAAGTAACAACCCAGTGAATTTTCAATGTTGAAATCCGAAAAGAAATTTTGCGGACCACGGCAGGGGCACGGGAAGGAATACTATGTATGAATTAACCTTCAGAGTCAGGAAGTATCTTTTTCTTTAAAAAAAAATGTGATAAAATGCTCGCCTCTGTACGACGGATCTCTGGTTCGATCTCAGACCATATGAGTTTGGGATTGACAACAATGTAGTATTCAAGTGCTTTGCCAGAATTCTCCATTTCCCACATTATCATTCCACAAACTCTATCGTAATCCTTCAATTTCATTCTTTATATGACCCCTTGCCCCTATAAAGTTATAGAATTGGAACGTATTTTATTTAATCACATTTCTTTTTAAGACGTGAACAAAAAGAAACTTGATACATGTCCCCTATGAAAAAGGCATATTGCATCATACACGCGTAAACAACTCTTTTTCTTCCACAGAAAAGCATGTTAGAGGTTAGTCAGCATGTAAGCCTGAAATGAATTTTGGCTCTCAACTTCTGTATTAATTCTAAAAGGAATTTTAACTTCGAAAGAGAAATATTTGATTTTTTAAAAATCGAGTTGAATAACCTTTAAATGCGATTTAGAATATGAGTTGCAGTTCTATAATTTTGGTGTGGCACCAACAACATTGTGCCAGATTATTATTATTATTATTATTATTATTATTATTATTATTATTATTATTATTATTATTATTATTATTATTATTATTATTATTATTATTATTATTATTATTATTGATAAAATGGGATAAAGTTCGTTTCAAATGTACTAAAAAGTGCTACAGTTGTTTTTTTAATTTCCTTTTTCTCTTTCACTTATTTCTGGTTTGTCTCTGTTTTTTTGAACTTTATGCTCAACAAGACGGATAGTTAATGAAAATGGGATGATTATGTAATAATTGAAGAGCCGAGAATGTCAAAAGGAACGAGAAAATACCGAGAAAACTCCAGTGCCACGATAGTGAGTGCTACGAACTCACATTATTTGGGAGCAAACCAGGGACCCTCACACCAGAGATGAACGCTCTACTAAGTTCACTTTTTTTAATTTTTAATTCGTCCAATTAGTCTCCATTGTAATTATTTAATTTTCTTAATATTCTACTTAATGCAACACGTCAGGAATACGAACATAGAAATATCGAATATAGTTAATTAATGGGACCTAAGTTCTTCAGAGGGATTCGAACCCTTAACTGAATCCGAATCGGGGTCCGCGGTGGCTCAGTGGTAGAGCGTTCACCACTGGTGCGTGGAATAATTGGTTCGAAGCCAGCTCACACCAAGTGACCCTTGTGGTGGGTAAACACTGTGTGTGTAGGTTTTTTAAAAGGACTTTCCCGTTTCCTCCAATTTTTTCATTCCACCATTTCATTTATTCTCATCATTACCATCTTCTTTAGCCTAGCCGCCATATACGTGGGACGTAAAACTAAAAGATTTATTTTTTTTGAAGCAAAATTTCTTAGATCACTCGGCTATTGCCACCACCCTATCACACTCATATTGCCCTCCTACATATTTTAAGTATCTAATGTTTGGCAGTTATATGCTACCAGAGCAAAATTGGATAAGGTGCATAGCAGGGCCATTTTTATTGAAGGAAAGTATGTATCAAAATGAACAAATAATTTCTAGGAAAAAGCTATCAGAAGCCGGAAAACAAGGTTGCCAAATATCTTTCTGAAGCCGAAGAATGTATTTCACCATTTAAAACTTATGTGGTTGTGCATCACCGGTGATTTACACGGCTTCAAAAACAAGGATACAAAGCGTGTGAATCACATATGATGCACATGGCTTTGCAAAGTACACCCCCTGTGAATCACCGGTGATTCTCCATGGCAGTCAACGTGTTAAACATAGCTTTTTATCATTAAGGCTATGTAAGACATTGTTTCAGCTTATTGTGTAAACCGAACCACATGCACTTCGGTTAGGATTCAAATATTTGTCTCCTTTACCAAACGTGACCACACTGACCATGTAACTGTGGCGTTGCACGTATTTCACACTCATATATAACTATTAAAAAAAAGCAGTTAAATTAATCTTTCTATAAAAATTGATAATTTTCATCAACATTCATCTAAAAAACAACACGAACTAACACTTCCAGCTTATCAAGTCATTTAAAGGTGCAATCGTATTTCAAGAACGTTGATGAAACATACGATAGAACGTCAGGACAATGAGAAAACCAAGCAGGAAAAAATAGTACTGTTCAGACTGAGATAGAGAGAAAAATATCGATAGAGAAAAAAATATATATGATTGAGTGTTCAATTGAACCCAAGCTCTTGTGCGAAAGCGAGAGAGAGAGAAAGTGTGTGACAAAGGGAGAATAGAATAGAAAGTGTGATAAAAGCGAAAGACACTTTACAGAATTTTAGAGACAGACAGATAGAGAGAGAGAGAGAGAGAGAGAGAGAGGAAAAGCGTGTTCGCTTTATGGAGACAGTGGCGATTCACTCCCACGAATATAATGCCATAATTTAGGCCTCGCAAAAGTGGCGATAGGGTCGGAAGTGTTCCATCATCGCTCGCCATTTTAAGGGACGCTCTGAAAACTTTCTCTCCTACTCTGAGTCTTTCATATATATATATATATATATATATATATATATATATATATATATATATATGCGTGCATGTAACCTTTTTTTCAGTGGTGTTCGTATTTCGCAATTTTCCAAGTTCCGTGATGACACGCACCAGGAGTGGACGAATTGCTTGCCGGAAGGAATGAGACAGGCTCTCTTCTCGTTTTGGATTCCATTTTTTTTCTTTTTATTTCTCTTCTAGCTTTAGGACTTTCTACTATGTACTGTAACTACATGACAAAATTAAATGTAGTCTTAAACAGAAAAATAATTACTGCCACTTCTCTGTAAAGAGCTTCTACTCACAACTGTACTGTAGATGTAATACTTTATATAAGAAATACCGTCAATCCTTTTTAAAAAATAACACTTTAATTAAAAGATTTTAAAATTAGTTTTTAGGACAGTATCGCTATGTTACACTGAAAAAAAAAATTGTAATTAAATTGTCAAACATCAATGTAAAATCATTTACCCTTCATGTTGTAAGTTGATATACATTTCCTTAAATTAAATTACAAAATTTGCTTGTTTTTGTTTTTTTACAAATTTACAGTAAATGTATAAGAAAATATGATATTTTTATTGATAAAAATGTAATTTTACATCATTTCATATTAGTAATTTTACTTTATAGTGTAACATAATTTCAAATCTTCAATGTATATTAAAAACTTCTAAAATTCAAGATAAAAGAAACAAATAGGCTGAGGTTTCGTAAACTCACTTTCAAGGAAGTGAAATTTAAAAATTGAAAGTGAAATTGTGAATAAATAAAAACAAAATAAGGAACTGCATACAGATGAAAAGACAAAAACAGAGTATATAAACGTAAGAAATTGTAAACAATGGGTCAGTTATTGGTCATTCATTGGCAGTCAGTCAGAACAGCACAGAGTCGACCATTAGAACCTTGGCAGTAATGGACCTCAATCTGATTCATCCAACCTTCTTGTAAGTACCTCGTTAATATGCTAAATAGCACAACATAAAAAGTTTATGCATGGACGTCTTCCTTCATGACAGACATAATATTGTAAAATTTATAATGTCTATATTTATTTATTTTGTAATCTTCTTCACTTACTCAATAATAAAAGATGCATCTGAAATAGTATTGTCCTTCTACCGAGGATAACAATAAGAAATATCCCTTAATCATTATTCAGTTGGTAACTAACCACTCTATTTTAAAGTTGAAAGAATAGATGCGAATTGATTTACATAGAGGAGTAGCAAACAAATTGCCAACGTTTTCTGTAAATTTACCTATGCATTTTTTTACATGGTATGGTGAGGGAGAGTGTCCACAACTTAATAGTTTTACTTTTTTTGTTAGTATACTAGTACACAATTTATTGAAAAGCATATGTTTCTGAAACTATTGTAGGTTATTACCACCTCTGCTAAACAGAAATGACGCTTCTGATTTATGATTTAAAGAAACTTTTAATTTATTATTATATCACATTAACGGTGCTATGCCCCATTTTTAATTTTTTCCCGTCCCATTGATTTGTATTAGAGAATGAGTTTTCTGTATCTCCTGAAATTAAGTGGAGTTTATTGGCTCGTTTTTAATGATTTTCTCTTCAAATATATTTAACTGCTAAACCCGGTTTGACGTACACGTGTACGGCCCCTCATAGTGTTTCTAGAGGCAGTTCGACGTACACTATATGATGTATACGTCTCGTAAAGTAGTGACGAAAATATGCATATTCTGTCATCTGTTGTTTTCCCACATGAACAAAAACGCATGTAACTCGAGTAGATTGCAATGTGCTGCCATCTCTTGGTTTTCCATCTCGTTACATGAAATTTATGTTAAATTTTGTGACATTATGCGAAAATTGCTGTTATGGTGATTTAAAATTACCGCGTCTCGCAGCAGTTGATGTAATTTTAATATTTCATAATCAAATTTAATTCAGATTATATAAAAAATAGTTCAATTGTTTTTTGAAAAAGCAATATTTAACAATCATTGGTGAAAAAATCAGTAAAACTATAATAATTCCAGTTCATTATAATAATTCCAGTTCATTTTCAACAAAACAAAAGTAATTCCCTCATATACATAAAGCAATGGGCCAAACCATTAAGAATCGTAGGTATTCTACACCGTTAACCATAGCGTGTACTGTCGTTTTGCTAGTGGCATAATCAGAGACGCTCCCAGAATTTCTTCCAAAGGAGGGGGGGAGGCAAACGACCGACCGACACACAGGCACAATTGCCAATAAACAAATACTTTGATATATACGTACACATACGTAATACATAACGTAAAATAACAATTACTTATTTACATATTCTTATTAACTATACACTAAATAAACTATAACACTATTATATCCTGTGGAAACATGCCCTTACTTGTCAGAGTACGTAGAACAAAGAAAACTTGCAGATTTCGATCATTTCAAGTATCTGGGAAGTATTTTGACGAGATACGCTTCTTGCAGCAAAAAGATCAAGTCAAAAAATTACTGTAGCTAAAGAAGCATTTAGTATGAAAAGATCACTCTTGTCTAGCAGAGTAAATATTGCACTTACAGAAGAAACTTGTCAAGTATTGAACTATATAATTTGCTGACCTGAATGGGAGCACGGTGGGTCAGTGGTAGAGCGCTTACGTCTGGTGCGTCGGTTTCCTGGTTCGATTCCCGGCCAAGTAAGTTTGTGGTGGACAGCATCGCACACATGGGTTTTCTTGGAGTATTTCCGTTTCCTTCCACTTTCTCATTCCACCAATTCTTCCATCATCAATCAGTTGCTTTAATCATAATCTTCGTTAGGCTAATAGGCATGATTATGTGAGAATACACTAAAAAGATTTAATTACATTTCATTTTCAGAGAGTTGGACATTACGTAAGCAAGAGAAGAAATATTTAGAGAACTTCGAAACGTAGTGTTAAAGGAAGATGGAGCTGATAAAATGGACGAAGAAAATAACAAACGATGATGCTTTAAAATGGATAGGAGAGAATCCACTGCAACTTTCGATTTCAATATCATACGAGCAAAAGCAATAATAGACAGAACAAAAGCAATAATAGATAGAGCAAAAGTATTAATACATAGAACAAAAACACTCATAGATAGATCAAAAGCAATAATAGATAGAACAAAAACAATAATAGATAGAGCAAAAGTATTAATACATAGAACAAAAGCATAAATAGATAGAGCAAAAGCAACAATAGATAGAACAAAAGCACTAATAGATAGAGCAAAAGCAACAATAGATAGAACAAAAGCACTAATAGATAGAGCAAAAGCGATAATAGATAGAGAAAAGAGTAGTAATAGATAACAAAAAGCTATTTTTTGGAAGAGATTCAGTATTTTAAGAATAGGCACTATTTTTTCTCCTAACCCTCTATTGAAACCATAAATGGCAGAAATCAATCACTTCCAGCTTTAACATTGATCGCTAGACTAAACACGGTAATAGATAGAGAGAAACGGTTTTCTGTAATCAATTAAAGTCCCAAGAATGCATTTCTTCTCTACTCTAATTTCTCTATTAGAATCAGAAATGGTAGACTTGACTTGGTTTTGAGTTTAACGTCCCGTTCAGCAGCGAGGCTATATGAGACGTGGACCTACTGATTAACGTGGAATCCGAACCACATGAGCTCCCGTCGGGTCAGAAATGGTAGAAGTCTATTACCAGTTTCGATATCAGTAGTAATAGAGAAAATATGACAACATACAAACAAAATTATTCTTGCAGTATACACGTGACAAAGCTACTTGTTTTATGAGTAAAAGTTTTGAAGAAATAATAATAATAAGGAAGAATATAACTTCTATTCAAGAACACTTCGGTTTCCGGTTCTGTAAAGTTCATATTTCTTATAATATGTCCTTTTAAAATTTATTTTATACCTTGATACTTACGATCATAGTTGTCCAATTTAGAATATGGAGTTAGATATGCGAGCAATTTTAAGACTATTACCAGAAAAGCACTACTTCGGAAATGTGCACCGAGAAAGATTGAAAGTACCTCACATATTATCATCTTTGATCTATCTTATTAACCAATTTAAGGGGGTTACTAAACTGAGTATATATGTTTGAGCAAATGATTTTGGAAGATTCCAAATGCTTTGTTCCCTAAAACTTCCTTGACAATAAGAGCTATACAGGGAGCACTTACTGTAGTGAACAGACTACTTCCCTTAAAAGGTACGTCCGCTTTTGTGAAAGAGGCTGCACCAATAGAAACCTTAGTATGGTGGCCTCTGTATAAGTATGTGAGTTTATATATATATATGTATGTATGTATGTGTAAGCTCTATGTATATATATACGTATGTATGAGTAAGCTCTCTGCGTGTGTGTATGTCGATACTCCAAGTTGGATTATCACCGCTGCAGAAGGGACGGCCAATTTCCGGGGTCTCAGCCAAATTGCGGCTCAGAAGTCCCCAAGGGACAAATATTCCTATACTCAAGGTGGAGCTCTCATGATAACACACAGGTCTCTCTTGCTACAGCCACGGGACGATTCTCTCTCTTCCAAGCTTCCTGTAACACTCCCTTCTCTACTGTGTGTTTTGGTATCAAAAGGAACAGTGAGCCCAACTTCCATAACCTTTTACCATTTATTTTTTTTTATTATTATTTTTATATTATTCTAGACGGGAGATGAGGTGCTTTTGTTGTATCGTATTTTTTACCTGCCCTTTTTATATTTAATTTTCACGTACGCTCTTTCTAGTTTAATCTAATTAAAAGCTCCGGCTTCAAGTGAATAAACACTAACCTAAAATGCTGCAAAATAGAACAGAAGAAATCTCAGAAACGTTAAATGGTATTCCATTAGAAGCAGTGTTACCAAAATTAATATCTCAACTTTTTAAAACTTTACTGTGTTAATTAATTAAAATTGCTTTTTCGCAGCCTTTGAGAACTGGATGGCGTAAGTACAGCTACGCGTAGACATTACAGAAAAGAGATATGAAAAATGTCAATGAAATAATACCTGCCTGGAGTAGAATGGAGAAGATTAGTTGTATGAAGCGAATACGCAGCTAGGAAATATTAGCAGAAATTGGGAACAGGAGTCCAGTATTGGAGATAGTTATCAGAACAAGAATAGAGCTACTGACTATGTTTCTTTTTTTAAAAAAATGCTTTATGAGGTATGTGATAAAATGGTAGAAGGTAAAAGAGGGAGAGGAAGAGGAAAATTATAAGTGATAGAGAATATTAAAGAAAATTGTTTCTATACTTTAAAGAAGTGGGTCCGTTTCGTGTTATCAAACTACGATAGACATTCAAATTATATTCAAATGTGATGCATTTATCAGTCACATTGTTTTTTTTTAAGTTTTAAGTCCTTTGTTTATGCACCGAGATCAATGGAGACTGTGTTTATGAGCAGATAATAACTGTGGAATGGTGAAAGTTGGAGGAAATGGAAGAACCCCGAGAAAACCTCCACACACGGTGTTTGTCCAACATGAAGTATACATAACGGGAACTGGGATAGGACCAGAGACTCCAGTCGCCAGAAAGGAACGCTCTATCACTGAGTCACCGCGGCCATATCATAGAGAGAGAAAATGTATTTGGCGTACGTAAAAGCGTAGGTTACATGCGTAAGTTCTGTAGTTTTTGGACTTAAAGTAACATTCTGCAGCAGTAACATACAACTGACGTATGTAACATACATTTTCGTATGTAATATACGGAAGACTATTAGATTTCAGACATCTGCAGCGGTATGATGTAACATCTAAGCAGGAAAAGACAGTGCGTATGTAGTACATGGATAATATATGATCCGTACAGATTTCTATAGTAAACATATGGTTCCCGTACATTTGTATAATATATCGCTGTCCGGAGAACGGATTTTGCTCATTACAGTCTCCATATTAATAGACGGATAAGGAGAAAGAGTAAATCTTCTCTTATCAACGTTGAATAAATATTACAAACAAACAGCAATGTCACGTGTACACCTTGCGAAGAAGTTTGGTTTATAGGATATTTTCTCAATTAATATTGAAACCACAAATGGTAGTACATTTCTACCATTTCGAATTCTAGAGTGAACGATGAATATCCTCTTGGAACACATAACTGGTTGCAGACAACTAGGGGCGGATCCAGGGGGGCGAACGGGGCGATCGCCCCCTAGAAGAGGAAACTTTCTTAATTTTTATATATAAATAAAAACCATCCCAAAGTTTGGAGCCCTTAAAAGTAGCAGTATGACAACTCACCGCTTCCCCCCAGAAGTCGGTCCTGGATCCGCCCCTGCAGACAACTAATTCTCGGTATCTATTGCTGTTTTTACTCTGTAGCGCTCAACGTTCAAACCCTAAATGGTTGATATCTGCTATTTTTGGTTTGAATACAGAGTCAAGAGAGAAAATAGTAACTATTCTCAGAATGCTAAAACAACTTTAAAAAAAAAAAAATGCTTCTCGCTATCCCTTATTGCTTTTTCGCTCTATGTAGATTATATTGAAACACGAGGTAGTGGTAGATTTCTGTCACTTGAAATTCATATCAGAAAACCCTTTCTTGTTATATCTTAAGTTTTTTTTCTCTTATAACTGCTGACATAAATACGGACGCATATAACATTTTATCTTTATAAGGCACTCGGTACTAATACAAAACATAGGCTCGATGTCTGAAAAGGAATACATAACTGTCAACCACATTGCTGGTTACCGGTAAGTAATCTTCAAGCAGTATCCACTCACTTGCCTTATTCGCACAACAAGTGCCTAGAAGAGAGTGTTGGTTGATTTTAAGTTAAACATTTATCTTATCTCTATGAGACTTGGACCTACACACTTCAACATGGAATCCAACGACATGATGGTTCTCGTCGTTGGTCTAGTGGAAAATAGTCCCGGATTAGATTCCCGGTAAGATTGAATGCAATACGATGAATCGGATTCTATCTGCAACTACAGGGTGCGGCACGTAAAACAGGCCCGTCGTAATATTCTGGTATATTGTGTTTTTGGCGACACTTAAATAATCTACCTTCCTACCGTCGAGGCGAGATGGCGTGTCGAGGTCGGGTCGACTTACGTGACCTGCAGCCGTCACGTGCAGCCGCAGCCAGTGAAACTTGTCGAAACCAGTTGAGAAAAAGGCCTCGTTGTGTTAAGCCGGGTGAGTGTCAGTGTGTGATAATGCCGTATTCGACCTCGGTCACCTCGGTGACCTCCTCGGTCACCAGACTTGTCCACGTGTGACTTTTACTTATGGGGACTGTTAAAGGGAAGAGTATACGAAACAAATCCACACACAATTGAAGAACTCAAGACCAGGATCCAGGATGTCACCAATAGCATTACAACACAAGAACTGACAAGGGTATATATGAATCTCCTAAATCGTGCTCACATGTGTGTTGAAGTGGGCGGAGGACACTTTCAGCACCTGATGTGAAGGCTGCTGTGAAGGTGAGTAGTCATATTCAATACATTACATTTCATTTATGTGTTGTAGTTAATCATATTCAATACATTACACTTCATTTTATGTGTTCACTTTACGGGCCAGTTTTACGTGCCGCACCCTGTATAAGACCACGTATCTTGAAGCCTCATTCCTGGAAAGGGACGCAAAACTTGAACAAACAACTTAACCACTTGGTATAATAACTATAAAATCAGGTGGAAATATTACACAGAAGATATGTTAACTACTGACCTATAAGAGAACATAATTTCTTCTATGAGTTCTTTATAAAAACAAATGATCTTATACAGTATTATAGTACATGTTTGTGAATGAGTATGTGTTTGTACATATAATAAATCCAAGTATTGGAGAAAATGTATGTTATTTCTCACTTTTTTAGAACTTGCTCACTTCTCTAACTTGTCTACTTGTCTACTTGCAAGACTTGTGTACATAAAACTACGTAAGTAAATCTTCAATAATAATAATAATAATAATAATAAAATAATAATAATAATAATAATAATAATAATAATAATAATAATAATAATAATAATAATAAATAATGTGTGTGTGTCTTTGTCATTAACTATTCACTCAGAAAGGAGTCTCCTGGTGCCACCAAATGTTACACACAGATAGTTCTTCAGCAGATATAATCGCGTACAAAGCCTTTTTTCGATTTTCGGCTCGAGAGGATCAGGAGGTGAAAATTTATCCCTGTTTATTTTCAGGGTTTTCCTAAGAACGCCTTGCCTGTATGCAACCAGCTTCAGTTGTTTGTTGTGCTGGGTAGCATAACAACAAAGGAAAATACTTGAGCAATGGGATATTTGTAGGTGAGGACATTCTTTTAAGGCCAGTCATCTATCTATCCAGATTCTAGATTAAAACCTTACAACGAGTAGTGCTATAATAATAATAATAATAATAATAATAATAATAATAATAATAATAATAATAATAATAATAATAATAATAATAATAATAATAATAAATACATTTTAAACATATTTTCTTCATTGAAGAAAACATTAGTTATTTTTTAGATACAACTTTAGTTACAGAATAGTTACTCTTAAAAAGAGAGATATTTCAGTATAATGTGTGATTTTCTCTCTATCTTTCTCTGTTTCGAAAACTTAAAACTTTTTAACACAGTTTTTAGAAATTCTGAATCTTAAAGTAACCACATACATACATCATCTTTTCTACATGTTTAAGACACTTTTTTTATATATTTAAGAAAAAACGATGAAATATTCTCAATATTTTATCTTTTGATTTATGCCATAAGAACTTCCTGAATATTTAGACTTCTTTTTTGTGTGTGTGTGTGTTGGGAGGTCAATAAATCCATTGATTTAGTTTTATGCGGCGGCGCACAGTCGCCAAAAGGACAGACTCTAAAGAATTCTAGCATTAAAAGAAAAGAAATGCTATCTAAAAGTACTGCATATTTGGAGATGATCAATGACTGCATAGTATGTAACAACTAGATTCGATACCCGATCAGAGCGGATTTTTTTTTTTTTTAATTTTCGTTCCAATGCGACTCAGGGTTTCATCCACAGCCTTTATGGAATAAGTACCTGAGAAAACTGAGGGATAAAGGTGGACTGAGTGGTGGCCCGTATACGCTTCATGGTTCGTTGTTGTAGAAAACGTGATTTTTGAATGTCTGTCTCGTTTGTGCCGATGTAAAAACATTTACTTCCCTGGAGGTCATTTCGTTCACTCTACCGAGGCCAAACTTTAAACTTAAGATTTTAGTGATAAGATTCTCAAGAAGGATTTTCCGAAATTTCTTCCGCTTCCAAAATACAAAGTTAGTTTACTGAATGGAAAAAATATTTATAAAACCAGCTGATAATGCTTCAAGAGCATTGCCAGAACGGACTTAAAAAGAATTATTTTTTCTTATTAACTTCTACAGGCTTTATTCAAATTGTTCTATGTACTTTATTATTATACTCATTAAACAATTCTTGTAATATACATATCCATTTATAATTTCCTTGAGTACTAAATTTTTTCACATGTTTTGTTTAACGGTTCTGTTAAAATGTTGTGTTGTTTTACGACATGTTGTTTTGCGGAGACACATGCTCAAAACTGAAGTATCAAAATTGAAAAATTTGCAAAATATGATCTCTCTCTATGACTTACGGTTCCCGAGATATGGCTCGTTAAATTTCTCGAAATTGGAACTTTTTGGGCCAATATCTTGGGAACGATAAGTCATAGAGAGATGATATTGATGGTGATCAGTACCACTAGTGGTCGGTTGGACAGTGGCTACCAGTTACTATTTGGTACCAAAATGTTGAAAATCTTCTTGGGTATTGATCAACACCAATATAATCTCTCTATGATTTACGGTTTGCGAGATATGGCTCGTGAGGAGAATTCAGAAGTCATGTAAATAAAAGATATAACGGATAATAGGTATAGAAAGCTTTTGATACGCCTGTTAGAGGTAGAACGACGCAATGACTGATAACAATGTTTGGATGTGGTTCAGCAGGTCGCTCACAGATAGCGTTGGAGCGGCTCAGGCCCAAGAAGGGCTGTCACGGTAGTGGATAGATAGGCAAAATTATGAAAGATTTACTTAAATGGGAATGTGGGAAAAACCGAAGAATTCGCAGGAAATCCACGGACATGATTTTGTACACAAAAAACTCATACGACTTCGGATTCCTCGCACTAGAGGTAAGAGAGTTTTATGTCGTTTTATTTATTTATTTATTTATTTTTACCTGAACATACTTCAGTTTCTTAAGCAAATGTTTCTTACTCTATCAAACTCAACAGGAACACGAATACCGAAATATAGAACTCTTCAGTGGGAATTAAATCATAGGCTTTGCCCTACAAATCATCGGCCTAATATTTTAAACCACTCGACCACACAACGCCGACACCACTGAGTCACCGTAGTTCTTTTGTTAATGAAATATTTATTTTTTAAAAAAATCATTAGGTATATTCTTTTATAAAATCACAATTTTCGAGTTTTTGTTTTCAGTTGTCTGAAGGACCAGATGCAAAAACTATTCTCAGGAATCCTGTAACAAGCCTTTAATTTAAGATTTGGTATCAATACCTTGAATGATGCAGTCTTTACGACCCTTTATATGTGTATAGAACAGACATTAAAAAAATATCTTTCTAACATATTGTAGGGTATCAAGAAACGAATAAATGTTGAAATCTCGAGTTTGATATTTTGTATGCGTTTATTTACCTATTTTCAAGATTACCATATTTTATTTTAATTTCATCCTGTATGGTAATCTCGCCAAAGTAAAAAACCCAGACTTTATGAAGACATTACAATCTAAGAGATTACACAGAATGGGTAGGAAAAGTTACCGATTGAATCTTTTCGATGTTCTATCACTTAATACGTCAAAAGTATCTTCCCTCATTACTGAAAAGTAACCAGCTTACTTGTCCTACATTATTAATAAGAGAACCCGGAACTTTAAAAGAACAACTATGCATACACCAACAAATAACTACTATAACACGAACTCTTTACATAAAACACAACCGCGAACGATCGAGTTCTGACTACGCTTAAGAAGAATCTACCTTCATCATGTTTGATTACTATCAACCATTACTCTTCTTCATCCTTCCTTTATATAAACTAAAATACGTTGTTGTCCTTTTAAAGCTGTGTATTTTTTTTCAGCGATAATAAACTACATAAAATATACCATCAGACGGACGTGTTAATGGATGTTGAATACACAAAACATCTCCAGTTACTGTAGATGACGAAAGCAGGTACTTAATCTTCATATATATATATATATATGGCTCCCCCACTATCAAGGCCATTATCATATATCTAACGACACTTCAGTGTGGATGTACGAATGTACGTTTTGAAATTAGGTGTACCATAACAACACCAAGGTAATTCATTGCCGCTCCAAAAGCAAACTTTTATGAGTACGGGTATAGTATATATATATATCTAAGGAAGAAAAACACCGTATTTTAACAAGGATGATGGAAATGAATAGGGCAATATTTTGATCCAACATTAATTACCTTTTTCTTTACTAGAGGTAAATTTATATAACTTTCACCGAATGAAACAATGAATTGTGACTTTTATTTCGTGATAAGAAAGCATACAGCAAAATTCATTCTCAAATTTTGTCACGAAGTCCAATTCGAACTTTACTTGTTCAATAATTTGAGAGATAAATATTTCTGGACTTCACATGTCCATTATTTGTATAAGTCGCAAACTTCTGTGTCATCTCACTCTGAAGAGTAAACTATTCATTATGGATTTTTCAAAGAAAAGAAAAGAAAAGAAAAAGAAAGAAAGAAAGAAAGAAAGAAAGAAAGAAAGAAAGAAAGCCAGAACAAACTTAAAAAGAATTATTTTTTCTTATTACTTGCTACAGGCTTTATACCAATTGTTCTATGTACTCATTAAACAATTCTTGTAATATATCTGTCCATTTATAATTTCCTTCAGTACTAAATTTTTCCACATGTTTTGTGTAAGAGTTCTGTTAAAACGTTCTAGGATATGTTGTTTTACGAAGACATCTATGTTCAAAATGGAAAAAGTTGCAAAACATCGTCTCTCTATGACTTAAGGTTCAAGAGATATGGCTCCTTAAATCTCCCAAAATCCGAACATTTTTGGTGAATACCTGGGGGGAACGGTGGCCAGCTGACCAGTGGTCGCGAGTTACTATTTGTTACCAAAATCTTAACCATCCTCTTAAGTATTGATCAACAACAATATCATCTCTCCAGGACTTACAGTTCCCAAGATATAACTCCTTAAATCTACCGAAATCGGAACTTTTTTTGGCCAATATCTCGGGAACAGTAAGAGTGACAAAAAATTCCATTACTTCTTTCAGATAGTTTTTGATGCTATATCGAATGAAGGGCTCAAAATTGAAAAATTCAAAATAACACACACACACACACACGCATATATATATATATATATGGAGAGAGAGAGAGAAACTTCAGTAACGAATTGTTTTAAGCTTGTTGAAAATTAGTTACACCATATAGTTAAGTTATTACTGAAACGTTTACAAGTGGTATGTGCTTAAGAGTATGTGTGTCTAGTTAGCAAAATGCAATAATCTGTTTGTTACATATACAATACATAAATAGGCCCATATAATATTTTTTTTAAGTAAAATAAAAGCTCTTAATTATTATTGGAAACGAATGACACTTGTTTAGCGGCACAAAAATTTTCTCTTTTCTCGAAAACTACACATTAGTATTTACCCTTGAGCATGTTATCTTGTTCAATTGATGTGATCTATCAACTGTGTATGCTTTATATTTGGACAATATCTATTTTAGTTCAAAAGAAATTAAAATTTCAGATTTTATGATAATTTAAAGTTAAATCTCATATCGTGCTGTTGCCTTCCGAGAATGATAATGAAGAGGTTAATGAGAGTACAAGTCAGTATCAGTTACACTTCAATAAGTGAAATGTTTCAGGTACATCCTCAATTTTTAGGTTTATAAATTAATTAGATTTTCTTATTTATTTCTGAAACTATGCATTAGTTTTCCATTCATCCAAATATCTTTTCAGTTCAACGGAATATGTCGATTGATATATGACTCGTCTTTGGACATTTCATTTTCGTTAAATTATAATAATATCATATCATTTATAAAATATAAACAAAATTGCCTTAGTCACTTTTCAGAAAATCGCCTTGGAAACTCTCAACCCCCTAAAATAAACTAAATCTTGTGGACTTTTAAAGGACAAACGAGTTATACTACATTAATCTGCTGGGAGTGGCGATCGAGGCGATCAACCCTTCCCCCCAAAGGAGAGGAAACATTCTTATTTTATACATAAATAAAACCCATCCCAGAGTTTCGAGCTCTTAAAAGTAGCTCTAAGTAGCATTATTACAACCCACCGCCCCCCCAAAAAGTCCTTCCAGTATCCGTCCCTGAGGATATTAATAAATTTTTTTACGAAATATGAAAAAATCGGCCGAGTCGTTTCTGAGAAAATCGTACCAAAATAACCACCCCTAAGGGTAACTACTACTTCTGGATTTTTCATAGGAAAATGGCTTTATACCACCGTATAATGTTTTAATGAAATATTCATCATATGCAATATAAACAATTGACTTTTTTTTTTTTTTTTTTTTTTTTAGAAAATCGTGCATCTTTATCTACACTCCTCAGTAAATTAACATTGTTTTTCGGGGTGGGAAGAAAATTCGAAAGGCACTTCTGGAAAATCTTATAGAAAGCGTACCTTTCACATTTTTTTAAAGGATACGTTGAACAATTTGGCCTCTTGGCAAATGTACATGCATTGGGACAAACGAACGGACAGACGACTATTTTAAAGCAATATTTCGATTTGTAGGGGTTATACAGCGTGTAAATCCGTTAAAATTTCGAATTTGGTCTTTCCACGATCACCATACGTTTTTTCTTCGTATCATTACGAAAAAATTTTAAAAAAACGAAACCCTGACCAATGTATAATTTATTTCTTGCAAAAGAAATTAATTTAATTCAAAAGGCTTTAAAGTTTCAAGTTTCAGTGGAAAGAAAGAAAGGAAACAATGCCAAACATCTTGCCCTACTGTTTACATTTTGTTATTGCATAGAGAAATTCAAGAAATAATTGATTTCTTTAAAATGTCGAAGTTTTTTTCTTTTTGTTACCGAGATGATTTTTCTTTCTACAAAACATCCAGGTTACAACCAACTCAACCTCTGCCTTTGGTTCATACATAATTATCGTATAATTTTGGACAAATATTTAAAAAATGATAAAGTTCACCAACCAAATAAATATCACTTGAAATAGATGCACTTACAGTCGCCTTGAGTTTTTCTAGTATTAAACTTCATAACCTACATCATTTGTTTAATGACAAATTAGTATTTAAAATAAGTTCTCAGAGATCGGACTAGAGCACACGTGCAACTGGATGATTACTTTGTCTTCTGAAAATATCAATATCTGGTGTTAAGCATAATTTTACACTCAAACTAACCTATATTTCGAGTTAAACTCAATTTAGGCTCACATTTTTCAAAGCGAGTTAGCTCATGATAAAACCACGAAAACAGAGCGCGCTCAAATGAACGCACTCATTTACAACCCTGCAAGTAACTTTCCCAATTTCTGAATAACTTCACTTGATAATTTATTAGTTTCGCCTTGAACTGTGTCATTTATATCTTCCATGTACTTCTGAGAGTTTTATTTAGGCTGTAAATTATCTTTATGATTTCCGCATGTTCATATGATGTGATCCACAGTTTCGGCGTTTATTTACCTTCTGCTTAAGTTGTAGTGCATATATATAGATTTTGTAGCCTCTGAGACATATACTTTACTAGGATTTGACACATTGTAACTTAAATTTGCCACCAAAATAGAATAATTTTCATATGTTTGCAATACTTTAAGCTTAGTTTTTACCTTCCAAGTATCTTCAGGGACTCGTTCGGCAGGGCCAAGTGTACCCATGATCTGTAGCTAAAAACGACAGAACTGAGATGGAGAGTAAATTGTGCTCTCACCGGGCATAGAACACGGGAAATTCAGTTTGTAGAAAGGCGCCTTACGACAATGCTAACGCACTCTTTTTTAGTGAGAAATCAGTAACAGGGGAAAAAATGTGACAAAAATATAATAAATTCCTTTCCCAATCAAAACCTTATTAAAAGCACATTTTAAACGCATAGTATATAAGACGCAGCTTCATCTTCTGTTGTTTCACGTTCACTCTGCTTTTAAGCCTTATAAACAAGGGACATTCACAATCCCCGAAAGAGCTCCTTCTGTCTAATATCCAGACCTCAGTACCCAAAGAGACGTAAAGTTTCTCGGATCCTTGGAGCCCATGATGGTGGTTTCTGTGACATTAATGTACTCCATATTAACTTCACAGCTTTCTTCGCCGTCACCACGTAACAGGTGGTTGAAGCTGGATATATATTTCCAGCGCTAAGCGAAGATCTCCGCACTCTCGCTACATCGAGATAAAGAAACTGAAATGCCAGAATGATTTTCTTTGTTATTACAAATATCATTTTTAGCTGTTTCTTTAATCCGTGGTTATAGACATGGGCACTCGGTTGTAAAAAAAGTTAATGACTGGTGTTAACATTCCCAGTTTCGATCCTCGATTATATGTTTGTTATGAAAAACATCTTTCTTTTTTTGTTGAACTTCAGCTGCCCTTTTCAGCAACGAGTCTGTGTGATACGCGGGCCTAATGTTTTAGGTGGAATTTGAACTACCAAAGTGTGTTCAATGCTCTTTCGTCGGGAATCGAACCTGGAGTCCTGTTCACCAAAGGTTCTCGCACTAACCCCTAGGCTAGAGTGGAGAGTATAAACAAGATTTTGTTGTGGATTTTCATAAGGATCTTCCATTTTCTTCAACTTTATTACAATTAATAACTTCCTGGTTTCGTATTTGAGCTCCCTCGTGGCTAAGCGGTTAGTGTACGCGCCTTTGGCGTGGGAGACTCGGCTTCGATTTCATGCGAGAGCTCATGTGGTTCGGATCCCATGTTAATCAGTAGGTTAACCTCTCATATAGCCTCGCTGCTGAAAGGGACGCTAAACTAAAATCAACTCAACTCAACTCGTATTCGAGCTCTCATCTCTGGTGAGAAGTGCCTTGGTTCGAACCCAGGCTGCGTGCATTTATGCTGAACAACATCGTGTCTGTTGTGGTTTCTCTAGATTCTCCCGTTTCTCTTTTCCCCAATTACTTCATAATCATCACTTCCGTTAATTATGCATTTCTTTCAACCTAGAAACCATAATCTTAAAAAGTAAATCTTAGGGAAAAAAAAGTAATTTCTCGGCATTTCAAAATAATGAACTAAGTTTGTATAACATGTAAGGAATGCGAAACTGATACGTAAGATATTAAACAAAATATTAGGTAGATCAATGGGAACATAAACAAAGTACTAGTTAGATCAATGAAAACATAGACAAAGTACTAGGTAGATCTATAAGAACGTAAACAAAGTACTAGGTAGATAAATCAAAACATAAATAAAGTACTAGGTAGATCAGCGTTTCCCAACCGGTGTGCCGTGAATGGGCCGCTGGTGTGCCGCGAGTAAATCGAAACAAAACTATTAATTCTATAGCAATTAAATTGCAAGACATAGAGAAAAATGTATATTTGTATTTCACATTACTATGAACCTCTAATATGAATCTACAATTTTAAGTTTCATACCGCGTTACTTTTCTGTACATTTTTAAAATTGAAAAGAGTATTTGTTATGATTGTTATGACCATTATTCCTTCTTTATTGATGCAGACTATTTCGTAACTTGAAATTTTAAATATTCAACCCTTCTGACAAAACAAACATGCATACGAATTACCTACATTTGTGTTTTAAAAGTAAAAGAGATTTGTTTGTTCGTTCGTTATTTAATGATTTTCCTTCTTAGTGAAAGGTTGGATACAGTTTTCGAAAAAGAAAACGTATTTTCGAAAACCTAAGTCCTATATTTCATTGTAATTGTTTTCTATTTTTAAATTAGAATGAAAAATAAACGTAATGATTTACCACGGTGGAAAACCAGTGATCGAGCTTTCTACTCTGTGAGGAGATCAGTAATCACAGAAAAAGACCATATTATATTTACATATATATTTTATATTTACATATAATGAAATCTATTAGTGTGCCGCGAGAATTCAAGTTACACCCGTAGTGTGCCGCAAGTTGAAAAAGGTTGGGAAACGCTGAGGTAGATACATGAGAACATAAAGTATTAGGTAGATCAATGAGAACACAGACAAAGTACTAGGTATATCAGTAAGAACATAAACAAAGTACTAGGTAACTATTGAATCATAAAAACAAAGAAATTTCGTGTGTCAAATTACTGTTTTAAATGCGAATTTATTCTTGAATTTTGGATTAAGTTTGAGTTTAACGTCCCTTTGAGCACCAAGACTATATGAAACGCGAGCTGACATCTTAACATGGAATCCAAACCACATGAGCTGCCGCTGAAAATCGAAGCTAGGGAACATATTCATTCAGAAAACAATGTAAATAATATATGTGGGATCAAAACATAACAAAAAATAATTTAGTGAAAAACATAATAAATGGCTTGACCAAAAGGTGGGTGCAAAGTAAATAGCAAATGAATAACAACCACCTGCATTATTCATGGACGGCACTTGTTTTTATCTCATGAACCCAACATTTTTTGCTCCATCATCTCCGGTTGACATTCTTTTTTTCCGTTTTCTCCCTCCCTTCACTAAATTCCCCTCCCCTACACAGCTGCAATGTTCCCTGTCGTGTAAACAGTCGTAGTGCGAGACAGGACATGTGAAATATCACCACTTCGACTCGACACGAGCAAGCAGATATACTCAAAGCAATGATTTGAATGTTCATACTGTGCATACACGAGGGAAGGTAGAAAAAAAGGTTACCATATTTTTTTAAAACGACGGTGAGAGAGAGGGAGTTAACACGCAAAAACAATAAAGCAACAACATGCAAAAGCTATCTCAAGTCCCTTCTTAGTACTTTTGATGATTATAACTCACTTGAAGCCGTCACAGTTGATTAGGTTCAAGCGTTTCCTGTTTTGTCGTACGCAAATTCTGATAACGTTATCAACTTGAGTTGTAAGTACAAGGAATATTACAAATAAAAAAGTTTGAATTGTGACTTGCTAAACATGTTTCGTGTTTCCATATGTGTGCAATGATAGAGAATCTACATTTAAACAGAAAAGACATAACGTATAACGTATGGGAAGTACCATAATAGCATAACCAGTACTAATCTAATACGAAGCAGTGTCATGTGTACATCACGTGATAAAGTTTGGTTTGTAAGGTTTACTATTTTCTCAATTACTATTGAGACCGGAAGTGTCAGTAGATTTATGCCACTTCCATTTTAGTAGAGAGATTAAAGATGGAGCATATTCTTGAGACTCTTAATTGATTGCAAAAATACCACTTCTCGCTATCTAGTGCAGTATTTCCTCTATAATGGATATACTTTAAAATGGGAAATTGTTTATTTCTATCTCTTCCGGTTTGAATACGACATCTATCAACAAACTGTATTTTCTGATATTGATTATAGTTATCGCCAGGAATATAAAAATATATAACAAACGATTTCCATCTCTCAAAGAAAGGAATTAATGCTGTGCTGAATCCGATAAAACAAGAACCTCTGTTATTGGTGGACCACTCTAATATTAGGTATCTTAAACGTTAGAAGCGGTGCAGATGTAGTGCAAAAAATGTGTTCATTGGTGTGATGTGAAAACTTAACGTCTCAAAGAACAATACCAAGGGCAGAACAATGTTCAGGGTACAAACTTAGTCATGGGGTGCCAGAAATTGTCGCATTTTACAATAACAAAAAACAGTATTAAATTTAAATGCTTAAATCTAGAAGACTATAGAGCACTGGAACAGTTCTGCCAGAAGTTTAAGCTATTATATTTAATGGGGACTAAAATAAAACTTGATCCTAACACCACAGTTGTTATCAGGAAACTACTATTTGATACTTAAGTGATCAACATAAAAACTAACTTAACAAACAGAGGATACACCATAATAAACGTTCAACGAATGAAAGGGAAAGGCAAAAGCTCGACGGCACTCTGCCCAGGAAGTATGTCCAACGTTATAGATACCAACGCTTGTGGAATATTCGAACTTTTTGTTACGTCAGCCCCGATGTTTGAAACTCTCTGATAACCATTTAGCTTAGCAGTGTACTAGAAGCAAAGAAGACAACGCAATGAAGTGTTCAGATTGTGGACAAGATCACTCGGCAAGCTTTAGGGGGTGCTCGATGATCCAACGCATCACAACACGACGAGCTCTGTAAGAAGTTCAAATCAAGGAACAAGATTTTACACCATTTACAGAAGCTATTACTCTCTGCCCAACGAACGACCAGCTACGGAACCAACTTAACGCTAGCAACATCAACCCAAGAAGACGCTCAACTACACATCAATAAAAATTATGTATGTGAAACCGCATTTGATACCAGTTCTACCATAAAGGAGATCATCAAAATTTTTAACGACCTTCAACTTTCTGCACTTCTTGGTACATTCATGAAGATGCCACAACTTAGCCAGGCTCAAGATATTTTTAGTTTTATTTTAATAGAAATTATAGCTGACTTTATGAAACCAAAAAGTCAAGCAGCGTTTCATTTCGTCAACTCTCGGTGGGTGAACTTTTAAGGACCACACCAAGTGGCGACTTATCATTGGTTCCAGTCATCAGCCATTCAGGAACTGGTTTTCCTTATATATACTATATGCAGGACCCAGTCAGCTTACCGAGGCAGCCAAAAAGAACGAATTCACCAGAGTTTTCTTCGCACAAAGTGAACATCCATCATGTTCCAGCGAATCTTCATCCTGGATTGACATACTCAAGTGAAGCTGTGACTGTGGGGCTTCCTTTCAAATCACAGATGCCCATCAGATCAAATACCAATTCACCATACATACTGAGGCAGAGATTCTAGACTGAATCCGGACTTATATCATTAGAAAGCGTCAAGTACTAGATCAAAACAGGGCAAGTTTCACTACGACCGTAAATTGCATAATTGCCTAAGATTGGCTTCTTATAAACAAGCATGAGTATGCTCCGTCGCTCATGGACAAGAAGAGAATAGTCGTAAACAGTAAGAATGTCATCTTGTAAGGTACAATTTTAACTTAGGACTTTGGACGAGGCATGGGTATATCTGTCAAAAATTGATACAAAGAGATGTTCTTAGTAGAGGTTGGCAAGCTTAAGGAAACCAGTCTTCTGGTAGGCTGAGGAGGTAATAAAAGGTTCAAGACAATACAAAACAGAAATGAGTAAAAACAATCATTGTTGGATTAGAATATAAGAAGCTATGAACTAATGGAGAGTATTTATTCATGTGTATAGGCTAATGGAACTTATAAGCTAATTAATGTATGGATAGTTCAACACAAGAATTTAGTTTAGTCCTTACCATCCCATTTGCATAAACTAAAGAAATATAGCAAGCTTTATTATTTACGTAAAGAAGTTTCAAGTGCAACCATAGGCCTCTAACAGTATAGGATATCTTTACCCTTAGTGAACTAGGCAGATGTCCTCCTCATAAGGTCAGAAACTTATCACTTTTTAATCTATCTTGATATGATACTGAGTGGTGATATATCGTGTTCAAGTTATCAAACACTAAACAGTAAACTCTTTCAATAAAACGTAATGGGATACGCCTCTTAGCACGATGAACCGAAATCCACCTATCAGTTATATTTACTGGTGGACGAAACTCTCCTACAAAGTAGAAGCGTACCGACATCATCAGTTTCGATGCATTTTAAGGTAGGCTCACTCGTCAGTTTGGTGCCAGAAGGCGTTCCGGTATCGCAAGAACGAATTACACGCTATACGAGTAGTCACAACTCCGCCGAGACTAGCCTTAGAGTCGAAAGGAAAAAAGAGATCTTTAGTTTTACGTTCCACGCTTATGCCGGGCAGGCTAAAGGAGACGGCGATGATGAAAAGTGAATGAAATGGTGCAAGGAAGAAAGTGAGAGGAAACCGGAAAACCCCGAGGAAACCCGCGCACACAGTGTTTGTCCACTACAAAATTCATTGGCTCGAGCTGGGGTCGAAACAAGGACTCCATGCAACAGAGTTGAACGCTCTACCACTGAGCCACCGCGCCCTAGAGTCGAAAGGAATTACAATCTCAGCCCTGGTTACTTCAATTTAGGAATGAGTTACCACTTGAAATATCGAGACTAATGACTTGTGTAATCTGCATATTCGGACTCGAAACAGCGTAGTGCAAAATGCCAGCAAGGAATCGACCGGCATTTAAAAGTACAATCCCAGCATTTCTCGATAAACATCAGACCTAAACGCTTGTGGAGAACGATTCAAATTCGCTCCTGTACTTTCTCAGTACTTCATCAAACCAATAAATAAGATTATCTTAAGAGACCGAGTTAATTATAATAATTTATTCTCGGTAAAATCGAATTTCAACATTGTACTGTATCTCAAATAACGATATAAGTACTAAAGGTATGTCACGGCAGCAAGATTCACATTGAACATTATAGCTGAGTTGATACGTGGGTACTCCAAAACAAAAGCTTATTCAACAAAGTTTATTTCAATCTTACAACATACGTGTATGTGACTATTTGCGTACTATAATTGAACTAGGGAAGCAAAGTTCAAGTAAACCTTATGGCTAAGTTCATAACTGAATACTATAATAAAGCTTAGCAGACAAAGTGACTTCAATTTTATAACATGCAAGGAGATGACTTTTTGGATCACTGTAACTGAGTTAAGGCATCTAGGTTGAAATTCAACATTATAGCTAGTTCTTGTGATGGTGTTACAACATTGATGACTATTTAAATACTAGAATTGAGTTAAAGCTGAAAGATTCAGATTCAGCATTGCTACAACAACTGCCTTACAGCATTAATGAATATTTAAATATTATAACTGAGTTAAGGCTGCAAGATTGAAATTCAGCATCGTTACAACAACTATATTACAACATTGATGACCATGCAAGATTCAAATTCAGCATTGTTACAATAACTATCTTAAACATTGATGACCATTTAAATAGTATAACTAAGTTCAGGCTGCAAGATTGAAATTCAGCATTGTGGCTGTGTTCATATGTGAGTACTACATTAAAAAATTGACAACACATATGACTATTTGATTACTATAACTCATTTAAGTCAGCTATGCTGAATTTCAACATTATATATAAGTGAAATAACTGAATATTTTAGTAAAAATAAGTCAACTATTAGACTTTTTTCTTCTCCTCAACCTTTTCGTTTTCTTGTTGGCATAGATCGTAAATTGATATCATACAAAGTCGCGTGATACGTTCTCGCCTTTTCACAGCGAATGACATTCAAGGACGCGGGAGGAAATATCATTGAAGCGAAAACTTCCCGAATCTGTCTATACTGGAAATCGCGAATGAAAAGCCAAATGTTGAATTCTTTTTTTCTTTCTTTCTTTACGATTATTATCGTTTCATGATTGACATGGGAAGCACGTCAACGGGTGACGGTGAGTGTCACTTGTTGCTGGTGAATGAAGCAAATGAAAAAGCCAAAGAAAGGTGACATCCCCAATGTATACAAGAAAATGTTAGTAAAGTACAAATGGAGAGTATCAGAGTCAAAAATGAGACATTACAAAATGAGAATACTGTATTCTAATTATAGATTGATACCTTAAATTCTATTCAAATTATACAGTATTGGTAGTGTAAAAAAAAAAAAAAAAACATGCCCCAAAACGAGACATATGTTAATTAATAGATCTCATTAACACTGAATAAAATAGTATGGGTAAGTATAAATCCTTATTAGTAGTTTTGATAAACCTGCCTCTTCAAATGAAGTCTTTAGTTTAACGTCCAACGATTATGGTCTTTTAAACTAAGGGAAATGATAGTTAAGGCACGTGAATGAAGGTGGAAGAATTGGTGGAATGAGAAAGTGGGAAGAAAGGGGAGTACTCCGAGCAAACTCACCGACAGGATGTTGTCTACCACAAACATACTTGGCTGGGGATCGAATCAGGGATCCCACACACCAAAGGTAAGCGCTCTACCACTGAACCAACGTACTGTTTTCCTTTTACTAGTATATTGCCCAAAGACGATACATAGAAGAGTCTATAGATCACAAAGAGATGGTTAAAGTAAAATACTCCGAAGTGCATTCCTATGCTTACATTTTGAAAAAACTGCCAAAAAATTATGGTGCTAAAAGGAATGTAAAAGACATTTATTGTCAATAATAATTGAATCTATCTGTTCTATTGATTTGATTTGATTTGATGTTTAGCACTGAGGCTACATGGAACGTGCACCTTCAGCTTAACGTGGGATCTGAAACCACACGAGCTACCGCCGGGAAACAAACCCGGATCTTCCATGCCAAAGGTGCGCGGGTGTTCCTGGTTGATGTATATAGGGTGATATATATCCTGAGTGATATATATCGGGTGTTCTAATGGCGCCCACGGAGTATAGAGCATTATTCTACAAGTCAAAATAAAGCAAAAGATATATACAATATTCTACCTTCCGGATTTTCGTCTGAAGACTCGAATTGCAGTATGTGGCAACGTCTTAGATAAAGAGCCACAGAGAAGACCTACCAATTTATCAAATAGTTACATCAATTCTTTCCAGGTGGAAGATAAAGTCGATATACGTTGTGGGGACGCGGTGGCTTAGTGGTAGAGCATTCACCTCTGTTGCTCCTTGGTTCGATCTCAGCTAGCGCCAAGTAAACTTTGTGGTGCACCAACATCGCTCCCACTTTATTCATTCTACCATTTCCTTCATTTCTCATCATCACCACCTCCTTTAGACTAGACGGCATAACCGTGGGACGTAAAACTGCAAGATTTTCTATATACGTTGACATTAGCAGCATTCATTAGCATAACAATCGATGTAACTGCTTGATGGATTTGTAGAACAATACTAATGGTTCCAAATTAACCTGCGACGTTGGCATATAGTGAAATTTCGACTCCTTATACTGCCCTGCTAAGCGAAAAGGCCTTATCTCCGTTTCACATACTTTCGAGAAAATAAGCAAAACGCGTTTTGGCTTAGGCTGTACGTTCAAATTTGTTGTATTTCAGTAAATCTTTATTAAATATAGTTTCACGATCTAAAATTTGTGTGGTAATACAGTTAAAAAATTTTTGCTTATGAATTGCCAATTCAGGTCCTTTTGCTTACTTTCAGTTACAGTTTTGAACACAAGGTAAACACTCATGACGTCATTACGCCCTACCTATTGGTAAAAACCACGTCAATTTTTCACTTTAGATAGATGCAGAGTTGTACTAGGAACATTTCCACAGCAATATCTCGATTTTTGAAAAATGTGGAGTTAAGGTATTTCCGCTTAGGACAGCAGTATAGAGGTTGAAGGAAGCTCTGGGGAGGATATTTGCTTTATTTCAAGCTGAAGAAGCGCTCTCTTCTTCTTGCGTAGCATTGTTCAGAACACCCGAAATATATAAGAACCCACAGTCAAGTAGCAGCTGATTGAATCTAGTTTTGTTTATTTCCTTATAACGGTAATTCAAACTACGTCGCACATATTTCTGACAGTGGCGTACACGTGTAAGTAATGAACAGGGTGTTGCGACATACAAATGTAACGTTTCAGTTGTTACAGTTTGAGTTAGTCAAGTTCCAAAAAATAATAAAAACTGAAAACAATCATTTTTACTGTAATTAGTTAACTAGTTTGTGATTTCATCTGTGTTAAAATATTTCAGGTTCAGAAATCCTGCTTTCCCTTCTGACGAAAATGCAATTCCAAGTTCCTTTTCAATTCTCTGGTATTAACGTTAAATGTAACTACCTTTTATACATACATATACAAATCAATGTTTTTAATTAAAAGAAATTAAACACACAATGGAATATACACAAAAGAAAATAATTTTTCAACTACCTTCACTTGAACTCAATACTTTATTTTTCTTTCTTTCCATTTCTCTTTCTGCTCTCTTATACACGTACGTATTGAGTTTTGATGAAAATCCATAAGAGCAAGAATGCTTCTTAGTATGGTCTTATTTTATAAATCTTTTTTTTTTTTTTTTTTTTTCAACTTACAAAAGTTTGTTTTTGAGGCTAGCTCGTCTGTGGTTACACTAATTAAATCTTTCTGCTAGTTTAATTACACTGACTGACGTAGTATTCTTTAAATCATAACATGTATTCAACCACGATGCGTTCATGTAATTTAATACAAGAAATCAGTATTTGAGGCTTTTAATCCAGCTTTTGTTCCCCGAGTAAAAATTAGAACTGAACATGCAAACTGAATTTTCCTCTAGTTCCCAATGAACTAACAGGAAATGTAAGAGGATCTTCTAGCTATTACGATGTAACAGAAGGCACTCTGTATGCATGTTGAGATTACAATTGACATCATAATTATATGATATACGTAAATGACGTCAAATTCTTATTGCACTTATCTTTTAAATGTTACAATATTTTTAGTGTTTAACAGTAAATAACATGTTACGTATTACACATATAAGTTATATACCAGGTGGCACGGTGGCTCAGTGGTAGAATGCTTGCATTTGCTGCGTGGGATCCCTGGTTCCATTCCCGACCTAGTAAGTTTGTGGTGAACAACATCGTATTCGTCGGTTTTCCCGTTTCCTCCCACACTCTCATTCCACTATTTCTTCCGTGATTATTTACTTCCCTTAAACATCGTCTCCCTTAGCCTAAAGGAAATAACCGTTGTAAGTTAAACTGAATTATTTCATTTCATTTTCCTTTATGAGTTATATACAAATTGATAGTTCTCAATGAGCTGAACAAAGTGATATATCATAGATGAGTAACCCTCCTTGCTGGTCTAGTGTCTAGCGCGCTGACCTTTGGTGCATGTGATCCCTGGTTTGATTCTTGATTGGCAGAGCATAAGCAGAAAATAAATTTCACAATGATTCACTGTCATTAAACGTCCCGTTTCCTTTAGCCTAAAGGTCAAGGGTAACAGTGTGGGGGAACGTTGGGGGATGCCGTCTTCATCTCCAAAAATTGTATACGGGGTTCCCTCAGTTCCTAAAAAATTACAATGGGCAAAGATAAACTGTAAGACGGCGTGATGTCATGCCGCGTCCTACCGTCCCTCTACCTTTTCAAATCCACTTTCACCCCTTGCGAACCTTGGTGTGTTAAACTTAAAAAAAGAATCTAACATCCATAAGCGGAAACCTTCATAATTTATTTTCGAGAAAATCGTTTTTTTATGTTGTAAATCTAAAAATGAATCGTGTATGATAATCAGTATTAAGAATGAAATGAAGTCTAAGTTTTACGTTCCACGATTATGCCGGCTGTGCTAAAGAATACGGTGATGAGGAGAAGTGAATGAAATAGTGGAATGAAAAAGTGGGAGGAAACAGGAGAACCCGAGAAAATCCATGCACAAGGTGTTCGTACACCACAAAGGACACTTGGGCACGAACTGGGACAAACCAATGACCCCATGCACCTGAGGTGAACACTCTCACTGAGCCACCGTGGTAACAATAACCACTTTTAAGATGAGACGGATATTAAGGTATACATTCATCTTGTTCTCCATTATGACAGTACGGAGAGGAGATTACATGGTATGGATAATTAATGAGACATAACCGAAAATTATCACAAACTTTTAAACTTTAACTTTGCTCAAAGATGAGGCATATTGTTAGTTGACAAATGACATCGAACTGAGTAATAGGACATGGAATCCTGATGCGTAGTTTTAGAGAAATCGAGAAAACATCATTTTATGATGTTAAAAAGTATATAGTTTGTTGCCAAGGATACCTGATACATTTTTATTTTGTTTGAACAGCTCGTTTATTTATACAGGATGCCCTGAAAAATCTCTAACCAAATCTGGGAAAGAGCACTTGAATTCA
This sequence comes from Thermobia domestica, assembly GCF_964235325.1. Lineage (NCBI taxonomy): Eukaryota > Metazoa > Arthropoda > Insecta > Zygentoma > Lepismatidae > Thermobia > Thermobia domestica. Next base: position 63,481,999 of record NC_137458.1, read on the forward strand.
AACGAAGTGTTTATAATAGCGAAGGACACACCGTAAGTTAACGAAATGACATGGGTTCAACACGACCGTCCGATGTATCTAAGAAGAGTTGCCATCTCTCCGAGGTGCACCTGAACACACATCGCAACGTTGTTGCGGTACTTGTATGCACCAATGCCGAAATGCGTTCTGAAGATTAGCAATTCGGCTCACTTGTGTGAACGCATTTCAACATTGGTGCGTACAATTACCGCAGGGACGTTGTGATGTGTGTTCTTCAGGTGCACCTCGGAGAGAGGGCAACTCTGCTTGGATATGGAGGGCGGTCATGCGGAAGTGCTGTGATTTTTTGTTGACTTACGGTGTCTTCTTTGATATTATAAACACTTCATTTGAATTCAAGTACTCCTTTAAAGAAATGGTTAGTTACTTGTCGGGCACATTGTAGTACAGTTAAGCAGCAGGTTTTCTCTATTGTTGTATGTTCTTTCTAAGCGCTGACACACATATTCTATTTGTGTTATACAAAACTTCTAACAGTAACAAACGTGATGTACTTGTAAAAGTACACTACTTGTACTACTTGTAAAAGTATAAATAACATGATTAAAAGTTTAGACAAAAGAAAAGTATCAAAAATAGCAGAAAATACATAAAACGAAATCAAACGTTTGGTAGCCACGAACGATAATGGAAATAATCTTATACTCACATCATGAAAAAGAAAAATCACAAATAATCACATATTAGAAATGAAATGAAAATAAATTTTTCACTTTAATGTTCCCACGGTTATGCCCTTTAAGCTAAGAGAAACGGATGACTAAAGCAAGTGAATAGTGATGGAAGAATTTGTAGAATGACAATGCGGGAGAAAACGGAATTACCCGGAGAAAACTCACAGATACAATGTTGTCTACCACAAGCTTACTTGGACAAGTATCGAAGCAGGAACCCGACTCACCAATGGTAAGCGCTCTACCACTTAGCCCTCAAACACACATTACAAACATCTAATATACAGGGTGTTTCAAAACAACACCGAGAGCATTTGGGATGTGATTCCGGACACCAAGATAACACAAAAAGTATAGAACATCCTGGGTGCACAAATGCTTCCTTTTGGAGTTAAAGACTGCCGAAAACATGAAAAAATTAATTTTGAAGGTCTATAGCTTCAAAACTAGAGGACCTACCGTAGTTGGGTCAAGACTTCACTTAGGAACTAGTATGTGCTCTATCCAAAAATACATGTTTCAAAATACTAAGGTACTCACGAAGCAATTTTTGTAGAGGGAGTTTGGCTAGGGTCATTTAATTTGAAGTACTCTCCAACTGCCTCTATAAAAATTATTGCGGAGGTACCGCAGGATTCTGAAACATGGATATTTGAATAGACCGCGACGGCGGACTCTAGTATTAGTAAGGTAATTTGTCCAATTATTAATAGTGAAAGCACATACTAGTTCCTAAGTGAAGTCTTGACCCGACTACAGTAGGTCCCATAGTTTTGGAGCTATGGACCTTTAAAATTCATTTTTTCTTGTTTTCGGCAGCCCTTAACTCCGAAAGTAAGCATCTGTGCACCCAGGATGGTCTATACTTTTTGTCTTATCTTGGTGTCAGGAATCACCTCGCAAACTTTGTCGGTGTTGGTTTGAAACACCCTGTATAACAGTCAGTACCGGTTTAGAAACAATGACATAAATTCAGTTGTGAACGAAGTTGAGATCGTGTAATTGAGTAATAACACTTGCTATGTTCTGTGCAATAAAATGAAACTAAAACAAAAATACATTTGTTAAAAGGTCTTGTGCTGATGTTCTGTTCTACTTTTAAAATTCACAAAAACACGGTATTTTCGCTTGGCCACAGTCCTATCTAGATTTAATTTCGGCAGATCTAACTAAATACTTTCAAACTATATGTCATAAATCACAAAAGCGTTACGCACAATTGTACAGCATTCCAGATTTAGTGTATATCTCTTTTAAGCATAAAATACTCTTATCTTAAGAAAATTAAACAGGACCTGACAGGCATGCGGAAAACCTCTGGAGTAACTCGTCAAAATGGCCGACTGCGAAAATCGAACCCAATATATATATATATATATATATATATATATATATATATATATATATATATATATATATATATATATATATATATATATATATATATATATATAGTTTAGTAAGGATCAACTCAATTCTTATAACAGCCACTTTCTAACTTTACACAATATAAATAACATCCATTCATCACATATCACTATATTTATTTTCAATATTCATTTTCATATTATTATCGTATCACATTATTTGTTTTGAGGGTTGATTTAGTAAGAAGATACTAAGATCATCTCATCAATATATACATATATGTATCATTATCCAGTTAATTATCCCTTTACTCTGCTTTACGACAATTAATCATTTTACTATTAGGTAGATTTTAATTTTTACTTACAACATTATATGTGAATTGCAGTTGGTATAGCTTTGATGTTTCATCCGAGGCACATATATCTTAACCATACATTTTACAATAATCCATATTAACTTATTCACAAAAATGTTTTCTTTACTATATAATTTATATCAGTTTGTTTATCCAGTAACGATACGAAAAAAATATTTTTTAAAAAATTTGGTAAATTTTAAATCATCTGGTATAGACCAGTAACCATTAAAACATTCTCAAGAACATTTTGTAATGCATCGCTCAGCTATACAATAGCGGCGCATTACAAGACATTTCCAGAGAAAACAGATACTGGAACTTAACTTCTGAAAATGAAAAATGCGTAACTCTATTGTCACTAAAGGCATTTACTTGGAACATTTTCACTGAGAAAAATCAGTTATCCGGACAGCGGTGTATTATACAAATATACGAATTCCATATGTTTATTACGGAAATCTGTATGGAGCATATATTATCCATATGTTACATACGTACTGCCCTTTTCCGATTAGATGTAACAACATGCGGCTGCAGGATGTCTGACATTTGACATTCTTCCAAATATACATACGTATACATAAGTTACAAGCGTCAGTTATAAGTTATATCCCGTCCATCTCCTAGTTATACGTTGTTATATGTAGTCGTACTTTAAGTCCAAAAACTGCAGGGTTTTTACGCATATAACCTAGGTTTTTACGTACGCCACAGACGTTTTTCCCCCTCTGCGTATAAAACAAATACCCTCAAGAAAATCATACAGGTTGATAATATTGCAATAGATTCGGAGTGATCTTTATAAGTACAGTGTTGACAATAAGATTTCATTTCTACATACATGTGGTGAACAGTACAAATATATGATTACTTACGTTGATATAAATAACGTTCCAGGTTTCTATCAACAGCGTTAATGGATTATGTTTCTACATAGCAAACATAGTTGAAGTACGAAATGATTATTATTAACTAAAAAACTGTTGAAGTATGTACAATTTAGACGTGAAGATTATTCACGTCTGGAAGCCGTAACCATTAAAGTCAAAACAGGTAAACAAAATCGATTTACTTTGTGTTTACACACTTACTGTTTTACTTACGAACTCACCAAGTAGAAGACAATCAATATTTACTCTGTTTAAGATGATGGCTTGTTTGCTTGCGTATTTATTTTATTGCAGTACTCTCAAAGTAGTAGAAGAAGAAAAACTGGAACTTAACGTAAGATGGAAATCGATTTGTAGGGGAAAGTTTTTTTCAAGAGACGAAACAGCGTTGTTCAATGTTAGCAGGCAATGAACTGTTTCACAAATAAACTTGCGAAACCGAAATTTGTCGTCGTCAGTCATTTGCTATAAACCGTGACATTAGTGTTATAGTCAAATAACTCCCGCTTGGTTGTTGTTGTATTACAATCCATCACCATTAACGAAGTTAGCGAGTGAGGGATGGCGAGAGAAAGGGAAAGGGAAACGGAGAGAGAGAGAGAGAGAGAAGGAAGTGCTGTCTGCTGCTGGGTGGACTCGCGTGTGTATCGAACTTCAAAATAAGAACCATAAACAACCATTCACAAGACAGGATTATAGGCAGGTATAAATTTCCAGGAGGTCTTGCTCTAGTATTACACACATACACATATACACGTACACACAGACAGACAATTCCAAATCCTGATGATGATGGGTCTTGTTAAAAGTTTTTCTCTTCCTACACTGTTGCCATCTGTTTCTAGATTTTCAACGAACGTAAAAAATTCGTTACTGAATTCTTTATGTCTATGTGTTTGTATGTGTTTGTCTGTCTGTCTGTTATTTGCGAATTTTTCAATTTTGAACCCTCCATTCGATGGAGCATCAAAAATTATCTCAAATAAGTGATGGATTTTTCCGAGTCATTCTTACGGTTCCCGAGATATTGGGCAAAAAAAGTTCCTATTTCAGGAGACTTAAGGAGCCATATTTTGGGAACAGTTTAATGAGTATAGTAATAAAGTAGAAGTTAATAAGAAAAAATAATTCTTTTTAAGAGTCTTCATCCCGGCGAAATTAAAATACCGTTAATTTTACAGTAATTATGTGATATCTTCAAATAGATAAAAGATAATCGAAATGTGGAACAAGAGCGCCCTAGACAATATCATTTTACATGAGAAACAGTTATCACGACTCACTTATCTGCTTTCGATTTCGAGCCACTTTGAAAGTCGGCATTTATTTTCGCGTTTCTAAACTGCTGAAAACGGAAAGCCACTAGGTGACTTGTGATAACGGTACCTCACGCAAAATAATATTGTCTAGGGCGCTCTTGTTCCATATTTCAATTATCTTTTATCTATTTGAAGATATCACATAATTACTGTAAAATTAACGGTATTTTAATTTCGCCGGGATTAAGGCTGTTAAGTTTGTTCTGGCAATGCTCTTGGAGCATTCTCAAGTCGTTTCTTTATAGATTTTCACAAATAAAGTTGAAAAACTTAAATAGCTGTAACTGCACAAAAGTTATGTATGTATATTTTCCAAAGTAATAACAGTTTGCCTTTTTTAAAAAATAAATGAGCGAATCTGTGAAATGTCAGATACTGTATCAATGCAAGCCTATTCTCTTTATCCCTTTCTTTGTCAAATTATTAGAATCACGCAAGTGAAGCTTATAAGTTTATAATTTTAGTTCATCCATACGTCCGTCCGCTACTCCACACGTTGTTTATTGCAATAGGTAGCTAGAACGATTATCTCGCCCGAAATCGTTAATGGAGTCAACTTATTAACAACGTCTTCACAGGTAACTTGATGTTAATACCCATATCCCATTTTCTAGGTTTAAAACAAAGATATATATAATAATTCTATAAAGTTGGAAGTTACGGACAGCTCCGTTAGATGGTAGCAAACATTCTTCAGCGACTGACATCTACCGGACGAAATTGGAACTTCTAGAAATAGAAATACCGTATTTCTTCGAATATAAGGCGCACCTTTTTGTCAGCTTTTAGACGTCCAAAATTCAGGTGCGCCTTAGATTCGATGGCGTCTTGGATTCGATGTATATACTGCATTATACATATTTATTCATTGCACGTAGGTTAGAACATAGAACCTACTACAGTCTTTAATACTGGTAGTTACAACTAATTTGCTTAAGATTTGTTGTATTACAACAATGACAGACTGCACAAAGATAGTAATCGCTCAAGAACAATGAACATTTCGTTTTACTGATAATAACATGCTTATCGAAATTATTCCCAATAGGAATGTGTTTAAACATTATTTCTGCGCCTTTGATTCGAACTTTTCTAAAATGAGTTTAAATTAGGTGAAATTTCAGGTGCGTCTTAGATTCGACGGGCCTTATATTCGAAGAAATACGGTAAGTGTTCGTTTCGTGAAATTCTCTTTACAGTTACTTAGAGAATTTATTTCTGTCTTTTTCGACAAATTATATCTTAGATTCATTACCTCATTTTTTAGTGTGTTACTTGATTTTTGAAAAGATAGTTTATTTAGGCTACCGTTTATAATAAATAATCACTGCCTTTAAGTTCAATAGAATTTGTAATATATGAATATTCCTTTGCCATTTCTACGGTAATAAAATCTAATCTAAGATGATTGGTCTGAAAACATATTTTTATTTTGATACTACATATTATTAGGACATTCAATTAAGGTAACAATCTTATACATATGAAGCATTTTCCTTATCATTTATGTTTCAGGTAACTGAAGGTACCTCCAGTTCTTAAGAGCTCCTTTGTGGCTAAGCGGTTAGCGTACGCGCCTTTGGCGTAGGAAACCCGGGTTCGATTCCCGGAAGGAGCTCATGTGGTTCGGATTCCACGTTAATCAGTAGGTCCACGTCTCATATAGCCTCGCTGCTGAACGGGACTTTAAACTTAAAATCAACTCAACTCCAGTCCTTAACTAAGAAAATTGAGTCAAAAACGCAGGAAAATATGAAAAATGGAATAAATTGCTCACGTATAGTGTTGATTGAGAACAGGGAACGGTAGAAATATAACGCTCAATTCAGAAACCATCAGAACCTCACACCATAAATTAATAATAACAGCGTCTGTGTTAGTTTGCCACGTTGCAACGATAATCAACTTTAAGGCCTGAAGCAGGGGTGTCATTTGGGAAGAGCAGGAGGCAATTCGTCTCCTGAGTTTGAGAAATGCATACTTTTCAATACATTGTATACTGCAGTAATATAAAAGCGTGAAAATCATATTTCGGTGTACATTCTTCTCTCCCCCCCCCACACACACCTTTTCCTGTCAAAATCTGAAATGACGCTATTGGTCTGAAGACAATGTTACCAAGCTCTAAGGTATGTTCATAAGAAGCCCTGAAAAATACATCCGTCAGGCATCCAGAGAAATAGGATTAACACGTTATCATTTCTCTTTCTTCTTTTTAAAGACTTGAATTTCCGTTTCTAGAAGTCTCATGACGTCAAGCAAACCATTCTCAGGAACTGCGACCACCAACCGTGTTGAATTTGTAGAAATCAAGTTAGGTTGGAAAGAAGATAATCCCAATCTGTTCGAGAACATTTTATGGTCTGATCAGACATTTTTTCTTGTCGGTGGTTTTGTTAATAGAGATAACTGTCACCATTGGAATAACGCTGATTCGGGTGCTACTATTGAACAAACACACTCACGTCCAAAGGTAATAGTGTGGTGTGAAAAGATTTCGACCAACCTGGTGAGTCCTTATCTCCCATAGGATAAGTATTATTTGGACATGTCTTTAATCTGTGTGCATATCACTACTCAATGAAATATCAATAAAGAGCGCTTATTTATGCAGGACTGTGCTCCTCCACAGTTTACTCTTGATGTTGAACAGTACCTCAACACTTAATTTTCAAGAAGATATATATATCGTCATGGATCAACAATAACCTTCTTGAAACTTTGGCCTCACCCCTTAGGACTTCTTCTTGCAGGGTTGGGCTAAAGAAGTTTGCAAAATTTTCCCAAAATCTCCTGAGAAATATGAAAATAGAATTGGTGGTGTTTCCAATGCAGTTCTCTATTATATCTAAAGAAAAGCAATGCATAGTATATCAAAACGAGGGAGATTATTTGTAGTGCTAATATATGACGTTTCGTTTCATGGCCAAGCACATTTGCAATTTATATACCTACAACAACTAGGTAATGCCTTTTCATACACTATACAAGTAGACTTTTCAGACACCTCCGTGACATTTTTGAAACTTTAAGAAAACTGAGTATAAAGTTTGATGTCCAACATTTAATTAGCCACCAACAATTGTGAAATCATATGTATTTACCAAGAACTGCTGAGGATTTAGTATAATTTCTTTCTTTTGTTTTACATAACATTTATTCTAATGTGCATTAATACCCAGACCTCGCATTTACGTCAGAACATCAAATTTGGCCCTAAGTTTGTTTTAGCACAATATAGTATATTTGTGATTCTGAATATGAAAACGATTTGTCAATACGCTTTTTCGTTCTAGAAAAACAGATCATTTACAAACAAAAGGATCCTTATACAGAGTCGTTCTGAAGCGTGATTAGTGCCATGCTAAAGAGTTCGACTAACATATGTTTTTCGCATTAGTCAGGCCTTTAGTATGACGCTAATCATAAGTCAAAACGACTCTGTATAAAGCAGAAGGAGTTCAAACACCACGGGAACAGAAAAGTGAATACGAAAATAATTTTTGTTTTTACGAAGTCGCTAAACAAATGGCATTTACCGTACTTGAAACAACTTTTTACAATGCATGTTTTTCTGCCATAATTTAGATTAATTAGTTACTGACAACGAAACTAAGTTTTATATGTAACAAGGTTTCTTGTTGTTCTTTCTTTTAGCTAGTTTTGCGCAGGTTAAAAAATTATAAGTATGACTTTGTAAATCAAATCTAAAAGTTGAGTAATCGTTTTTGTACTTTCATTTCAAGAAGAAAAAGTTCTTTTTTAAAGTGAAAGTCAATCACAATTACCACGATATCTTCAAATTTATCAAAACATGAAATACATGTTCTTTTAAATTTATAAATAACTTGTTACATTTTATTTTGTTTTACAAAACAAGGTTAATGTGCAAGAGATTCAGATTGTATCAGTACAGAGTCTTAGTACATATACTGTTGAATGTTTTGCTCGCATCTTTTGTGTCTGAATTCCGTTGCATGCGCAACACAAAAGAAGAATTATTAGAGGAACATGCAACCAAGAGAAACGAACTCAGCACGAAAGGAAATTGGTTTCGAATTATAAAAGTCATGCTTTTTAAGATGTTACTCATTTTCGCTGACACCCAACACTTTAGTTGAAATAATCTATCAGTTTCACTGTCTTCTTAGTCATATGCAATAATGTATGAAGCAATTTACATTCTTGAATGTGTATCATTGTGCATTTATGGTATGACGTTGGTATCTAGGTAGTATTATGAGGGAAGACATGAGTACTAACGCAAAATTAAAGGAAGTGTGAAAATGACTAAAGAAGTACGAGGACTATTTTCTAAAAGCTCCTTTAAGTCACCAGAGGAGACTCACGTAAGATGACAACACTTGGACACTGGCTGTTCACTGGATGTCGCTCATCCTGTTAACTCACTGAGGCATAACGAGCAAGAATAAATATCAAACGCAATCGAGGCGCTCGCAAAGTGTGAATTATGATAAAACGATATCGAATGCAATCGAAGCGCCTGCCAAGTGTGAACTACGTGATGAAAACATATTGAATGCAATCGAAGTGCTCGCCAAGTGTGAACTACGTATTTAACTTGAATTCTCGTGGCAGCTGTTGAGTTCCTTGAAATTCCTAGATCAGACAGTCTTGAAATACAAATCTACGCCCTTCATGAACGACATGATTCATGCATTCATCAAGGTTGTCTGTTGTCACATATTTCTAATCTTGGATACACTCGTCGTGCACATCGCTAAGTTCATTTTTGAACTCTCTGTAGCACTCCAGCTCAAGTTATCATTTTTAAAGTTCCCACCGTAATAATTACTCATAGGGTAGTGCTTACTCATAATTAATAGGTTACTTACAATGTAACAAATATATTGGGAAATAAGCGGAGAGATGTAAAAACTACACTCGTAATATATCTCAGCCAATTTTCTGCAAGTGTTAAGATCTTCTACGTTTTTTCAAAATGTATAGAAACTCGAATAAGTTCCATTTTTTTACTTTTTACTCCATTATGTATGATACCTAATAAGAAAATATTTGTCAGCACATTTAAACATATTTCATCGATTTTTCCGCACAATTCAAAGGGAGCGCCTGAAAAACTTGAGATATTATTCTGAATTTTTCTACATAATATATATTGGGACTATTTCGGGAACAGTTATTATTATTAATGGTAATATGGTATAAAATAATACGTATTTCACTTTTTTTCCAGAAAATAACAATTTTATAATTTGTTTGGAATTTCAAGCCAATGGCGGCATCCAAAAAGTTAAGGAACTGATTTGAGATTTTTCTACCTTATATTTCGACTATGTGGAAAACAATTATCAACAATGGCAACACTGTGTAATGTAATAAGTGTTTCATTTATTTCTTTAAAAATCAACGATGTTATCTTTTTTAATATCAAGCCAATAGCATTTCGAAAAAAAATAGGTATCGAATTGAAATATTTTTCTGCATTAAATTTGAATTATTTTTCGAACAATTATAACTTAGGATAACACGATATAAAGTAATAAGTATTTTACTTATGTTTTTAAAAGCTCTACGATTTTATCATTTTTTTTCTAAATTCAAGCATGTGGCAGCACCTCAAGAAATAGAGATATAGAATTGAATTTTTTTCTACATTTTATTTGAACTGTCTATAGAACAAGTATAACTAAGTGCATCACGATATAAAGTAATAAATATATCGCTTACTTTCTTAAAATATCACTTTTTAAAACATTCAAGTCAATGGCGGCACCTCAAAAATTAAGATATCGATTTAAAATTTTTCTGTTATAACTCTACTTTGCGAAGAATGGTTACTAAGAGTAACATGATTAAAAAAAAGAACTGGATACTAACAAATAGTAATAAATGTATTCTAATGTTGCTGCAGATAGGTACCTGGCATTATGTAATTGTAGAGCACTAGAGAATTATTGGAAGACTATTAATAATCCATGTTTTTCTAATTTAACATCACAAAATTTCGCTTCGAGGCTAAGAGAATGGGTAATGATAATGAACGAAATGGTGGAAAGAAGAAAGCGAGAGGAAACGGGAGAATTTTCAAAGAACTCATGTACACAGTATGTGTCCATCATAAAACTCACTTGACATGAGCTGGGATCGAAGCAATGACTAAGTACCAGAGATAAATGCTTTACTACTGAGGCACCAATTTTTTCGCGTATAAATTGATCGATGTAAAAATATCAAAAAGTAACTCATATACTGCTAAAAACACGTGATCGTTTGTTTCACCGTTATATCACATTATTAGGTCACGTTAATATCAAAGAACAAAAGTAGCATATCATTTTATTTAATAAACCTACAAATATTGTATGTTCATTTACTAGTATGGGTTAAAAATAAAACTCTCCATGTAAACTTTTACGTTTTGCTTTTTAGACTTCTATAATATTTTGTTGAAAGTTTGTGTTGTGTGATAGGTTTAGTTTTAAATCAAACCCCAGCATAAAATGTTTTGATTTGTTAATTTTGAGATTGCCGTATCGTTTAAGGGTGATGTATTTTTAAAAATAGTAGCCTTATAACACTGAACTAAACTCAATGTTTTAAAAAAAGACTAATGAATTAAATGATTGCGAATCTCACTTTAAAGTAATATAAATAATATATGTTGGTTAGAAGCACATTAACGAGACAATTTGAGTTTAATATTTATTTTTAACACAGAGCCTATTACGTATGTGACGTGAACTTACTGAGAAATTTGATTTGCGTGGACTCATCCAAAATTGAAATCTAAACATATGATGCAATGGAGGAAATGCTAAACTATGAGATAATTCCATTTCACAATATTGTTAACACTTGCTGATAATGCATTGATAAAAGAATTAATATTAAAATTGTGTCAATCCCATGTAACAATCTGATCAACATAAGGTTTTTCTAAGGAAACAATGAAGAAAAATATGATATCTAAGCATTTGACCAAGTTCTGTGAGCTTTCAAAGGTTATTCAGTCTTGGAATATATCTTGAATTTAAAACATAATTTTGAAAACTAGAAATATGTCGCATTAGTATATGCAAAGTATCCCAGTTTAATAGTTTTTTTCCAATGGTCAATATATTGATTAGCGTAATTAGATGAAAAATTAAAAGGTTATCGTTCGGCAACATTTCCGATATAGATAATTTTGTTCCTTTATACTTGTTGTTTAATTCTAGCCATTTTTGTCCGTTCTTTGTATGTACCATTGACAAGCACATGTTTTATGCTTTATGTGTTGCGCTAATCAATAAACGCGGTTTCTAAAGTGGTAGCATTTTCAATACGCATCACTGTCACGTACATAAATTGTGTTCACAATTCGTACTTGCATTTTTCTATTAATTTTCATTACTACGAACGACAATTTAGGTTTAGCACTAGGTCTAGAGTAGTAATTGTATCATTTTGAAATTTTATACATGAAAATAAATAACTTCATTTATCTTGATGTAAACATTTGTATATACTTTATATATATATATATATATATATATATATATATATATATATATATATATATATATATATATATGTAATGATTTATGTGTGTATAAATTTGTTGATAAGAGTATATTTTACGAATCGGTATAAAGATACCAAAGGTGATCGAGTGAACAAATTATATTTGTGTCCAAATAATTGGTTGTTGTTTCTCAGATTCCTATAAACACCTAAATTGCCAAATGTATAACTTTGCATCCTACTACTCATATAGTGAAAGAAAATAAACATTAATTATATTTTGGATACACGGATTGATTTTCTTATTTACGAGTAATGCTATTGAGAAGCGTGAGCAACTGATAATATTGTCCGGATATTATGGCAGCCAGCATCGACGTTTAAAATAAATATGAAATAAGTGAGTATAAACAATGTATTAATATTACGACTATTAAATGTAAAGAGAACTCCCATTAGTTTGAAGGATTATTATAATTACGAGAAATAATAATATTATTTGGGTTGACTAATGATTATGAAGATGCATGTAAACTCTTATTTTCACTTGCTGAAACCTTGTGTATGCACGAATATTGAATGTACGTATGACGTATCAGCTGTGTTTATCTTTGATATTCCGCATTAATGCAATTTATGGTTATTAATGAATACAGCTATTAAAACAGGAATTTTAATTAAAACAGATTCTGCAATTTTCTTAATTAACCTATTTGTAATATTGATTTGTCATTCTAGGAACTCACAAATTACAATTACAATGGGAAGTAATAGTTCTCATGAGATATGTACACAGCGTCAAGAAAAAGTCCATCAAAGGAAAGTGTACTCAGATATAGTTGAGGAAAGAATATACATGGTAACTTTTATCCTTGCATGCATAAATCTATAATACATTTTTTGTCATGGCTATGTTCAAGAGATATGTGAGTGATTGCAACAAATTTACAAGGGCATCAAATCGAGAGATTCAGTACACAATAGTTTTATAAGTGAATGGATGTCACACGGGTAGCTCTGAAGTTGGTGAACATGTAATACGTTCCCATTAGAAATCCAAATACCATTAGAAACCTCAGAATAAATGCTGATGGCAGAATTGCACTAAGCAGAGATTGTCTAGCACAGAATTCCAACTATTGTTCTCTAGCAGCCAGCAAAGACAGATCTGGTCAAAGTATAACTGGATTTAAAGAAGACAAAAAAGAGACGTTTCGTTTTTATTTATTTAGGTATTTTTCTTTTTGCATGCACGGAAAAAGAACTTCTTACAGAGAGTGTTTACAAAGTAAGAAATAAAATTAGTGTAAATACTTTCTTGAAAGTCCTGGCAACTAAAGATAAGAAAAGTTTCTATCAACTTTGTATCTCCTAAACAAGGTGTTAACGTCACAGCGGTTTTCTATATAAACGTTTCTAGGAATGTTTATCTGCTTTAATTTTGAAAAGGAAATGTATGACATAGGACACACTTGATCAATCTTTCCTAATGATGAAGTAATGGTGCAAAAGTCTAGATGCATATACTACCAACATTTTTTAAAAGAAGATATATCATTTCTAAGAATTAACTTCCCATCACTTAGAATTTGCAATTACTGTCACAATCATGCGTCTCAATTTTGTATTTAGTGTATTAATTTCTTTAAAAAAAGAGTTAAGCGATGCTGAATTACTGACACATATTAGTAACAAACGACAATCATTGTATCGAATCTTCAGTATTTTATCCATTGGAAACGTTTTATGCTATAAACTGCAATAAGTAGATGAAAAATTCCTAGTAATAATTCTATTTACTTTTAACTTGTACTATTGTTTCTTGGTACATATAAAGCTACAATACCCCTTCCTTGGTAAGTGGTATAGTTTCTGTGACCCATGGTCTTGGGTTCGATTTCCCGCTAAAAGTGCTTACCGCAATTACAATCTCGAATAGGGGATTTGAACTCTATACAAACAGTGGGTCACGTTTCATATTGCCTCACAATGGGTCACGTTTCATATTGCCTCACTCTTGAAAAGGTACACTTAACTTTAATCACTCAATTAACAAATATGCCACATTCAGAAATATTGTGTCTGTCTTCCTCTTAATATATATGAATTACCAAAGGGGTCATTGTGACCTGTCAGTAATATTTAATATTCCTTAATATGAATATAAATCAAAATAGGTGACGCTATCTTTTTTCTTTCTAATCATTGTGTTTAACTGTTTATACCATAAATATCAAGTATCTGGGAAGTATTTTAACAAAATAGAGAATCTTACTGCACCGAAGAGGTCAGAATTGTCATACCCAAAGAAGCATTTAACAAGAAAAGGTCATTCTTAACTAACAGGTCCAATATTGGACTTAGGAAGAAGTTGGTCAAATGCTATATCTGGAGCATTGGACTTTATGGTTCAGAGACTTGGACATTACAGAATTTAGAAAAGAAACATTTAGAGAACTTCGAAATGTGGTGTTGGAGAAAGATTGAGAAGATAAAATGGACAGAGAGAGCAGCAAATGAAGATGTTTAAAACGTATAAGAGAAAAGAGGCCGCTTCTAGCCAACATCCTTTGTAGGAAGGCCAATTGGATTGGACATATTTTGCGAAGAAATTATCTTCTTCATACTGTTATAGAAGGAAAGACGGAAAGAAAGCAAGGAATGAGAACAAGAAGAACACAACTGATCGATGATTGGAGAAATAGAAGAAAACATTGGGAGTTAAAAGAGGAAGCTGAAGATCGAGAAACGTGAAAGAAACATTTCCAGGAGGCCTAAATCTATTTTTTTTAAAAAAAACTTCATTAGTCCCACGACCTGCCGAAAGGCAGAAAACCTAATAATACCACAAATATTAGTTTTCAGATTTTCTTCTTCACTTCTTTTGAAAGGCGATTTACTTCGAAGTAATAGAGGAATCATTGTTGACCACATTGTTGACAGACTGTTATGTCTGTTTGTTCAGTTTATGAGTAGTAAGTAGGACATATATACAGCAATATGAGGTCTTGGATGTTTGTTGAAGTGAAGAATAAATAGATTTGCATATGTAGAGGAAGATGAACAGAAAACCAAAAACATCTGTTGTATTCCTTTAACTTGTGAAATCTTTCGTACACTCCGGGCTACATGTAACACATGAAAATTTCTTTACGTTTCGGTATCTTGCTAGAGAATTGTAACTAACCAAATGAATATGTTTGGTATTCCCTCAGACATGACAGTAGGGACATTCAGAACAGAAGGGTCATTCCAGCTTGAACACATTCCCATAAGAAGCGTGCTATAAATACATTCAAAATCATGACATCACCCTTACATAGTACTAGTGTGAAAAAAATGTATTGATCTTGATCCCCTTCACACTGCATGTACAGATTATCAGTGATCGTTGGTTAATTTCTTCTTTAATCTTCCTGTCCATAAATATATTACATCCCAGATAAATGTAGATAATTCACTTCTTGTAATTCCATAATTTCAGTTTCAAATTCAGAATGCATTTATCAATTCTCCGATCAGCTGACATGTCCATTCTTCGCAAAGAAAGAATAAAGTTAATTCAAAACAATTCAAAGATCTGAAAGATAATTTATATGAGCTGCAATTTTGTTAGTTTGTTTATCTCATAGGTAATATGGTTAGCCGTACTTCAAATTTTAACATCCAATCCCTCCTCCAATCTATAAAATAAAAAAATGGCTACGTAAGCGATTAGATGTAATGAAGAAGAGCTATCTGTGTGCACATTTTGGTAGCTCTAGAAGTAGTCTTATGTAAATATTTGGTGATAGACACGAACGCATTATTTTATGTATTAGTATAAGTATATATCTAGATAATCTAAAATGTTGATTAGGTAGATATCTAATTGGGCCTCAACATCTCTTTTCAGCATCATAAATATAACATATGATACATAACTATATGTACTCTGATATATGGCGTTCGCAGCAGACATGGTCATCATTCATGTTCTAACTCTAAACGTTTTATGTTATTGATAACTTTTAATAATGATATCAACATATTCAATTAGAGATGATCTCA
Organism: Thermobia domestica; assembly: GCF_964235325.1. Lineage (NCBI taxonomy): Eukaryota > Metazoa > Arthropoda > Insecta > Zygentoma > Lepismatidae > Thermobia > Thermobia domestica. Next base: position 63,498,191 of record NC_137458.1, read on the forward strand.
GGAGAAAGTAAAATGCTAAGAGCTACTCTAGGAAAACATTATTCCTTACTTCTTTAAATACATGAGAAACAATCAGATTATTCTACCCGCCTATAGCTATTATTGGTCACTACGTTACAGAAATGGCCCAGTAGTGACCCCGCGTAGCGTAGACACTAACGCTTTTGTATTTGATGCGAGCGATTCCGGGTTCGATTCCCAGTGAGGACACTCGATCGAAAAATTGTTAAAGCTTTTTCAGGCTAACCATCCTGAGTGAGGGTTTCCTCATTCACACCAGGAAAATACTGGGATAGTACCTAACATACAGGTGCTAGGTCGCTTCATATCCTCCTCAGTCCTTTGTTCCTTCCCTTGTAGAAATTCTAACTTTTAGAATAAGATGCATAAACTATTTTTTTTCTGAAATATACAGTTTTACTTTTTTGAAAGCAACTTACATCAGACTTTTTAAATTCTAATAAAGCTATGATGCATTTTCAATAATATAACTACTTTCAGTTTATTTATTTATTTTTGTTATTTGCATATGGTGAATGGACAATAGAAAACGTTCAAGGTAGTAAGATAGTGTAGGTATTGTATTCATCGTTTTTTTGTAAAAAGAAAGAAACATAAGAACCTCAATGTTGCTGTTGTGTCTGGAAATAATACTGTATTGCTAAATGATTGATTTCAACACACTACGTCACTCACGTTTACGCCAAAGCTTCAAATTCTTTCTCTACATGAAAGGTTTGTAAGGTATCAAAAGCGTGAATACTAATAGAAACAGTTGTTGTTTCGACAAGAGCCTATTGTGGGGAACAATAGTTTTGTTTTCATTTGTTTTCAAATGACCAAAGTCATTTCAAGAAAACACTATTGATGCCAGAAAGTTACACCAAATTAGAATGGTTGTTAGCTTTGTTTATTTTCACACATATGACTCCAAAAGCAGATGTTGAAGTGATGAACATTTGTAGATTGGGATCGTACTCACACTTGGGATCTGGATTCGATTTCCACTGAGAGTTTCTTTGTTGCTCTCTGTTGTGAACTTAATAATTCAATTTCATTTTAGCATATTCTTCTTTTTACTGCATACTAGACTTGCAATTGCTCTTAATTTCATATATCACTCCCAATCACTTCTTGTTCCCTTTTTATATTGTTTTTTATCTTGCTTCGTTTTTTATATATATTGCTTTCTTACATTCTTCATCGAACCATTCTTCATTTCTTGTCTTCTTTCTTGTTTCCCTTATTATTTCTGTGGTTTCATTTAATGGTTATTTTTTTTCCATTCTTCTTCTGGGGGCCGCTGTGGCTCAGTGGTAGAGCGTTCAACTCTGGTGCGTGGGGTCCCGGGTTCGATCCCAGCCCCCGCCAAGTGAACCATTGTAGTGGACAAACAACGTGTGTGCGTGGGTTTTCTCGGGGTTCTCCCGTTTCCTCCCACTTTCTTCATTCCACCATTTCATTCATTAATCATCATCACCGTCTCCTTTAACCTAACAGGCATAATCGTGGGACGTAAAACTTAAAGATTCCATTTCATTCTCCATTCTTCTTCTATCCCCATCAGGATCCTGCCACCTATAGTCGGACAATTTGTCCATGCCGACTAGACGCCGCAGTCGGATTGCCAACGACGGACACCGGCATCTTTCCGCACGATTTTCGACCGCGACGAATAGGTGCCTTGCCAGACAGTCGGCAAAAAGCCGGAAATGAGCATTAAATGCGCCGGAGCCGCCGTCGGAAAGTTGTCTTGCCGAGCAGTCGGCAAACAACCGTAAAGGCGCAGTAAATGCGTCGGCGTAGCCGTCGAAAAGACGCCGACATAAGGAGTTGGCAGGCTGTGTGGCCTCTGACGGTCGGCAACAGTGGGCAAAGGGCATTTTGTTTTACGATCTTTGACCGCTTGCCGCCTCGGCAAAAGGTCGGCAACTTTGAACAAGTAGATCGTTGTGCCACCGCGGGCAACTGCCGGCTGCCTCCGCCGGTCCTCCACCCTCGACGGCGGCAATCTTTCTTTCCGATCGCGAATTTCTGATGGGGATAGTTCGAGAGTATCTGCTATACCGATATAATTCACCATAGTTTTTATATAATAAGCACAGTAAATACGTATTTTACATTGTGCAACAACATTCACACACACACAAGATTATATTGGAAAAGATGCTTTTGAACACACTGAAATTCTTCAGGTTATTAGTATTAAGAATATCGACTATCAAAGGTTTTTAAAAAGCTCTGATATTTCCGATAATGACTTTGGTTTTTAAATTTAACCATCACACGCCGTATTGTATTACGACGTAGTGGATTTGTATCAGTTAAAATTATGTTGTATATCTTCGTAATATTCTACCCAATGTTTGAAGACTTGCTTCACCAAACGCACACAGACTTTAATAAATAACATAATCATCACCAATGCAATTAGAGTTCGTACTACCAATGCAAGAAAATAAAGAACACATTAATGATTGCCCACACTGTTAACATTAATTTTAATTTTCATCAACTATTGTTCATTTTTATAATTCGCCAGCAACTATTAGCCATATAGATTTATGAACATACAATATCAACCACTACCATTAAAGAGAAGTTTTTCCATGAGTGACGTAGGTGCTGAGTGTCCTTTTGTTCATTATGAATGTAATCACATGTTGTTAAATATATTACATATGAACGAAATATGGAAAAGTGGAGTCAAACTGATTAAATTATGGAATGATTGTATCGTCTTTTATAAAAAGAGGTTGAGCACAGATATTGTACTAATAAAACATGTCCATCCGAAAAAATAATCTGCCGTAATAGCAAAACCCATATATTTACGATAATCATGAACCTTTGGTTGTTGGAAGAAGATGACACGTCTAATAAATGCTTTAAAATTTTGTAGTTACTGAGCACTGGAGTGTTGAAGTCAAAAGCTGAATACTGTTAAATGTGTTTTTTGGCTTATTTATGTATTTTTTCAATATATCCATGTGAAAATGTACTTAGTGTTTAACATCCCCTGTATATATGATGTACGTAGAAAGGAGAAAGACTAAATAAATTATAATAACAGTAATGGTGAAATAAAGGATGCATCTCGATATAAGCATCATATATGATATTATCCATCCCCTTATGACCTGGAACTGAATCAGAGACTTTTGCACTAACGGTAAGTGAAGTACCACTGAGTCACTATGTCTTACAGTGAATCTTCATTATAGTTAATGGTGTCCAATATTGGAGAAATGAAAATATCTACCACTCCATTCATCTGTCAATTTAACAACTACTCCAAATTATTTCTTTCATCAGAAAATAACAATCATCAGATTTGGAAACACTGCAATTTATCTCTGAAGTTACCAATACATTGTTTGGAACAATAGCTACTATTTGAGAAGGTGAATGGGTGGGATATATTGGTAAGTTTCCTGACCTCGCGTGCAGCCGGACTATTACGACGCCCTCTACGGATGCCGTTTATCGGTAACACAAGCTACTAATCATTTCTGAGAACTAAAAATGAAGCTGTATTTGTCCACCGTTCCACACCCAGGCAAGGCGCCGGGCATCTATGATTGATGTTCGAATCCCTCTTTCACCGCAATTCCCTATCTCAAATAAGTGACCTATCAATCTATAGGCGCCATGTCATAAATTGTTGCCCTTTTTGGAGTAACCTTTTCGTTATTTCTGACTTTTTTTTTATTTCTCGGAAATATATTACGTTTTTTTTCACGTTCTAATATTAAGGGAAAAGTTAAAAGATTTATTGAAGATAATTCTGTGGTATTAGCTGTCATAGTTATAAGATTAATTATTTTGTTCTAAACCATTCTAATGCCATTTAACTTAATTTTCTTTGCTGATATGCATGTGCATATGGACACACAAATACAAAGAAAAATATAAAGGGAGAAAGTCTTATTACTAAACAATAGACTTCCAAACCATTCGAGTTTTAACCTGGAACCGGAAGAAGTATATACATAACTTACAATTACAATTGGTGGATAAGGTCAGAGATGAAACCTGTTTTAACGATGAATATGTAGCCAAACAATTTCTCTATATTTACTACATTTTTCCTATATACCTAGGCCATGAATTGTGCTTCTTCTTATTACTTTCAATTTGAGATCAAGAATAAGTGCAGAGTTCTTGGTATTCTGAATCCATTTTTTAAATAGGTGTCTTCTATTACCTTTGTCACTGTAGGAAAATCAGTATTGGTACCGGTAGTGCTACCCTTCACGGCTGTAATAGAAGAATAAAAATAGAACATATTCTTGCGGCACTGAAAGATATTCCTCGCTTTCCATTAGCAAGGAAGAGCAACTAGCTACCCTCGTCTACGCTATTACTTAGTGACTATACTAGGTATGTTATGTAACAGGGCTAGATAGAGACTGCTTTGAACAAGAACAATCGGGAGAAGAAGAATTTATTTGTTATATACCAAAATTGAACTCATATTCTGAAATATTTTCTTTCACATCACTTCAATGTTATACAACCCAACCAACCCAGAAGTATAACTGGGTTGCGTACCAGTTAGGAAGAGCAACTAACTACCCTCGTCTACGATATTACTTAGTGACTATACTAGGTATGTTATGTAACAGGGCTAGATAGAGACTGCTTTGAACAAGAACAATCGGGAGAAGAAGAATTTATTTGTTATATACCAAAATTTAACTAATGTTCTGAAATATTTTCTTCACATCACTTTAATGTTACATGTATACAACCCAACCAACCCAGAAGTATATATGGGTTGCATACCAGTTAGGAGTTCATTCATTGTAGATAGAATTCTCACAAATTGCAACACTAAACGTAGGTCGGAAAATATATTGTTTTATATGATACTAATATAGAGCAAATCAAAATGATAGATCCGATTTCAGAAATTTCTCATAAGACATGTGCTAAGAAAGGTAAACTGTCAAAGTTCTTTTTTTTTTTAAAAAAAAGTATCACAAGTGTTCTATGTAAGCATCTCGCGTAACGCGGCACTCATCAGACCAAACATGTGCGAACTCGTTCCACATTTCGTACTTCATTCTTCCTTGGCTCTTATAAACCAACGATTCCATCTCTACTTGTCTTGTTGTTCTACAGTTACTAAGCACCTTTTGAGCACATAGCTCCTCTAAGTTTCAAGCAATAAGCTCTCTTGAGCATACTGCTCACTCTTTGCTTTAGCATCTAGCTTCTCTGCATATTTGAGCACTAAGCTCCAGCTAGAACATTTCAGCATTAAGCTCCCCTGAACATTTCAGCACCAAGCTCTTTTTTACATTTGAGCGCTTAGCTTCCTGATCACTAAGCTTAATATTTTGAGAATTTGAGTACTTAGTTCCTTAAGTACGAAGTTCTCTTGAATATTTAAGCAATAAGCTTCTTCCCCGCACTCTACGTTACAACTTTTTAACCTTCCAAAAATAGTCTTACAATCTTCATGTGGACAATCTAAAGAAGTTTTGAGAACCAAGCTCTTTCTGGATCTGAGCACTAATCTCTCTTGGCCACACCGTTCATTCTACGTTTGTGCACCTAGCTCCTCTATACATCTGATTACTATGCTCCCTGTAACATTTGAGCACTAAGTTCTTTGTAAAAAATTGAGAACTAAACTCTCTGAACACTAAGCTCCATTTAACATTTGAGCATTTAGCTTCTAAGCTCCTTGAGCAATAAGGTTGATTTGAACAGTGCCTTTCTTAAACACCAAGCTCTCTTTAAGTACTAAGCTTCTTCTTAGCACGCTACATTACAACTTTGTTTAACTTCCCGAAATCATTAAATTACAATCTTGATGTCACCAACGTAAACTTTACTTATGCCCATCTTTGCTAGTCTCATCTAAGGGTCGTCAATCTTTTCCAAACCTGTGCTAGTATTACAACTATATAAATTTTTGGAGGTACTTACCTTCACTTATTGGATTAAGCTTACTAGTTAGGCCTAACGACACAATAACTTGCCTATATAAAAATAACCACCATATAGAATATATAATTGCACACCACATAAAACAAAACCTGGAACCGCGATGCCTCAATAGTAAAAAGTTTACCTCTGGTACCTGGGGTCCCTGGTTCGATCGCACCTCGCGCCAAGTGAACTTTATGGTAGACAAATACCATGTGCATGGGTTTGCTCGAGGTTCTCCCCTTTCCTCCCACTTTCTTGGTTCCACCATTTTATGAATTTCTCATCATCACTGTTCCCTTTAGTCTACACGGCATAACCATAGGACGTATAACTTAAACATTTCATTTTTTTATTTCATTTTACAATCCTTTGCCAAACTGTATTACAAGACGTTCTTTAATATTCATTAGGGTTTCCACGAAAAAACTAATATATATCTATATATCTATATATATAACATTAAGGAATACTTAATATCACCCAGTAAAATCTACAAAATTAAAGAATCTCAAATCCAACATTTACACGACTCTTTTCATTTTCTTTTAATCATATTTTATCATTACCATGATCCGGTAGTTATTAATGCACTATTGTCTTCTAACAGTAACATAAAACTCAGCTATCAAACTTTAATAAATCTAGTCTCAATTAACCTAATCTTGGCTTCTCTTCCCTCAATCTGCCCTAAACTAATCTAATTGGAGGTTAACTTAAAAAAGCTACCCCAAATTAATCTAAGCTAAAAACAATAAATCTTCAAACATCAATTTACTAAAGTACTTCAATTCTAATAAACCCCTATATTGTTAGCGAGAGTTACTGCAAACAAAGCCCACTATTGAGCTTTTCGTGACTTAACTCTCTACATTAACCGCCTACTTCGGCATTCACTCGTTTCATATTGTATATTTTCTAATAAATTAGGGAGCAAGTCACTCCAAGCGTACACATTGAATGTCTCTGATAGAAGAAGAATTAATTTATTACAAGTACTGAGATAATTTGGTCCCCCAACTCATCTTCAAAAAATTAAACTATATATAGTCATTATATGCTGATCTTCCGACACATAATCGACACCATTAAGGAGTTGTGCATATATAAATGTGAAGTGGTAAAAAGTTGCAGTTATGAAATATGAAGATGCTAATAGAGTGACCATTATCAGGTACGCAGAAAGTAATGTTTAGAAAGGAACACCAAATTTGTAGCAATTCTATTGTGCTGTCCAATTTCCAATCTGAATATTTACATTTTAATCGGTCCAATCTCATATTAATCGTTATATTATAGCACACATTAATTAGTCTATGTTATTATGTCATAAGACTTTAATTTAAAGAAAATTCCTACCTAAAATGTTTGTAAAATTTTCGTTTTGAAATGAAATAAATAAAGAGAAAATGAAACCAACTGGGAAAGCAACACGCGTTCAGAAATCGTGCTTCATGCTTTCATTCAGTTTTCCTTTTTCGACTTATATGTCTTCTTTTCTGCTCTATCAGGGATTATTCTTAGTCAAGGCATGTTCAATAATTCTTATTTCGTCATGGAAACAAGAACTTATAGGATGGAAACTGAAAATGCAAGAACATCAGTTCAATGGTCAATTCCAGTTAACAAGCACAGGAAATTACAAAGATCAATCTTGGCGTTGGACGCTTCATAGATAGTGTGATCAAAAGAAAACTAATTACAAAGCGCTGAAGATCATTATAGGAGATATCTTTATACGATTGTTAAGAATGAATGTTTAAGTTCAGAATTTTGCTTTCATATTTGTGAGCTTTTTCTTTTTTATTCAATAGTACCCATTTTCAGGGTGAAGTTAAAAAACTCCATTACCACCTCAAGGACAATGAATTTCCATGTATTCGAACCTCTTCACACGGAAATTTTCTTCCAGCCAGATGTAACAACTAGTTACAGCTAGATGTAACAAAACCCCACGCACAGAGTGTTTTTCACTTCAAAGCTCAATTGGCGTGAGGTGGGATCGACCCCATGCACCAGAAGTGAACGCTCTACAACTGAGCCACTATGCTAAAAGAGACTGTGACTATGAAAAATGAATGAAATGGTGAAATGAGGAAAATGGGAGGAAACGGGAGAACCCGAGAAAACTCACGCATACGGATATGTGTCTCAAGTTAGTTATAGGTTATGTTACTCGCGGTATTCCTTTTAAGTTAACAATTTACAATTTTGATATCCAAATACGGATATTAGGAGGGGGAATGAGATTTTCGTTAGAAGTTTCTTCCCCTGATACTAATTGTTATAAAGAAAGTAAGAGAGAGGAAAGCGCTTTACAATATTGTATACATCCATATTGAATCGTTATGGTTTCAAGCTCGAAAGAGTGAGTTTTCTATTGAAGACTTTATATTTACTTACTTTGTAATCTTCTAGTACCTAAAACATTTTACTCTTATATATGAAAAACTAAATACTTTTATGGCGTGGTGCATTGATATAACCGATTCTTTCCTTTACGTTTCAATCTTCAAGAAAAAGAAGGTGGAGATGACAACGGAAAGAAGAGGAAAGGAGAAACCGCAAGAGAATCTGGGCAATTTGGAAGGAGGTAGGTCGGTCTACTAAATTCCATTAAAAGAAGCGCACTCTTAAATCAACTGAGCATCTAAAGCTCCAATGCGGCAGTTTTATTTCAAAGGCGCCGACTCATCAGTATGTAGATCTTCAATTTCCCAGTAGATATCGAGAACATAGGGAAAAAGGAAAGGGGGAAAAAGAATCAAGGAAGAAAACACATGGTTCGTTCTTTTACCCATTGATCACGATTCTTTTCGTATGCGTTTGTGATCTTTGATCTTTTCATCCCCGAGTTTGTTTTACGACCTAAGTAAGTAGCAGTAAACCTCTTTATCTTATCTCTTCCTCTATAGGTCCTAATTTTTAATTAAAAAAGATTTCTCTCTCTCCCGTACATATTGATAAATGAATCTATCTGTAAAACATATGATTAAGTCATATCTTTTAGGGACTACGGAAAATTTATTGATGTCTTTCTCGAGATGCGGCACACAGATCTCGTGTAAATTAATCTTCGGGAGGTTGCTTGCAAAATATAGATTTTCTTTACTTCTTAAACGACACAATAATAATTTAATTGTCTGATTTACATCACAAAACCCTATATTAGTAAAATTAAATTATGTTTTAAAAAAAATTAAAAAAATTATTATTATTATGCGTTAAAGAGCCACTTCAATGTATATGCTGCAGCGTTCATTTGTGAACAAGTGGCTAATACCGGTTCCATGTTCGATTCTGGGTTAAACTACTTTTCGTTGGTATGACGTTGAACTAGAATGCCGAGGAAGGCCATGTTAACATTGCGTTCCTGCTTCAGATTAGTCGTAAACTAAGTTTTAGTAACTCTCTTTTCACCTTACGAATGATCTTGGAGTTCATACACTGAGAAAAATCAATTCTCCGTGTAAATATTTAAGAGTCTTCCTTATATTACATACATATATGTATGTTACCTTCGTCAGCTATATGTTATATACGTCCATCTATATGTGAGATCCTGACCACCTATATAGTTTCATACGGAAAGTACGTACACATGGAACACTTATACAGAAAGTATTATAAAATATGCGTTTTCAGTTATAGGCTTGTTGCACGTCAAGTCCAAAAACGACAGGATTTACAAATGTAACATATGATTTTAAGTACGTCACATACATTTTTTTCACGGTGTTCTTTCATATTTTAACTAAAAACAGGCTCTATGGCCAGCCACATATTGGATAATGTGTGGTCAACATATTGGTTGCAGACACCATTATCTCTAAGAGCTGCAGTGGCTCAGTGGTAGAGCGTTCACCTCTGGTGCATAGGGTCCTTAGTTCGATTCCAGTTTGTGTGAAGTGAGTTTGTAGTGGACAAACACCGTGTGTGTGGGTTTTCTCGGGGTTATCCCGTCTCTTCCTACTTTCTTTATTTCGTTCATTTCTCATCATCACCGTCTCCTTTAGCCTAACATAATCGTGGGACGTGAAAACTTAAAGATTTCATTTCATTTTTCATTTTACCATTATCTCTGAGTATCTGGATCGTATTCGCTCCTTCTTAACACAAATAGTTTCCCATTTGCCTTACAACTCTGTGTTAACATCAATAATTGTTCCCCGGACAGGAATTCAACAGTGGATTTCTCGTACGTAAGGTATGTGCACTCACTAGTCAGCTACACTGGAAAGATTAAAAAATATATTTGAAACATGTTACTTCTTGTTAGTGTTGTTTTGTTGACATTTATCGTCTCATTTCAGCATCGATGCTATATGAAACGAGGACCTGCAGCTTAAGGAAGAATGCTATAGGTACCGCATTGAACGCACTGTAATGCGTTCAAACTTCAATGCTCTCTTACGAGGAATGGGACCCTTGACCCGGTGCACCACAGGTGGATGCGCTATCCATAGATCCACGAAAAGCGCCTAAATGTGTTAGTTAACATTGACATTAACTAAGAATATCATTCAATAGCATTTTGTAGACTTTAACATTTTCTTTAAAATAACGAAGGTGGAATACAGATGCTAAGCGATTTCAGTTGAAATATTTTACGGTTCTGTTTTTCATGATTTTTATTACGTCTCTTGCGGGATAAAAGATAAATGTGCAATTGGGTTTGCACCCAAAGCATTACAATAATATACTTGGCAACGCCAACACAGCTCAGAACGCACAAAATGTCTTATGGTTACACTGAGAAAAATCCATTATCCGGACAGCGGTATATTGTACAAATACAAGGATTCGTTATGTTTACTAAGGAAATCTGTACGGAGCGTACTTTATCCATATACTACACAGGTACTGCCTTTTACCCGCTTAGATATTACATCATTTCGCTGCAGGATGTCTGACATCTAACAATCTTCTGTATTTTACATACATATACGTATGTTAAGTACTTCAGTTATAGGTTATATACGTCCATCTGTACGTGAGATCCAGACCGCCTATAGACACTCTTTCTTTCGCCATGGCTGACGTCATTGAACTAGCGTCTTTTGCTTGCGAAACGAGGTTGTTACAATCGGAAAAGAAGAGAGGAAGGAAACAAAAACATGGGTAAGTGCACTAGTTAACTATTACTTTAGTTAAATATTCCATTAATTATATATTCTTTTAGTGTAACTTGCTTTAGTATAGTACTAAGTAAGTAATATAGTTTATGACTACAACTCGTTAATGATTGAGGAGAATGGAATGGGTGAATCTGAATTTTGAGAAATCTTTGAATATTAATGTTTTGAAACATTTTACGTTACAAGGTAGCAAAATGAATGTTATGTGTTTATTCATTCCGTTTTATATGTGACGATTTATTACGTGGTGCAGAGTTACTACAGGACTGCTTAACATAATTGCTAAGAAACCGTTTTCAGCGCGAAAATTCCCTTGTGTAGTGAAGATTTAGGCTTTAGGTCTCTGGGCTTTCGGCATCAATGGCCTTGTTAGCCCGTCACATATGAGGGATGACGTCCCTCGATGAGCACACTATCCGGGTAAAGGAAGGGAAGAAAGGATTTGGGAAGGAAGAAAACGGCCTGGGACCTATATGTTAGGTACCACTCCGGCATTTTCCTGCTGTGAATGAGGAAAACCCAAGGAAATCTCATTCAGGATGGCTGGACTTAAAATCTTTTGATACTTTTTCGACTGAGGAAATCGATCCCCAACGGGATCGAACCCGGGACCGTTCGCACCGAAGGCGAGAGCGTTAGCAACTACGCTACGCGGGGCCACTTGTGTAGTCTAGAAAACTCATTTTTATTAGGATATTTGCATTTTTTTTTTTTTTTACTTTTAGTTTAACGCCCCATGATTGTACATAAACGTAAGTGAGAAGGTGACGATGAGATACATGATAATGGTGGAATCAAGAAAATGTAAGGAAACTGGAAAGTCTTAAGAATAACCACACCTACAGTGTTCACCAAAAGGCTATTTGTCGGGAGCAGGAATCGAACCAGGGACCTAACAGGTCAGAGGTAAGCGCTCTACTACAGAGCTTTCTTTTGTTTAAAGAACTTGTTTACATTGAAATATATATATTTGACGAAGATATTGATATATTTTACAGCCTCACTGAAATTTAAAAAAAAAGTAGTCAGGGAGAGCTTACTTGTCAGGTTTTTATTTTTTAAATTTAATTTGATTTGATTTCTATTTATTTATTTTTGCTTGTTATGTTCCCTAGTTAATTAATGTTTGGGTTACTGAGAATTAAAACCTTTTTAGTATTATTGTTATGGCATCACTTTGGAACCAAAAAGTTTGATTTTTTTTTCTTGTGTTTTCATATAGGAAGTTGGTAAGTTTGTGCCTTAGCATTGGTTTGGTTTCTACTGTAGAACGTAATTGAAGGTCATGTTGAGTTGAGTCTTGGCGGGTTTGAGTTCGTGAAGTGTCAGGCACTGATTGTGCCCCTGTCTTCTGTCTGTGATGTTTCCTGGTTTTGGGCAGTGACGTATTTATGTTGAGGAGTACCAACGCAGGCCGCGTAACTACAACACAGCTTCAACAGCTCTACGAGTGCCAGGCGTTTGAATTTCACCCTTCGTTCCGGCGTGACTAATGCAGTATAGTACTAGGTTCAAATTCTATGGCTGGTAAAAACGGTATGGTAAGAAACACAACGTAATAGTTATTAGTTTAATTAGTGTTTCTTCATAGTATTGTTTCACTATTTCTAGAAGGAATTAACTATTAACGAAGTAATGAATAAGCAAAAACACACTTTGATTCACGTTTACGATTTCTCATACTCCATTGAGGATGTTTTGATCCTCAGTTGCGCAAACATCCAGTGTGCGTTTTTTTTTTTTTTTTTAATTTTTGTTGCTTACACTGCCTTACAGATGAGGGTTATAGTTAAGGAGCCGTACTTCCCATTTAGGGAAGGACGAGAAACGCCATACTTTCAGGAATTATTCATTGACTATCTAGGACAGCGTTTCCCAACCGGTGCGCCGCGGCACACTGGTGTGCCGTGAATGGGCCGCTAGTGTGCCGCGAGGAAGTCGAAGCAAATTATTAATTCTATAGCAATCAAATTGCAAGACGAAGGAAAAATGTATATTTTTATTTCACATTACTATGAACCTCTACTATGAATCTACAACTTTAAGTTTCATACCGTGTTACTTTTCTGTACATTTTTAATGTTGAAAATATATATTGGTTATCATTGTTGTGACTATTATTGCTTCTTTATTGTTGCAGACTATTTTGTAACTTGAAAATTTAAAATAACATTCAATCCTTTCGACAAATTAAATACATTTGTATTTTAAAAGTAAAAAAGATTTGTTTGTTCGTTCGTTATTTAGTGATCTTACTTCTTAGTGAAAGGTTGGATACAGTTTTCGAACAAGAAAGCTTAGTTTTAAAAACCTGAGTCCAATATTTCATTGCAATTGTTTTATATTTTTAAATTAGAATGAAAAATAAGCATAATAATTTACCACGGGAAAAAAAAAACAGTGATTGAGCTTTCTTCTCTGTGAGAAGGAGATCAATAATCGCAGAAAAAATACTAGTTTTATATTTACAAATAATAATATCTATGAGTGCGCCGCGAGAATTCAAGTTACATCCGTAGTGTACCGCAAGTTGATAAAGGTTAGGAAACGCTGATCTAGGATGTTAAAAAGCAGGTAATAGACTGAGTTCTTGCCCTTGTACTTAGGGTGTTTAGGTAGTGCAACAATAAGATGTATCCTCGTGCACGGGAGATGAGAAGTAGCTGTTCTTAACTATTACCCAGATGGGTTCCCTCGTGGCTAAGTGGTTAGTGTACACGCCTTTGGCGTGGGACACCCGGGTTCGATTCCCGGCCGGAGCTTATGTGGTTCGGATTTCACGTTAATCTGTAAGTCCATGTCTCATACAGCCTTGCTGCTGAAAGGAACGTTAAAATCAACTCAGCACTGCTTTACAGATGCAATTGTTCGATTCCGAGTTCCAATGAAGCTTTTTACGGGCTTTTTACGGTGACTTTTATATATACAATCCAAGCATTTTAGTTATCAGTCAGTGATGTAATATATATATACAGTAATATATACTGTAATATATATATACAGTATATATATATATATATATATTACAAAATTGAAAGTGACTAAGTTTATGACTCTCAATCTCTTAGGGCCGCGGTGGCTCAATGGTAGAGCGTTCACCTCTGGTGCTTGGGGTCCCGGGTTCGATCCCAGCTCCCGCCAAATGAACTTTGTGGTGAACAAACACCGCATGCGTGGGTTTCCTCGGGATTTTCCCGTTTCCTCCCACTTTCTTCATTCCACCATTTCATTCATTGCTCATCATCACCGTCTCCTTTAGCCTAACTGGCATAACCGTGAGACATAAAACTCAAAGATTTCATTTCATTTTCATTTCCATTGTAGCTCTCCCCGCAACCAGTGTTGCCAAACTGTTGACAATAAGTTTGCGAAACGAGAGGTGGCGACTCGAATTTTGGGTGAAAAGTCGCTATAAAAAATAATCGAGAAATTCATTGTCTATAAGCATTGTTTTAAAGTTGTAGATGTAAACTAATATGTTCTACTCACTGCCGCAAATCCCGGGGGGGGATGACGGATACATGTCCCCTCCAATCTTGGAACTGAGGGGGAGTTTTCCCCAATAATCCGATTTGAAATGTGTTTTTTGGGAGAAATTTGATGATTTTTGTCCAATTGCTACAAAGGAACGTGAGATAAAATAGACGTCTCCCAGAATAAGCCTCAAATCTGCAGCTTCCCAATGCTGAAGACAACTCTGATACTCCACAACATTGTTTTTCAACTTCATAACTATTTTGGACATCGCAAAATAAAAAGTATGGTAACGGTCTTACCCTTCCCCCCCAATGTTGAAGACAGATTTGCGCCGCTGGTTCTACTCACATCTTTGTAAACAGGGCGCAACCAATCCTTGAATTCAGGGATCATTTCAGATTGTTTCGGGTACTTTTGTTCATATTGTGGAGTCAAAATAGTTCCGAAATAATTAACACTACAGTACTTACGTTAAGCAATTTTTTGTAAAAGAAAAACTGCAGAATAATTAAAAGACCCCAAAGAACAAATATAACAAACATCCACATCGCCTTTATTCACGCATCTATAGCTAATCTTTTTGCTATCGGTAAAGATGTATTACGTGTGTCTCTCAACGGAAACTGCGAACTAAAGGACATCAAGTTTGTAGTTCTTCTTCGTTAGAGGACAAGGGCAACATAACAATGCAGGATTGTGGGCCAGTGGGTACGCTGTATTTCCAAACTCTTCATCATTTGCGCTGATTAAAACAAACAAACAGAAAAAAGAACAAACAGAAGCATTATTAGTTCAAAAACTGTTTTGAACTAATAATGCTTCTCTACAGATGAAAATTTTGTTTGCAGCAAAAAGTCGCTAAATGTATAAGTAGCTGAATCGTCATTTAAAAATCACCCATAAAAGTCTCCAATCGGAAAAATTATTCGTAGGGCGACCATACGTCCCGTTTTGACCGGGACAGTCCCGTTTTAGGGGCGTTTCCCGGCCTTCCCGTCAGTAGATGGAAAAAAGTAGTATTCGTCCCATTTTATGTAAATGAAAGAAGTAAATAACAAACCCAGTACCTTTACTCCTTTTAAAAGTATTAATAACAACAAAGAGGCAAAAATTGAACTGAAATTCCCTATATTAAACATACTCTATAGTTCGTAGTACTGCTCGAAAGACAGCAGAGATTTAGCAGTTGGTTGTGTGTTGAACAAACTTCAACGTGTCTTTCCTTTTTCATAAGTACCCGCTCAGTAACAAAGAGAGAGAGAGGGGGAACTCTGATATCAAGGCACTGATAAATGAAATGAAATGAAATTTTTGAGTTTTACGTCCCACGGTTATGCCGATTAGGCTAAAGGAGACGGTGATGATGAGAGATGAATGAAATGGTGGAATGAAGAAAGTGGGAGGAAACGGGAGAACCCCGAGAAAACCCACGCACACGGTGTTTGTCCACCACAAAGTTCACTTGGCGGGAGCAGGGTTTGAACCCGGAACCCCAAGCACCAGAGGTGAACGCTCTACCACTGAGCCACCGCGGCCCCAAGGCACTGGTAAGAACAAAGGTAGATCTAAAAGCCAGAACCTATCCCGTTTTTAACTGAAAATTTTATGGTCACCCTACGCTATCGTTGAGGTCGAATTCCCCTGATTTAGTGACTTTTCCCAAAATTGGCAACATTGACCCCCACCGAACAACACCAAGTCATCTGTAGCCTAGCAAGCATAATAGTGGGACGTAAAACTTAAAGATTTTATTTCATTTCGAACAACACCCCCAGAAACCTACTGTTATACCATTCCCAAAACACCCTTTTGTACAATTCTCCCTATTCGAAAAAAATTGTAAATAGCAGGGTTCATACATAAATATGGAACTCAATTTCCCTGAATTTTCCAGGTTTTCCAGGTATTAATTTTGCAATTTCCAGGTCTAGTGGAAGAAACTAATAATACGAGAAGACATAAATTTTAAGAATACTATATTTATATATTTGAGAATGGCCACCCTTCTCCCCAATGAACGATTGCAATTAAATATTGAGTCACAAGAAAATAAATAATCAAAACAAATAAAATTTAAGTTGAAAAATATTAAGTTGAGAAGCCTACTAAGGGAATTAATTAAACACTTTTGTTCCATACTTGAATACATTCAAAATATATAAAAATATTGGGTTGGGAAAGAAAAAAGGGCCCGCGAGATTTTAACTGATTCTTGTAGTACTCGACGAGAGAAATCGATTAGTGAAGGAATGTTCAAAATCGGCACAGGCAAGCATGAAAAAAAATCCCACTTTCATGTAACGGTTCAAAATGGGGAAGAAAAAAGGGCCCGCGAGATTTTAACTGATTCTTGTAGTACTCGACGACAGAAATAGATTACTGAAAGAATTTTCAAAATCGGCACAGGCAAACATGAAGAAAATCGCATTTTCAGGTACCGGTTCAAAATGGGAAGAAAAAAGGGCCCGCGAGATTTTAACTGATTCTTGTAGTACTCGTCGAGAGAAATCGACTAGTGAAGGAATTTTCAAAATCGGCGCAGGCAAGCATGAAGAAAATTGCATTTTCATGTACCGGTTCAAAATGGGAAGAAAAAAGGACCGCGAGATTTTAACTGATTCTTGTAGTACTCGACGAGAGAAATCGATTAGTGAAGGAATGTTCAAAATCGGCGCAGGCAAGCATGAAGAAAATCGCATTTTCATGTACCGGTTCAAAATGGGGAAGAAAAAAGGGCCCGCGAGATTTTAACTGATTCTTGTAGTACTCGACGACAGAAATAGATTACTGAAAGACTTTTCAAAATCGGCACAGGCAAACATGAAGAAAATCGCATTTTCAGGTACCGGTTCAAAATGGGAAGAAAAAAGGACCGCGAGATTTTAACTGATTCTTGTAGTACTCGTCGAGAGAAATCGACTAGTGAAGGAATTTTCAAAATCGGCGCAGGCAAGCATGAAAAAAAAATCGCACTTTCATGTACCGGTTCCAAATGGGGAAGAATAAAGGGCCCGCGAGATTTTAACTGGTTCTTGTAGTACTCAACGGGAGAAATCGATTAGTGAAGGAATTTTCAAAATCGGCGCAGGCAAACATGGAGTAAATGGCATTTTCATGTACCGGTTCAAAATGGGGAAGGAACAAGGTCCCGCGAGTTTGAACCGCTACGATGTAGGTTCACGAATGTGCCCGTCTTCTCAAATTTAGTTAATTACTGTGACACTGAAACATGTGACACAGAGTCACATTGTGGATGACTCTGCAATCGGCAACCACTGCACATATACTCCTCCCGCCCCGCAGTTTGATTATTTCGATCCATTCCTCACGTGCTAACGGCATGGTTCAACATCTGCAAGAAAGAGGTAAATGTAACGTTCAATTGGCAATAGCTTTCCACCAAATTAAGCTGCATGAAATCTGATTGCATATTTGACATACTGAGAAAATTCTAGCCCGTGGCCATATGTATCACATATCCCACCAGTTCATAAAAATTTTGAACACAAAATTACGGTCGTCCGTGTGACGTACTCCCAAAAGGCCTAATGTGTATCACCCACCTCACATTCAATTTAACCACATCCGTGTAGAATTTAGAAAGGAACTTCTTATGATGTATACAGGATGTCTCAAAAGTTCCCTAACATAGGGTAACTCTGTTATCAGAGTTACAACAAAATGTAAGAGGAAAAAAAATCTCGAAATATGACGTTTTCAATCTAAAGTGAACACTTTAAAAAAATCGGACGAGATGTTTGTGCTGTATACTCTTTATGTACCCAATTTTAAATGAAAATGCAACGTTGCCATTTACCTGAACCCACAACATAAGTGAATGAAGTTACTGTTTGAAACGGAGGCTGGCCATCAACATGTTAGCGTAAAAGACAGTAACTTCACTCACTTATGTTGTGGGTCCAGGTAAATGGCAACGTTGCATTTTCATTTCACATTGGGCGCATAAAGAGTGTACAGCGCAAACGGGTCATCCGATTTTAAAAATTCCTTCACTTTAGATTGGACACATCATATTTGGAGATGCGTTCCCCTCCGACATTTTGTTATAACTCGGATAATAACAGAGTTACCCTATGTCAGGGGACTTTTGAGACACCCTGTATATCTTATTTAATATATGTTTGATGTCACTATATCTGTAGTATAATTTAGTTTGTTTAAATTTACAATTTAATAAGTAGATTCGGATTTACATGCGTAGGATTTTGTATGCATCTAACTAATGAATTCTTTTATATTCATACTTAACTTAGTGACTTGGCTTTGGACTGCAACTGATTATTATAACCCATTATTGCTTGAGAAGAAACAAGATATCCGAATCTTCATTTGGAGAAATCAAAGGTCTATTGGAAAGCTGGGAATTACAACCATTAATTTCTACATTTCAAGGTGCGTAAATTATATATTCTGTGTTTATTATTACTATTATTGGGTTTAGAATCAATCAAGCATTTCATGATATTTTAGAGGGATCAAGATGGGTGCCGGATAGATAAGTATTTGAGCGTCAGGCTCTTATTTCTTTTCAATTTAATATTTAATCAATGATTATTTTTCTCCCTCATTATTCCACCAAATCGTATTCCAAGATCATAAATTTTCATTACTCATTTGTGACCGTCAGCCTACATAACATATTCGTAGGACGTAAAACAAAGATTTCGTTATTATTGTTTCTATCTCTTTTCTCCATAGCTGTGAAAAATAATGCCTTCAACATCATAAATTTGTATGCCACTTGCCTGCTTTCGCCTTCAGTCGTCTTACTCTTCGGACATCACGAAGCAAAGCAGGTACTTTGCAGTTTTCATAGTTTTGAAAGGATGTGACATAACATAATGATGTTGGTGTTGCGATGTTCAGTACCGTAGATAATTAAACAATGCTAGTAAACAAATCGAGTAGCAATTGTAATTTTTTAGCTTACATGCCTTTCAGACCGGCCATTTTTTTTTTTTTTTACAACATATTGTTATTTCTACTCTATATGAAATATATTCTGAGGTTGTGTTTTGGGGGACGTGGTAGCTCAGTTGTGGAGCGTTCACCTCTCCTGCGTGAAGTTCCTGGATCGATCCCAGCACGTGCTAAATGGGCTTTGTGTTGGAGAAACACTGTGTGTGATTTTTCTCGGGGTTTTCCCGTTTTCTCACACATTTTCATTCTACTATTCCATTCATTCTCATCATCATCGTCTCCTTGAGCATATCCGGCATAATCGTGGAACGTAAAACTCAAAAATTTCATTTCATTTCATTTCATATAAACTTTGTTGCAAAGTAACCTGATAGCTGAAGATACTTTGCAACACATACAAAAAAGTATTTTCAGCATACGAACATAATGTTTCTGTGCAGTGTTTTCTCTCTTCTATTGATACATTTCACTTCCTACACAAAACTGCATGCAGTCTACAAATATTGAGGTTGGACTTACGGTACCGGTGTCAGTACTTAGTACGAATTATTGATATTTGTAAAGAAAATTATGTATTTTCTGGTACCGACATAGGAACCACGTTCTGATAGTTTAGTATGTCCCACAAAAATGGCAACTCAAGAACAGCAAAAATCTTCGAGATCTGATTTGCCTTGGTTGCTCTTTATATCCAAGAATATCATCCCAACCGTAATCAGTGGAAGATTTACGGGATTTGAGGCTTTCAGGCTGAAGCTCACCCAAATTACAGGATTTCTTTTTTACAAAATTCTGATGTTAGTCATTCCTATGCGTCTACGCTTCAAGCCCTTCAAAAAGTCTAGTCGTTTCTAAATAAAGGAAGTCTTTCTGTGTGAAGTCACTCTCAAACTATTTTTCTGAATCCGCCGCTTTTCGTAATTTATTTTCCAACAAGAAATCCATCCCGACATTTACCTGAATAGGAAATTTTCCTAAAGTTAGATGGCAGGAGGTACCCGTAGTAATAATTTCCTATCTGAGGGGTTACGTTTGATCGGTGCAAAGTAGCCCCGATTAGAGGCTGAAACAACCTTCTCCCAGTTTTATTTTTCTATGACTTTAAAACGTTTCACACTTCAATTTCAACTATTGTCTCAAAGTCCCATTATACACAGAGTATTCTACGAAACTGACTTGACTTTGACGAAAATTCTTGTAGGTGATATCTTTCAAATTTTGTCGGCCTTTACAGTGACTGCTTTCCATACCTCTACAACAACAAACCCTTCAGGTAATTAGAACTGATGTTAACCGCCAACCAAATAGTCAATGTTCTATCTTACGGTGACAGTTGAAACTTTCTCTTTACAGTCCATCATTTTACCGACAGAGGACTGTGAAACTTTTGCCGTATTTTGTGCAAAGTTAATCCTGAAGTGCAAAATAATCCCGTCTTATGGTACTTACAGAATATTAGTCAGTAATTTTCACATTAATTTTAAAGGTGACAACAGTTGGAGCCTAGGGCTGTGTGATATTTAAATCGAACGGTTGATATTTACAAATATCAAAACATCGATATCGAAATTTTTGATCGATATATCCATATTCTTTTCTCTCTTTCGTATTTCTATATTTTCGATTTTTGATATTGTTTATATTTCGATATTGCTGTATTTTTCAATATTTCGAACAAGTTTCGATAGTTTGTCGATATCGATTATCTATATTTAAATTCGGATATCGCAAAGCCCTATCGAACCCTTCGGAAATGAAGTTTTTGGCTATGGACCTGATTAGGGATGCACACGAGACAAGACGAGACATAATTTTTGTTACGAAATTCGAGACGAGACAGAGCTCTTCCAATAGAAACGGATCCAGTTTTCGAGACGATACATAACTTTCGCGGCACCTTTTCGAGAGGAGACAATCTCAAATCTTTTCTCTTGCGCATCCCTAGACTTGATCACGAGTTCTCAAAAAAAAAAAAAAAAAAAAAAAAAAAAAAAAAAAAAAAAATTGTTAATGAGAAATAACATCTAAATACAATATCGGTAGCTAAAACATTTTTGTTTTCATTCTTCAGTAATGCATTGTTATTAATCTCAGTATTTTATAGTGTATTCTTAAGCTTAAGGTGATGTATAATTAAATTTTGAATTCAGTTAACTTATTTTGTTTCTTAGATTGTTTTCAAAATGTATGTACAAACGTTTATTTTCATTTTTGAGTGTTTAAAGTGACGTATAGTTATTAAACATAGTATTTAATATTGTACTCTTAACGTGAAAGTGATATACAGTTAACTTTAGAATTCAGTTAACATTTTTCTTTCTGAAATTGCTTTAAAAAGTATGTAAAAACGTTTTTTTCTTTTCTTTCTTGAGTGCTAAAAGTGATGAAAAGTTATTAAGCTTACTACTTTATATTGTATTCTTAACCCTAAACTGATACACAGTGCGTTTTAGAATAAATTATGTCAAGTTATTTGAGTGACGAACACTGATAGAAAATCCTGACTATTACTGGAACATTTTGATTTTAAGGTGAGGACTACTGGTGCAAGGATTTTAAAATATTGTTTTTCCTTCTACTCCTTTTTGAATTCTGACTACATGGTCATTATAGGAAGGATCAGTGAGTCTTTCCAACTACGGTATAGCTCCGACAGATTCACAATGCTCAGAGAAAAGACAAAATAGTATGTTTTCAACCTTAAAGTGAGAACCACTGGCGTTTTTACCCTGCTATGCAAAAGTAAGTGAGTACTCCAATGGGGTTCCAATGCGGTCCCTAATTTCTGCATTTTAGATATATGGAAATACATGTCTCTAAAATGTAAAGAACTGATTTTTTTTTAAACTGAAAACTGCAATTCGGTAAGCCTTATGGATACCGAGATATGGGAAAATAAAGAGAGATACTATAGGTATGTGGGTCTTGCATACTTGACGCTACAATTCGGAAAATGAATTAAAATATGACTAACGGCCATCAAGATGATGTCAAATAAAGGGGGACCAACACAGTTAAGGGGTTTTCGTGTTAGATGCTAAAATTTCCGAAATCGTTCATGGACAGTTAATAAACACCAGTAGCAATTTCATCTTAAAGTAATTAGATATATTCATGGGGTGTTAGAACATCATGGAGTCTACCAATATTAAATTTTAAAAACTTTTGAAAATATAATGTGACATTTGTAAACAGTATTTGAAATATGTGTTTACCCAAAACTTCCAGCTAGTACATCTAACATCTGGAGAAACACTGTGAAATAAAAGTGTATGAGATCTTGAAATTTCGGAAACAATTATTGGTCGCAACAAAATTAAATAAGATGGTACTTCTATGGGTTAAATGAGTACCTCAGTACAATTTCGATCGAAAGATTAGTTCAGTCCTAGGTTTTCTTCAGGCAATTCCAAGGGTTCATCGAGCTGTACAAAAGAATGAAAATTCGCTGTCAATATCTAAGATAGTAACCAAGATAAAAGGAATTATATATTTTATGGCGTAAAAATAAAGATCTTTATATATTTGTACTTTTGGGTCTTTCCTATAAGAAAAAAAAATCAGAAAACTACTGTATATACCTTAATAGACAATTCAATGGGCGGGGACACAGTAGCTTAGTGGTAGGGTGTTTAACTAATCTTTTTTTGCAGAAACTATTGGAGTATTCACTTAACCCATAGAGATACGATCATACTTAACTCCCTATTTAATTTTAAATTAAATAAAAGGAAATATTTCAGTGTAGCGACCCACGATTATGCATTTCAGTCTCAGGGAGATTTTGATTAAAGCAAGTGAATGTTGTTGGCAGAATTGATGGAATGCAAAGGTGGGAGGAAAGAGAGAACCCCGAGAAAACCCACGAATACGATGTCCACTACAAACTGACTTGGCCGCGGATAGAACCAAGAACCCAATACACCAGAGGTAAGCACTCTACCACTAAGCCACTGTGCCCCCGCCAATTTAATTGTCTATTAAGGTATATACGGTTGTTTTCTAAAATTTCTTCTTCTTACAGCAAAGACTCAAAAGTACAAATCCATGTGGGTCTCTATTTTTACGACGTCATAAAATACACAATTCCTTATATCTCGTTTGCTATATTAGATAAACAAAAAATGTTCACTTTATTTCAGAGCCCGATGAACGCTTGGAATTGTCCAAAGAAAATTTAGAGCTGAATTAATCTTTCGATCGAAATTGTACTGAGGTGTGTCACTTTTTATTTCATCATATTTCGGTAACTGTTAGGCGTACCGACTTGCGGTTTCGGTAAACACACACCTCTAAGGTTCTTTAAAACGTTATTAAAACATATTTTAGAATGTTTAGAAATGAGAGTTCTGCGAATATTATGGTACCCGAAAACCCCCATCAGGGCGTGTGTGTAGTGTATTTAATTGAAACTACTTTTGAGGTGGTTGTAAGCTCTCGTAATTACGTTTCCGAAACTGCCCATCTAGTACGCAAACCCCACATTTCTATGGTGTCGTTCTTTATTTTCCCATATCTCGATATCCATAAGGCTTACCGAGTTGAGGTTTTCGGTAAACAGATATCAGTTCCTTACATTTTAGAGACATACATTTCCATATATCTAAAAAATACAGACATTAGGTACCCCATGGTACCCCGAACACCATTGGGGTACCCACTTACTTTTGAATGGTAATACATTTTGAGTTGTTGTTCAGCATCAATAAACACCTCATATTTTTTCTACGTGCAACCCAAAAGTCCATACCTGACCGAACAGATTTTTTCCATTTAATCTCAAAAAGGTTAAGATATTTTGTATTGTTAAGTACAACCAAATTAAACACACTGAATATAACATTTTAAATATTTTCTGATTTTTGTTGCAGGTATTTCGTGCTTCAAACCAGGATTCTGCTTGAAAGACAGTCAAAAGAAGCAGTGTAGGTTGTGGCTAAAAGTACGTCCTTTCTGAAGACAGACCCAGTTGTACTTACATTATTTTGTACGAATATATAACCCTAATAAAGATACTGTACTACAAATTATTTCTTTCTTCCATAAATTATAATAAAATATTATCTCTGTTTAAAGAAAATGATTGTTAATGTTAAGTCATTTTAATTCTTTTTCTCTGTAATAAGAACATTATCCCTCGCAATATTTTTTATCTTTGTGCTATTGCGATTGGATGAAGTAAAATTCTATACGAAGCACTATTATTTCAGACATGCATTAATAACTAATGTATTGTTCTGTATGTAAGACAATGTGTATACTGAACATGTCTAGCGAAGGTGTTGTTTTAATACAGAATCTATAACTCAGCTTTTCAGTAGTCAACTTTATTGGGAATCCGAAGAAAGAAGTTAAAAAAAAAAAAAAAAGTTGGACTTGTGTGTGTTCGTGTTGTGTGTGTGTTCGAATTCTGGACTAATCCAAATTATCCAGAGAAATCATTATATATTTCTTTGTTGCTATTTCAGATGTATCCTTTATCCAAGTCGTATGAAACGGAGACTTCATACATCGCTATACTTTCTATGAACTATGTTCCGTATTTACTTAATCACTTTGTAACTTTCTCTAGTGTTGACAAGACCGCAGGTGTCAATCGAATAGTTTAGTGTTTCACTCATGTCACCTTGTGACTAAGGTACGTCCTGTCGGTATATATATGGTACTTGGTTCAATTAGCGATAAAATACATTTTTAGCGTTAAACAAATGCAAAAATCTACACGAAATGAGATACCGTGATCTCTGACTTACGGATAACACCAAGCAACTAATGGTACTGAGTGTGATTGAGTTTACTAATTACTATTTGGCTAAAATCAGTGTTCCTTTATCTATAGTTCTTTTCGTGCTTTGAATTGCAAAGTTTGAAATAACCGTTTTAAATTGTGTATATATATCTTCCGAGTAATTCTGAGAATCATTGCTCTTTCTTTAAGCAATGTATGAGACTGTTAAATTGCTCGTTGCTTAAAATGTTGCACTAAGAAGGATGCATCCAGGAAAGTCCAAATTTGCAGAACGTCTATAGCAGGGAAGAATAAATATGTTTAGTCGATGGCTGCACAACGCCTCCGCTGTCACCACGTTGTCACACAGCGAATACAGCGAACGTTTAAGAGTATTCTGCACTTACTATTAGGTATCGGCCTGGGAACTTTGGCGCATCTACCCAGTCTCCTTCTTGGTGTTGCATTTTTAATAGCGAGTACTGAGTAGGAATCATCTTGTGAGCGAATACGTTTTCGGCTGACACTACACTTTTAATTATTGCGACATTAAAAAAAAAAAAAAAAGAAAAAAGAAAGAAAAGAAAAGATATAACTTACCTGTTAATTAAAATGTACAGAGAAGTTATTTCTGGAAAATTCTATTCAGGCCTCTTGTGGTAACAACTGCACTTTAGAAGAAGATACTATTAAGGAAAGGAATGAGGTAAACTAATCTTTATATCGTACAAGCAATGGATGATAACAGCTTAATAAATGATTGTACGTAAATCTTGTTTGAGTTTGAATATAGGATTGTATAAGGCTGTGCATTTTGCATTATTATTGAAGTGCTGCAACTAACTAACTGCAAACCATATGATAAATTCTTACAGTAATATTGATTTACTCTGTATGGAAACGAAAATAGTTTAATATATGGTTAACCTCCTTTGTGCCCATAATTTTAAAATTAACGCTTGTGTCACTTTTCAACACTTGGCTTTGCAGTAGCTTTCCAACGAATTAGCAGGAAGCCCAAACTTATAGGACACCCTGCAGGTAAATACATTTCTTTGGACAGTTTCACTGCTCCAAACTAAGATTTGAAAAGTGTAGTATTGTTAATTTTATTATTATTGGCACAAAGGAGATCAACCATATTTTAAGCTATTTTTGTTTTCATACAGAGTAAAACAATATTTGACAACATTACAGTAAGAATGTATCATGCACTTTGCAGTATGTTGCAGCACTTTAATAATGGTGCACTATACGTACACTCTAGATCCTGCATATGTCCGATCCATACATTACAAGAAGGCAATACGTATTCGATACAGGTAAAATCTGTATATTTCATATGGACAACCTATTAGCTATATACATCCGATCTATACATTACATATGGCCAACCTGTACGCGACATACGTATAATCTATATGCTGCATGCAGACAGTCTGTAAGCTACATATATGCACTCTGTATGGTGCATACGGATATTCTGTATGCTGTATCTGGACAAGCTGTGTGCGACATAAGGAAAATCTGTATAATACATACGTACAATACGTATACTGTATCTAGTCGTACGTACGGGGCACAAGTACAATATAGATGCTGTCTTGGGGTTGAACGAAAGAAACATACGTAAAGAACGTATATTGCATACTTCTTGAAATTATGCTCCGTCCTGATAGTCAGTGTGTGTCGTCATTATTAACCCACATGCTACATACGATCCTGACGTCACAAAGCTAGATATCACCTCCGTATATATTTGTTACTGCAGATGACGTCACACGAATGACGTCATTGCACTTATGCAGTCAGTGCGTATAATACATACTTTTTCAGCTATACGTTTGCTGCAGGATGTTATATACGGTTGTACGTTAAGTCCAGAAACTACAGGAATTACGAATGTAACCTACGTTTTTAAGTATGCCACCTACATTTTTTTTTCTCAGTGTATATATATATATATATATATATATATAGAGAGAGAGAGAGAGAGAGAGAGAGAGAGAATAGAAATGGATTATGACCAGAGCGGTCACAGAAACAAAAAAAATCATACATGTTTAGATTTATAAACACTGCAGTATACAGTTTTTTTTATTTTTTGTTTCTTTTAAAAATTTCATAGTATTCTTACTGTTTAAAAAACGAATCTATACATTGAAGGCCAGACACGTGCACATTTGTATCTATTCTTTTGTGTGTGTATGTGTATGTGTGTACGAGAGAAAGAGAAGAAGATGAATAAAGGAAAGAGAATAGAGAGAGAAAGGAAATGTAAACAGTGATAAACAAAACGATTGCCATGTAAATACGTGGTCCACATAGACGAGAACCTCCCAAACAAATTTATAGCACAGATTTCGCTCTGTTTGTAGATTCAAAAAAAAACAGTACCAGAGGGCGGATTGGGAGAAGGGGCTATTTCCAAAAGTGACAAATTGTTCGAGATGGGGTCAATAGCACAGGGTTACAGCGAGACATGTGCAACACAAACATCCACATACGAGGATGGTTGAGTGCGTTCAGTACCGTACGTACGTTACGTAATGAATACGTAAGTGCGTTCAGTAAGAGCAGAAACTTGTTATATGTACGTATCTCTCTCAGTTCTCTCAAGCACACAGAAAAAAGGAACCTCTTTTTGCGCATCGTACTATTACATAAAATTCTACATATTCTCACACACACATAACCACATATAAAGTTTGTACACAAATATGTACAAGACGCATAGCAAACAAACTACACAGGATTCTCCTATTGATCAGAGCATGTTAGAGTTCAAAAGATCATCTCATTATAGACGTTAATTCAACATGTCAGATTTCACTCAGGTATTTAGTACTATGTACCGGTTTTAAGCAAGCAGTTGTTCAAATTAATTACGTTGAAACATGTTTAGTGTCGATTTGAAGTTTATTTGTAGAAGAGGAACATGTAACTTAATTATGTATATCAAACGAAACTTATTTATCTCTCTTCAAAAAAAAAAAAAAAAAAAAAAAAAAAGTTGACTGAGGATCGGAAACAGTTTCTCTTGTGTCAACATCCTCTAAAATTATCAAATATTCTGTTAGCAAGATCGATCCCATACGCAGATGATGTTACTGGAGATTACCAATGCAGATTTAGACAAAATCTATCAGCTATCGACCAGATATTTACCATTTGACAAATATTCGAAAAGAAGTGGGAATATAATACCCACTACACCAATTATTTATTGATTTTAGAAAGGCCTAGACCTGGCTCGGTTAGGAAGGAACCATTGTGCAACATTTTTGCAGAATTTGGAACACACACAAAAACATTTAGATTAACTGTGATGTGTTTAAATGAATCCCAAAGTAAAATTCGATAAGAAAATTCTTGTCACATCGAGAATGGCCTGAAACAAGGAGATGCATTATCGCCATTATTATTCAACTTTGTTCTGGATTACGCAATAAGGAAAATCAAAGATAGGAACCAGGGCCTAGAGCTGAATGGTATCCACCAGGTTATGGCGTACACTGATGATGTAAATTGGAACAATAAATTATTCCATTGCATATAGAAGTGTTATGTTTTCGTATTTACAGTTTATTTACTTTTAACACACAAATATATTAACTAGAATAGGTTCACGTAACACCATTAAACTACCCGATTCAATATGTAATAAGACAAGTCAATATAATTATTTGCTTTTATATTATTTAATTATTAAAACTTACGAATAATTCTATTCGTTGACTGATTCCTTACACAACATGTCGGATATTACCACCTATTACATTACACATCACCATAGCAACGGTATAAAAAATGACAATCGAAAATAAGATTAACACATATTTCTTTCAATTACAAATAACTGCTCACACAGTTCGCCTCTGATCCATATTCATAATAGTTGGTACAGGTATATTTTAAGCACATTTACAAATAAATTTTAAATTAATTACAAATAAATTATAAATTGCAACGTTATCGTTGTAAATGGTGCTCGAAGGCGGAATTCCGTAGTAGTATAACTACGTAGGAAAGAACCCTGGATATAAAATCAAAGTTGACTTACTTTTCGAATAGCCCTTAAATATTTGACATCACATCAATATAAATATTTTACATTATATTACATTGTAACAACACATTTTATTTTCCGTATTTTCACATCATATGAATATAATAAAAGTGTCAATTTAATATTAATATTAATGTGGCTATTCAGATTTTAGAATTATATAACAATTTTCTTCAGGGTACTAAGTAACCTTTTGTAAGTACCACTAAGTATAAATCAAGATCTTTATAATAACTAACATAAGTAGGATCCAGAAGCAATGAAATATGTTTTCTTTCATTCTTTCTCTTTTTTTGACAATAAATATAAATTAACAAATTCTTAATTAACATTATAAAAAGAAACTTACAGCAAATCTGACAATAATAAATTCTCGAATTATTGAAGTAACCAAATGGAAATCTTAAAGACAAAATAACACAGAGTCACATTCAATGAATTAAATTATATATCAACAAAATACTACATTCTTCCTTTTTGTTTTTGAGGAAGGAATTCTCATTGTTAGAAAGTTTCTACATTAGCTTGAGTCATAATCTTTGAGGGAACTAAAGTTCGGACTAAATCCAACCACCGTTTTCTAGTACCTTCAGTGGGTTTCCATAACTTGATTTCATCGATATTTTGTAGTCCTAAAATTTTGCCTGATTTTATATCCATAAGTTCGAATACTTTAGCATTAATTTGCTTGGTACATAGATAAGGACCGGCATACAATTTACAAAATTTATATGTTCTCTTTAATGCAGCATCACTTTGTGGATGTAACCGCGCAAAAACTAAATCGTTTGGCCGAATTTGAACCTTTCCTAATTGCTGTTCCTCAATCTTCTGATTAAATTATGTTGTCTTACATCTTCGTTTAAATCACATTGTATCCCGCAATCTGTAGTACTACCTTGCCGAATAGGCATAGTTACATTATTTGAATTTCTGCTTACAAAACTCCTGCCATCTGCAAAGCGATTAGGTGAAAATCTACAATAATTATTATTTCTTTTGAAATTCCGGTTGCTATTCCTCAAATTTCTAAGGTTTCCAGCTTGATTTCTGTAATTAGATTGAGTCTGATTACCGGTATTATTACAACCATTTCTCCTTTTATTGAAACTACGTACATTAACATTATTATCAGGTTGCACACTGATATTACGAACTGCAGCATACTGAATTGGATTACGTCGAGAATTGTTCTGCCCTCTATCTTGAATTCTATTGTTACTATTATGCATTACAGATTGGCTTTCGTAATTTTGAACTAGCATGATCAGATGGTTGAAATTAATACATTGTGCTGACATCAACAGTTGCTGTAATCTAAAAGGAAGCAAAATCCTAATAGAAGCTATTATACGTGATTCGGGATAAGTTGGGTTTAAGGATCTTAATTCATTATAAGTAGAAACTACAAATTCAGTAATGCTACCATGAAGTTTTGGAGAATAATTTTTCGTTCTTAAAACGGCATCTCTATTTGCAATCATAAAATCATTCTCATAGTTCGACAAGAGAGCATTTTTAAAGTCAGAATAAGTACTTAAATTACCCCTAATAGCTTTGAACCAAGTTGAACAAGGCGGTAACAAAACGTGAGGCAGTAATTTTAAATATTGTGACTTATCTACACCAATAAGTTCACATTCCTCTTCGAATCTTTCGAGAAATGATCTTGCAGGAATATCTTCAGGCACACCACTAAATTTAGTAAGGGACTTAACCTCACTGAATTTTATAAATTTACCTGTGACTGTTTTCGCTTGCCTATTGAAATTACGTCTAGATGGCGGTCTCACTCTTCTCTCAAAATCAGTGCTATCCTCTTCACCACTGGTAGAGTTGTTGTTTTCTAACGCTTGGCGACGCTGGTGATTAGGATGACGATTAGTAGACACCGGGTGACTAGGTCCATCTTCTTGGGACGTACTTTCAGGAACACATTTCTCTTTGATAATGTTGACTTCTTGTAGTCGCTTGATGTGAGTTTCACGTACGCATACCATAGATTCTAATCTATTTATGGAATCTTGAAATTCGCCGATCTTATGTTCAACTTCTTCCAGTTTTTCATCATATTTTTCAAATTTAGTCCCAATACTCTGATTCATACGCACAAATTCTTGTTGAATAGCTTTCAGTTTATTTTCATGACAATGTTGTAACTGGTCAAACTTCTCTTCAAAGTCTAAAGTTTGCTGATTTAACATATTTTTAAGGTCTTCCTTGAGATCACTAATTTGTTGAGTTTGATCGTGCTTAAGATCATTGATTTGTTGCGATTGATCTTGCTTGAGATCGTGCTTAAGATAAAGATTTGTTGCGATTGACTTTGCTGAAAATGTTCAAATTTCTGTGTTTGATCTTGCTTAAGATCATTGATTTGTTGTGTTAATTGCTTAAACATTTGCAAAATTTGATTATTATCCACAGATTGAGACATGGATTCTTGAGTATTGTCTGACAGTACTTGATCATTATTTTGTTCACTTGCCATATTTACTTTACGTTCGATTTTTCGACCACTGCGTAAATATGTAAACTGAAGATTCTTACGTCTTATTACAAATTTTCAATACCCAGTCTTTACTTAACTTCAAGACATACACAAGGTCCCGCGGTTGACAGCCACCACTATTTATGGAACAATAAATTATTCCATTGCATATAGAAGTGTTACTTTTTCGTATTTACAGTTTATTTACTTTTAACACACAAATATATTAACTAGAATAGGTTCACGTGACACCATTAAACTACCTGGTTCAATATGTAATAAGACAAGTCAATATAATTATTTGCTTTTATATTATTTAATTATTAAAACTTACGAATAATTCTATTCGTTGACTGATTCCTTACACAACATGTCGGATATTACCACTTATTACATTACACATCACCATAGCAACGGTATAAAAAAAGACAATCGAAAATAAGATTAACACATATTTCTTTCAATTACAAATAACTGCTCACACAGTTCGCCTCTGATCCATATTCATAATAGTTGGTACAGGTATATTTTAAGCACATTTACAAATAAATTATAAATTAATTACAAATAAATTATAAATTGCAACGTTATCGTTGTAAAATCTGATATGGAATGATAGGAAAACAATAGAAAGAAATGCATAGGTCTTATTGAACGCTTGCAGGGACATGGGTTTAGAAGTGAATGCAGAGAAAACTAAATACATAGAAGTTTGCAAAGATAATAATACTCCAAATTAGGGATTCATCAAAATATCAAATAATACTTTGAACAAAGTAAATACTTTAAAATATCTAGGATCAACGTTACCAAACCAGGACCATACCCACGAAGAAAGTAAATATCGACTGAAAGCAGGAAATTCATGTTATTATTCTGTTCAAAATCTTCAGTCAAGGAATTTGAAGCTTGAAATATATAAAACGGTAATCATGCCTGTTGTACAGTATACTTGCGAAACACGGTCACTTATCTGAGAGAAGAACTCAGACTGAAAGTATTTGAGAATAAAATTCTGAGACGAATATTCGCATCCAAGAGAAGCGGGAATGGAGGGGGGGATGGGAAATAGCGGAAACTTCATAATAAGGAACTGCATAATTTATTAAGTTTACCAAACATTGTTTGAGTCATCAAGTCCAGGAGGTTCAGGTTGGCAGGTGAAGTAGCTAAAATGAAAGAAAGTAGAAATGTTTTCAAGGATTTAACTGGAAATTTAAAAGAAAAAAAGTTAATTTGGAAGATCTAGGTCCAGATGAAAGGACAATATTAAGATAGATCACGCAAAAATATGAATACAAAGTAGAAATTAGATCCAGTTGGCTAAGGATAGATGTCAATGGAGAGCTTTTGTGAACGCGGCATTGAAGCTTGGAGTTTCATAGGCCATAGCGTTAGATATTGTAGAGAAGAGATATTGTAGGCTTAATTGTTTTACAGATAGCAATTTTTCATTACCTCTACATGAGTACACATGTGCGTAGACGGCACACCAATCAACGTATCCGGATCATATGTTCAAGTTTCTTCAGCTTCTACTCTGGAATTTCCTTTCAAACCTCATAATAATAATAAGCTTTGCTTTGTATATAATTAAACACAAACTCATTATTTGCTGAGTAAAATAATTTATTTACTTTAAAAGACTAATAGTTGTAAGTGTTTCGTCAACTAACATTTCGGCTTCATTAGACACTATGATATACAGGAGGAATGTACAATCTTGTATACAAATATAGAAATGTTTGTATACAAGATTGTACATTACTCCTGTATATCATAGTGTCTGATGAAGCCGAAAAGTTAGTTGGCGAAACTGTCACATGCAGGGCCGGATTTAGGGAGGGGTGCAAAAGTGCGCGTGCACCCCCTTCGTTATAAATATATACTACCCAAAAGCGATAAGCTAGCAGTGAAAATAGCAACGCTTTCCGAAACTTTCTGCTGTCGTGTTTCCGTTTGGGCTTGAAACCAGTTTGGGAAAGCTTTGCAAAAATCGATAGTTTAAATTAATTTTCTAAAAGTTGAAAGAAACGGATTCACCGAGAACAGAGACACTTAGCATTTCCATGGCATTTCCTCATTCACACCACAGATGCCTAAAGACATGTACGAAATTCCAATTCAATTCAAATGTACTGGTAGTTATTGGTGCAGTCTCCTTCAGAAAATCCTGGATCCGGCCTTGGTCACAAGTATTAGTTTTTTAAAGAAAAAAATTGTTTTTGCTCAGCAAATAATAAGTTTGTATTTAATCACAATGAGATTATTTTCGTTGGGTTGAAAATCAAAACTATTTCTTTAACAACCCTAGAATATGGCAAATGTAATATCTCATTTAACACATAAAGTGGTAGTTTAATCTCTAAGTCAAGTTTGTTCGGATTATTTTGTTTAAAATGGTCCAGGAGATTTTCATAAATAAATACCTCCTTATTAACCCCATAATACAGCATAAAAGACTGCTTGAAAAAATACACAAGAGTAAAATTATTCGTTGAGGGTGAGTATGTATTGGCGATCTCATCAAGAACAGCTACGAGGATTTTGTTCACATGTAAATAAATATTTTATAAACAATGTTTACGTACCATGTCATTTTCCTCGAAAAAAAAAACACACACACACACACACGATGTTTACAGGCAAAATGAACTTCTGTATTTTTGATCGACAATAAAAGTAAATCTTCTAATTATGAAAAAATACATGAACGCAAGTATTCGTTGGATTTAGATGTATAATGATATGTACACTCTTGTCCAAAATTATTGTCTCATGTCTACAAATATGTTGTTGTAGGAATATAATTTGATAACGAATTTGCCCGCTATTTCTTATAACGTTAGTATATGTATGATCGGCAAAGACATGTATATGGCAAATTTCATATAAAAAGAGCAGTAACTAAGAACAATAAAACGAAAATAAAACTTTATTGTCTATTTAGCAACATTTTTTTTACTCATTCTAATTTTCGTATTTCTAATTCTTTTCCTGTGAAATTTACAACAAATATACATTTCTCGATTATACACATAGTATCAATATTAAAAGTACCCTGCAAAATCATTATCAAATTATATTCTTACAAGAAGACAGTTATAGATATGCAACAATCGTTTTGGACATGAGTGTACATGTTTAAAATGTGTTTGGGATTCAGTTTTTCTTTTCGTTCCTATAAACAGACGCCCACAGGCTACACTGTTCAAGATATAGAGATTAAATTATAAAACACTATCTTATGGTAATTCTCCAGGGTGGTTTTTCAAATTATCCTCCTACACTAAAATACGAGGATATTTTACTAGACAACGAAAATCAAATGATGAGCTTTTGCAAGGAAATAATCTAGATATTATGTTTATATTTCAAGTACAAATACTTCGTCGACAGTTCTCTTATGTAGAATAATTCCTTACAGTTTCAGAAAAGCTAACCCTTCTCATGTGGATAAGTTTTGTTCCTCAGTATTTTCTCGAAACTTTGGTCTAATAGGTTGTTTTTTTTTGACATTTTGTGAAGAAATATTTAATTATTAATCCTAGAACATAGCATAATCCATTTATTTATGGAAAGGTGTCCTATTAATTGGCTGAATTCTATCCGGAACAGATTTTCCACCAATGCCTACTATATGGGTACGTTTGTTCATATTTCATAAGTAAATATTTGAGTAATAACTGTAGAATAAGAAATTGGAGCAAGAACGTTTAGTCCGGTGAACTTATTAAATCAGTTGAAGTATGTGTTTCATAAATAATACACATTAATTTTTTTGTGAATTTAACGTTTATTGTTTGGAGAGGATCTCTTTACACTCGTTATGGCAGTTTTTCTACACTTTCTTGTCAGTTAGACACCAACAAAGAATACTGCAATTTTCTGTACAGAAAACAAAACAATTCTTAAGTGTTTATGTATGAAGGTACATGGATGCTTATGTGCTAACAAAATTTAAAATAACTAGGTTATCTTTAACTATATAAAAATACTGAGTGGGTTTGAGGAGCCCTCCCTTTCCTTTGGGATGACCTGAACCTAAAATAGCATAAGGTTCCTAGGATTAATGCTGTGTAAAAGTTCCAGGTTCGATTCCAAATCTCTCAATTTCTGTCGGAAGGTAGAATGGATTCATAGGCTAATTCCTGTCAATATGAAACTAGTAAAGAAAGAAGATTATTGTATTTCAACTTTGAGTAACCATTAGGAATTAATTACTTGAAAGCTGTTCAAAAACGCAAATGAAAAATCGTTCGTAAAAGTGTCCTTTAATTACTATGGATAGCCGTTTGACCAATCAGAGATAAGTTTGTTGACATTTTCCAGTTCTGGATATCCAAAAGCGAATATCTGATTGGATTGAAATTCTCATATTACCACTAAATTCTATGAGTAAAAATTTTGTTTTTCATTTAAAAAGAAAGGTAAGTATTTGTCATTTTAACCATTTAATAAGTGGCAGATTTCTCACTCTGATTATGGATAATCTTAACTTGATAATAAATACTGGCGCAACAGTCATTCGCGGGCCTGATCCTACTCCAGCGCCACCTGTTAGTGACTGACAGAACTACGTTTAACCTAGCAACGAATGCGTGGTCAGTGCGTAGCATCACCTTAAATGTAACGTGCGTATCAAGAGCTTTTTGGACATAGGCCAACTTAATTATGAATAATAATACTTTGAAAATATCATTACTAATCTAAATTAAAACATTATTACAGCATCACATTTCTAATTTAGTGGAAAATTACAAGAAAAAGTAAAACAAACTACATACATCTTTCTGTAAAATTCTTTGAAAATATGGTTGTATATATATATATATATATATATATATATATATATATATATATATATATATATATATATATATTTATATATATATATATATATATATATGTATATATATGAATGCATTAACTTCCTAAGAGCCATTTCTCTGAAAAAGAGTTTCTTAAGTTTGAATTCTTTCTATGTTCACAGGATTTTCCTGTGGCTTTTCACAAGTGAAAAGTGAACTAAGGACTAAGGTACAGAAAGAGTAGATTAGGAGTAGAGTAGAGTAGAAGATAATTCTCATGGCGAAACTCGTAGTAGGGGAACATCACGAGAAAGACTGGAGTACAAAAAGAAATACGAAAAAGGGTAGATAGGGATGAAGTAACACAAAATGTAAGAAAATAACAGAGAGGCAAAAGGTGACGGAGAATTTACATTAGAAAAGAAAAATTATCTGCAGTGCACAGGATATTTCTCGTTCGCTTTCCTATTCTTTCCGTTTCTTTCTTTCTCTTTTTTCATTATCCCTTCATCCATACGTTCCATTTTTCTCTACCTTCTTCCGTTTTCATTGTTATGTTTTCTTTGCGTGCCGTTCCCAAAAGATAGAGAATGCTGTAAATATCAGATTGTTTACCAAAGTCACAAAGGATACGAAGAGATTGTGTGGGTGTAGGGTGGCAGTGCCTACTACGTTGGAAGTGACGACTAAATCGTTTCCCTACCTAGTGCATCAATCAAGATACGAGTTCCAAATTCTAAAGAAAGAAAAAAGTATTGTGACTTCTTCGACGAGTTAGTTCAGAGCAGTAGGTGCTACGGAACTTGAAATCATAAAACGTTTAAATTCAATAATGCGTAATATAGAAAATATTTGTGAAACAAATTAAGATATTTGTAAGAAAAATTGTCTTAATTCTTACATCAAATTATATATATAACTTCTTAGGGAAGGCTACATTAAATCAGCATTTTCTTCAGAGACGAAAACAAATGATGCTTTCAAATTGAATTTCTTATTATATTACAACATATACAACGATTTATTTGACACATTAATACAATAAAGGCTGATAAATCACACCCGTCCTCTCTGTCCAGATGTGTTTATCTGCCATTCCCGTTCTTTCTGTCCAGATGTGTTTATCTGCTACACCCTTGCTCGACGGAACAATTGGCTGTGTTTACATACCACGTTTGTTTCTAAAGGGTAATAATGGTATTAGCCTTTCTTCAGAGACGAAGTATTGACGCCCTAAAACCCATCAAAATCTATACTTTGGGGGTATTTAATGGATTATTTGTCAAATTGAATCAAATCGACAGTATCTTTATATGCCATGCACGATATAAAGTATTAATATTTTGTTTTTGCTAACTAGATATATATATATTTCAATTTAAAGAAACGGATTGGTCTACTTAAACATGAACGTCTTCAACCAAAGAACAGCTTTTGATTGTTCCATGACTTGTATTTTTGAGCAAGTCTATTACACAATCTGAAAACAGAGTTCTATTTGATATATCACGATTTATTCATGA
Source organism: Thermobia domestica (assembly GCF_964235325.1). NCBI lineage: Eukaryota > Metazoa > Arthropoda > Insecta > Zygentoma > Lepismatidae > Thermobia > Thermobia domestica. Next base: position 63,536,309 of record NC_137458.1, read on the forward strand.
AGCTCTAACCGATAGTTTTAATATACATTTTCTTTTAATATATTGTAAAACTAACACTTCCTTGAATTGCCTAATAATATATGTTAAGAAATAGTTTCTATCACACGTAAATGAACGTAGATTCATTACGCAGTGCGCGATCCAAAAGTACTTGGCTTGGTATTATTTTTTAAAAAAAAAAGTCTAAAGAAGTTTCAGGAAAGACAATGAAGATACCTGAAACTTTTTTTAAAAAAGATATGCAATGGAGGTAAATTGAATTTATCTAATGCGGTGTTACACCAGCTTTTGAGAACTTGAATTCACTATATTTTAAGACAAGAAAGTAGTTTGTTAAAGTCTGTTGTTTTTTTCAGTAACATCTAATATGATATGTAAGGCGATAACAGTAGCATACTGGTGATAAGACTATAACAGGTGAGCAGGAACTAGATAGTGACTCATCATTAATATACGTAAATGATCAATGCTCCATGAGCATGGTGCACAGAATGAACGTGCACAAACCGAGAATATTATTGTGGTCTTCCTTAGAAAAGAAATTAGGCGGTTAATCCTAAGCTGGACAAATGATATTCATCAACTGTTAATATTTCCTCAATGGGAGAAATGAAATATGTAACTATAATCAAGGGTTACTTTGTTAAACAATTTCTTCATTAAAAAAAAAAACATGTATGCAAACTTTAATCAACTTGAACAAAGGGTTTCCATTTCAAACTTCATTTGTTTGTTTGTTCGTTTGTTTGTTCAATGTATAAAAAGCCAATCACGAGGTCAATACACATCGTACGCGATCAATGAAACCAATCCAATCTTGACAATGAAACCAATCCAATCTTGGCATTGTGGTAGACCTACACAAGCTTAGGATACACACGAAATATCACCTCTCAAATTGTAATTTAGAACAAAATTGCATGAAACAAACCTGTTATTGAATGTTAATTTATAGCATAAGGAAGTAAACAATGGGGTAGTTGATTATTCATCTTATAAATCCAGTATATCTACAATAAAGATTTACTAAAGATAGACTAAAAAAGAAAATTATTTGTTATAAACTTGCAACACGTTTTTCCAAGTGTGAAAACCGCACACTTACCTGTCCTAGATGGTTAATAAAAGAAATATCTTTTTCTATGCTGGTTCAGGGATGCTCAAATATTTTCATTACTTATTCAAAACTAACAAAAGTCTTCTTCTTTCTCATCTCAACCATAAGTTGGTGGGCAACATTGAGTAATACCTTGGGAGGCTGTTTCACACTCTGATAAGGTCTCTTCTTCATAACTAACAAAGTAATATTAAACATTTCTGCGGAAAATTTTGCAAATACATGAGCTCCTGTTCTTCACTGTGTACCCATTACAATTTCTTGACATAATTTTGGATGTAAGATTATGGTTTTCAAATCAATCATATATCAAATCAAATCACACTAGCTTTTAAATTTTGTTTAAATTATGGATGAACATGTAGTCAGTGTTATTTGTACTGTGAAAATACACAATCCCAAGCCAGCAGGTCGACTTCATAAAAGATAAAAGGGAAAAACATCTACCGTCTTACATGTTGATTTTTGTCAAAGTCTTTAACAAATTACCCTGAAGACAATATTGGGTGTCCAATCTCCCTCTCAAAAAAGGAAAAGAAGGAAAGAAAATGAAAAAGAAAGAAAACTGCCTACTTTACATTAGATGTAATGCCATTGTAAGTCATACTGTATTCCAACTTCTCCAATAACGTTCTTGTTCTAATTGGAAAAATCGCTTACCGGATTAGATTTTTTGAGTACATACTTCTATGAGTTTGAGTGCGTCAAATAACAATTTCTGAAGCAAATCTTGATTTTCATCTTTTCATACACAGCTATTCCTTCTTATTTAAGACTTCGGTATTTTCCTTTTGATTAATATTTACAACAACATTTTCTTGTATGCAATTATGGAAGTACTCTTAACTAATAATTCTGATTGAAATAAAAACAACCCATAACAAACTTCAAATAAAACTCCGCGGAAGACGGCTTTCTTTTTCGGACCATCTTTCGGTATTTTTTCTTTCTTTCTCTCTCAAATTCGGCGCTAAAGCTTTGGAATACTGCCAACCATCGTGTAATATATCACCTGTTAGAACACCAAAAACGACTCCTCTATTTATTTAGGAAGCCATAGATCTTTGACAAAAAAGGAGGCAGTGAAATTCATCTTTGGCGGCTACAGGTCTTCAGTGGCCCTCTTTAGAGAGAATCCACCAACATTTTTTTCTATTCTTTCTTGGTCTTTGTATTCGTTCCCCCTTTATTTCTTTAAGTTTTCTTTTTCTTAACTTCCCTTTCGCGTGACAAAACTTAGCCATCAATTTACCTCGTCTACATATTGAAAGCTGCTGAATACCCTACGGTTTACGAATATGTCAACACCCTGTCAAATGTATTTTCGTAAAGAATATATTGTATAATGTTTATTCTGTACCAAAGACCCTTAGAAACTAATGGTGCTTTTCAGTTATTAATTAGTTATTGTTTCAAATAACTATATAGTCAAAGAATCAGAAATTCTAATAATTTTCAAGGGAGAAATTGATAATAGAAAATAATATGATTTCGGTAAGATACTAATTCTCTAATGCTGTTCCACAAAAGAGAAGACAAATTTACGTCATCATTCAACCAAAAAGAATCAATTTAGATTAACGGCCACCTGGCGTGCGAGATGAATTTTCCTGTACGAGTAATCATTTTCCTATATTATTTCTCCAATCGGCATGCATCTGAACTTAAGAACGTGACAACAAAATAAGTACGTATGAATAAAATTATGCGTTTCCAAAAATAAGCTAATTAAACTTTAATTACACATGGCTATAATATGTTTGTTTTCTTCCTCTAGATGCATTTTAAAGAATGTCTGACTTAAATTTAATTCAATTTTTCAGCACAATATCTTTATAAGACAGAACCTCAGTGTGAAAGCTCTCATCTCTAGTGCGATGTGTCTCTGGTACGATCCAAGCCATGTGAATTTGTGGTGGACAACATCAGGTTCCTGAGGTCTTGCAGGGTTCTCTCGTTTTATCCCACACCCTCATTCCACCCAATCTTCCATAATCATTCACTTTCGGTAATCATCCACATACTTTAGTCTAAAGGGCATAATCGTGGGTCGTTAACAATTTCATAGATGTAAGACAGAAACTGTTGTTTCAAGGAGGACTAAAGCCACTACTCTGGTTTCTTTGTGAGGATTAATACTCCCACATAGGATCCAACAGAGGACCATGACCATAGAAAGCAATTGCGTTGGACGCTAAGAGATTACTGAGAAGATAGGAGATAAAAAAAGGGCCAGATCATAAATCGTGAATAATTTCTGACTACTACTATGAAGCAAATATAAATTATATAGGAGTATATATCGCGATAAGCCGAGAGAGAATTTGCACAAACATCGTATTCAATAATACTAATGTTGACGAAGTAAATATACACTTCAAAATTTGTCATGTGGTGTTAGCAATAGTCTATATCAAAATAAGTCTGTTCTGTCATATGGTGTTTCCCATGTATATTTTCAGACTAATCAGCCATCCTAACTTCTTTCTGCTACTGTTTCTTAAAAATGTCCGCTTGGGTGCCAATCCTGGGAGTCGAGAGAGCCCTCATGAAGTTTTCTTGCGTCAATTATTTCTTCAAACTCCTTATTATGTCTCGATATATGATATTTGACCAACTTTAATGCCTATGTCCCCGCAAGTTATAGATAACTTAGTGCCATATTTCAAAATCATTGATTAATGTAGTGTCGTACAAAACTAGCCGTAAAAAGAAAAGAAAGAAAAAGTACATAATCTCTTTCTTCACGAAAGAGTGACTGCCAAATTAAACTCACACTATTGTTTCCTTACACTTGATTTTCAGCATATGTTCGCTCTACAGTAATATATGTTTATTCTATGTTCCGAAACATTGTGCAACAGTGAGTTAGCAGTGGTTGACTTCTCTCTCTTTCTTTTTCTACGCATAGGGTGGAACAATAACTTGTGTCCAAATTTTAGCATACGATTCTTCTCAGAACTGACAACAGAAAGGTCTATATTAATATACGCATAATACCTCACTGTTCCAAAGATATACCGTGTCGTCGAAAATATGCTTTCTAGATGCAAGTGTGTCCATCGTGCGGGAAAAGATGAAATTTTACTTGTAGTGCTACTAAGTAAAATTGTACTACTAAGTTCTTGACCATTCAACAACTACCGAAGATGTTCATGACCTGAAGAAACGTATTTGTCAATACTCCAACACCATTTGTGCGTTCATCCATGATGTGCCGTATTTGTGCACATATCTATGCTACTTTCAACATTTCCTCTAACATCGCTTAACTTAGTGTAGAACCATGTCTATACCTTCTCCCAACCTGTGAAGATTTAAGATTTCCCGCGGAGAGGGATTTGAACACACTGAGGGTGAAATAATTAGTACTTTGAGAAAGATCCGAAACATGGTTTGGGGTAGGGAATTTCGTTGTTCCAGTAATTTTTTTCCTAGGGCCAGCCCGAAAATTCGACATTGTTAACGAGAGTCAATTATCATCCTCAACTTGCTCCTAGTGAACTTTTGATTTAAATTTTTAAGTTGTTAAATGTCTTTAGGCATCTGTGGTGTGAATGAGGAATAGTACTTTGTTTTCTTGAATACTTTTCCTTCAACCTTCAGAAAATCGACTTAAACTGTTGCTTTTGCAAAGTCAAGCTTTCTTTTAAGCCTCAAACGGACACATGGCAGCAGAAAGTTTCGGAAAATTTTGTTTTTTTACTGCTAGGTTCTCATTTTAGATAGTGTATATTTACAGTGAAGGGGAGTGCACCAGAGCACATGCACCCCCTTTCACTGTAAATATACACTATCTAAAATCAGAACCTAGCAGTGAAAAAGCAAAATTTTTCGAAACTTTCCACTATCCAAATACACATATAACAATCGATTATATGTATTTGGAACTACAAAAACATAAATAAATAACAAAGTCACCAAAGAACCAATCAGATACTGATCCCTAAGTCCAAATCTTGTGCGAAAATCTGTAATGATAACCTTATAGCCACGATATATCCTAATTTATTTTAGAACTTTTTTTTTGTAATGTCTGTAACTGAATTATAAGTATGAAATGTCAAACTCCATATAATGTGCACTCTTAATTTTCGATGCCAAAATACTTACGTTCTATAGTATATAAATAATATGCAGAGTGTTTCAAAACAACACCGACAACGTTTGGGAGGTGATTCCTGACACCAAGATAAGACAAACAGTACAGACCAACCTGGATGCATAAATACTTCGTTTCGGAGTTATAGGCTGCTGAAAACAAACAAATGAACTTTAAAGGTCCATAGTTCCGAACCTATGGGACCTACCGCAGTCGGGTCAAAACTTTACTTAGGAACTAACATGTTATCTTGTTCTCTATCAAAAATACATGTTTCAGAATCCTGCAGTACTTCCGTAACAATTTTGATAGAAGTAGTTGGTGAGTACTTCAAAATTATATGTCCGTAACCAAACTGCCTGTATAAAGATTGTTACGAGAGTACCTTAGGATTCTGAGCTATGGACCTTTAAAGTTCATTATTTCATGTTTCTGGCAGCGTATAAATCCGAAAGGAAGCATTTGTGCACTCAGGTTGGTCTATACATTTTTCTTATTTCGGGGCCAGGAATCACCTCCCAAATGTTGTCGGTGCTGTTTTCAAACACCCTGTAGATTAAATACACACACTTATACGGTTGTAGTAATACCCTTCAAAGTTCGACGTCACGAACTTCAAGAAAAGTTTCTGATGGTGCAAAACATATATCGGAATGACTGAAGGGATTAATAAAGAAAGAATAACATCTCGAAAGAGTTCAGAGTTTATTTACTTTTCCACCCTTCTGAAAAAAGCAACAAAAATAAACACAGGAAGATGAATTTTCCCATCTTGTGAAAACAACAGTAAAAGAAAATCTTATGATTCTTATTGAAAAGGAAAAAAAGAAAGAAAGTAAGTCTCAGAATCAGCAAATTCCTTGCAGATACTGGTCAACCCAAAAGGAAAAGCAGAAGTGGATGGCCTCTTTCTCCCCCTTTCGTCTTCTATTTCTGTTGTGAGTCCATCGTCAAAGAAGTTGAGGCCAAAAGACGTGGCGCGACTGAAGTCCAGTCACGCGAAAGACAGTGGCGGGAGACTTATTGGCGACCACCAAAAAGAGAAGACAAGACTCGTCAACAAACACTTCAATTCCCTTTCAATTACCTATAGCGAAGGCGGATTAAAACTTGTCGTCCATTTTTTCGTTGCTTTCTCTTAGTTTGTTTCATTTGTTCCACTTTTCCCGTGTCGTTTTCGATTCTTCGCTCGACTCGAGCATGACGTTTGGAAGAAGGTGTGACGAAGAGTTTAACAAAGTCTAAAGGGACACCTACGAGCACTCACACATCAGAGCAAGTTTAAACTGTGGTAAAGAAAGTCTGATATAAAAGTTACAGTATAAAGTGTTAGAAAAAGATTTTATCATTGATTGTAGACTGAATATAAAATTCGTGCTAAGTGTCAAAACGAAAATATTGAATAAACAGCTAAGATATTACTTCAGAACTGATGGGACATATAGGCACGTACGTTCTTCTGGAGATTATTTCAACTACTTCCACAGTGAACACTAGATAGCCAGTTTTTCACTGACTAGGAAAGTACTAGAAGTGGTACGCGGGGATATGCATGTATTATATATCGTTGGAAAGGTCATCGCGAGTACACCTCACATGTGAAATATCTCGCTTGAATGGGGCCTGTAGGGGGCGTGGCGAACATTTGAAGATCAGAATAAGGCACGCTCCGAAATACTAGAAAAGTGGACAAAATAGGAAGTTATGATGTAATTGTTTTGAGACGTTGTATATATAAGTTTTAAAGGTAACTGAATACGAATCTGACTTCAAATGTTTACAAATCAAAATGGTGGATCCAACATGGCGGTTACAAATTACAAAAAAAAAAAAAAAAAAAAAAAAACAAGCTATGGATCTCAAACGGGATATATAGAGATATTCGAGATATTCGCTATGTATGAATCGGATACCAAAAGTGCAAAATTCAAAATAGCGGAATCAATATGACGGACAATATGCAAAACACTACCACGGAACTGAAAGCGGGTAGGTAGCGGTTTTCATGGTCGCGGAGTACGAATCCAATGTTAAAAGTTCAAAATGCAATATGACGGATTCAATGTGACGAACAAAAAGTGCAACAGTGCAGAATGGACTTATGTGTATCGAGATGAGCCTGGAGTCCATTTCAATCTCGTCTTGATTTGGAAAAGCATATCTCGGTCTCGAATTTGAGATGAGATCGAGTCCAAATCAAGGCTAGGCTAGATGTCGATATCATCCCTGCTCATGAGAGTGTACATTTGTTATACATATGGCTCACAAGTGTATACGGCATAATGTGAAACCGAAAAGACAGTTATGGAAGCATAACGACATTCTCTAAACTCCAATGCGCACTTTTCACTGTCATTCTTGGAATCTTCAGATGTTATCTGCAAATAATCGCAAAGTATCCTACAGGCGTCATTCAAGCGAGATGTTCCAGATGTAAAGTGTGCTAGGTACGAGCTTTTCAACGATATATAACATATGCTGATCTCCGCATATCTCTTCGGAGACGAGGGAGGGAGTTGGTAGTAAAATAATTATTGTCTATGATTGCAATCTGTTTGTATCATAAAACCTTTAAGTGCGCTACAAAACCTATACTCGATTCCGTGTCTCAATTTTGGCATGATTGTATAGCAAAATATGCTTCCTGTTTATTGTAAAACATCACCTGTCCCTACTTGCCCCGTTAGATATTTTTCTACTGTATGTGTAAGAATAACATATCCCCATTTTGTACATATCTTTTGCACTTTTCGTGCCCCACATTGGATCCGTCATATTCCATTTTGAACTTTTAACACTATAATTCGTATTTAGCGACCACGAAAACCTCTACCTACACACTTTCAGTTCCATAGCGGTGTTGTTCATTTTTCCGCGATCTTGGATCCGTCATTTTGAATTTTACACTTTTGGTAGCCGATTCATAAATAGCGAATATCTCGAATATCTCTGTATATCCAATTTCAGATTCATAGCTGTTTTTTTTTAAATTGTAATTTGTGTCCGCCATGTTGGATCCACCATTTTGATTTGTAAACATTTGATGTCAGATTCGTATTCAGCTACCTTTTAAACCTACATATACAACGTCTCGAAACAATTACATCATATCTTCCAATTTAGTCCACGTTTTCTGATATTTCGGAGTATGCTTTGTTCTGATCTTCAAATGTTCGCCACGACCCCTATAGGCCCCATTCACGCGAGATATTTCACATGTGAGGTGTACTCGGTATGATTTTTCCAACGATATATAACACATGCATATCCCCACGTACCACTTCTAGTACTTCCCTAGTGAGTAGTGTTAGGCACATGGACCACATTTTTACATTAAACTAAACTTTTTCCAATTTTGGCACGTAGCACGGATTTTATATTTAGTCTGCAATTCTTCGCTCATAGGGTAAACTGGCGCAAAAAAAATGGTTGTATCTTTAGTAATTGAACAGTAGTTTAAAGATAGGGTGTTCATATCTTCCTAATTTCAATTATTTTCTGTGAACGTTGTACGTTAACCTGTGAAATAATTGTAACACTAAATGAAAGGGCAGATCATCAAGTTTTTCCCCCGTGACTTGAAGTTTTCCGTTTGCTTATTGCGCAGCGCCACGGTCGCATAAATAAAAATGTCGACCGTTCAACAACGCGCGCATTCAGTGGTGTGGTATGCTGAGACAAAATTCTCGTATGCGGTGATTTTATCTCAGCAACGAACTTTCAGACGAGTCCTACCAATGATAGCAATGATAAGCATCCCAGAGTTACAAGCCCAAATCCATGATACGATTATAACAACGGACATATTGAAGAGAACACGGCAAAGAAGTTGAATACAGACTTCACATTGTTCGTGTTACCGATTGGGGCACATGTAGAAATTTATTAGCGTGTGTGTATGTGGGGGGGGGGGGGGAAGAACATATAAGATTTTCTTGAATTCTCAGAAATTTCATTGCCCTCGTATTCGCGCTTTCTTCTCTACGATTAGAGATCCTTCGAGCAGAAGCGGTTATCGTACACGGCTTTGGCGTGGGAGACCTAGGTTCGATTTCCGGCGGGAACTCATGTGGTTCGGATTCCACGTTAATTAGTAGATCCACGTCTTATATGGCCTGAACGTCCTGATGAATGGGACGTTAAATTCAAAATCAACTCAACTCAACTCTTTTCTATGATTAGTTAAAATTAGGAAGATTTGAATGGAACACCCTTCATTAATAATAAGCCATACGAATATATATTTTAAATTAATGTATTACTTAATCGTAGGAGTGCACTTCCAGGGTGCAAGAAGTCCATTGCATCTGAACTTATTTTCTAATATTTAATTCATTATCGTAACTTACATTGCTTCGTTGCTGCTTCACAGTTCATGAGTATAGTAATACCATAACCACTAGCTTACACAAAGAAGCCTAACTACTATACGTTATATTTCCGTCCATCAATTTATCTTCTGTCATTGTAAGTAGTGTTTGTGTCATTGTATGTACGTGCATGCATCACCATTAGGACATGATAAACAATTGATACAACCTGCGTGATAACAGTGTATCTTTATACGTATAGAGAACAGAAATAAATAAACATTATGTTTCAGGATTAAAACTTTTCAATTTCTTATTGGGAACAGGGGGTCGTGGTGACTTAGAGGTAGAGCGTTTACCTCTGGTGCCTGGAGTCCCTGCTTCGATACTCGAAAAAGTAAGTTTATGGTGGACAACATCTATCCATCTGTTTTCTCCGGGTACTCCTGTTTACTTCCACAATCTCATTCTACAAACTCTTTCATCATCATTCACTTGCTTTAATGATAAAGTCCTTTTAAGACTTTTTTCCTTTATTTGTATTACAAACTCTATATTTGTGCCAATTTCTAATTTCTGTGTGTACAGGAAGTACTCTATAGTTTTAAGTCCAGAGACTTAATTTTGGCCTCTTCCCCTAAATTTCCCCCTTAGAAGGAAGCAAAAACGACAGGAAGTAGCGAGAAGCGCTTTTAGTTTGAGTTGTCTCTTGCTTTAAGAATAAATACCGTCTTTTCTCGTAATAATAAAATCTATTCAAACTAGAACTGGCAGAACTCAACCATTTTTCCCGTTGGAACGTTGGCTACCATAGAATAAAAACCGTTATAGATAGCAAGAAGCGGTTTTCTGTAATTAATTAAGGGTCTCAGTTATATATTCCATCTCTATTATAATCTCTCTTCTAAAACCGGAAGTGGCAGAAATCAACTACTTCCAGTTTTAATAGTGACCTCTATAGAGTGAAAACAGTAATAGATAAGAAGTTGTTTTCTGCAAACGAATAATTGTCCCAAGGCAGTAATCCAACTGCACTCTAATCTCCCTGTACTAAAACCGAAAATGGTAAAAATCAACCACTACTTCCGGGTTCAATATATATTGACAAAATATCACGAGATACAAACCAAACTCCTTCACGTGGTGTACACGTGACAAAGCTTCAAGTTGTTTTAACTATTCTTCTGTGTAAATAGCTCTTTTCTATCGCTACACTGGAGGGGCGACGCAGTAAAGTCCAATTTCTTACATTTATTGTATTATTACATTTATTTTATTAGCACGGTCATTAGTAAACCTTTGCAATCAGTTAGACGGAAACATCTAGCTGAAAACTTCGCTTTCTAGGAATTTCCTTACGTGGGTGGGTGGCACTGTCTAGTGGCTTGAATAAACTTATCCTTATTTATATCACCGTGTTTCAAAGAAATGTCCTTATAACACATAGAAGTATATTTTAGGAATATAAGAATACTATAAATCATTAAGATTTCCTTGTCCTCCCTACTGGTCTAGTGAATAACACCTGAGTCGTTGGTATACGTGGTCCCAGTTTCGATTTCCGTTAGGAAAGCATTAAAAAGAATTGAATAAATGAAAATGGTTCTGATTTCACTTTAAACTGTAGGTCTACGTCTCATATTGGAAAATAACCTCGGTGCTGAAAAGAATTTCTAAATTTACACAATTAAATAATTTTTAATGTGAAGAAAAATCGAAATTTTATTCCAGTCAGTGTAATATACAATATGTATTGACAGTATATTTGTCAGCATATCGTAATTTTATTAAAACATGTTACAAATATCAGCTTTCGGTCTTCAAACGAAAGAACTTCTCTGATAATTTCATAACTTTATATTTTGTCCAGCCTACATTTCCAAAACATTTTTTAAAAAATCTTCACAAGGTCATTAGCACATATATTATCTTGTAGTCCATTGAATTTAGTTAATGGTAATTGAAAATTCCATTCCACGCGTTGATGAAGATTAATGCATATATGATTGGTTCTTTCTCATTATCATATGTGATTGAGATTTTATGAAACTGTAATTAATTTTCAGTTGATGATGATGAGATATTTTTAACTTGCGAGGGAAAAAACCTTTGCAATACATGTTTCAATGAACACCCTTCCATACAAATCTCGGGCTACACAGCTTTTTAAAAATGAAATCAAACGTCTTTTAGCACATTAATATTTCGGCAATGTTTCCATTCCACTCTTTTAGTGAATAACTCTGTCTTATTATTTCTTCTTTCTCTACGCCTCTACGAGATATATTAAAATGATACAGAGTTTAGTTCACATTGCTTCAGTCAAATAAATTGTTAATAGTAGATTTTATTTTAAATTCGTGTAGTATTAATTTATTTTTTAATTTAAAATAAATGATTCTGAACAAATAACATTGATGCTGTAGCTTTCAAATATGTTTTGCTATCTTAACTTCCCTAAGGTAATTTGTTTTAGATATGACAAGTTCATAGTGCAGGTTGGATAATTTTCCTAAACTACTGGAGAGGTTTAAAGAACATCTTCGGGTCTCATCCTAAACGAAGGGAAACTCCGAAGCTACACCTTTTCTTGGAAGAAAGCGTCAACGTCTTAGGTGGCCAATATATGGGGACCAACTGACTCCCGGGATAAGAAGTCAACCTCTACACGGTGTCAACAGCCTCCTCTGATGGCGGATGAGTAGGTGGAGGTGAGGGAATCTTCTTGTTCTTATGAGGGAAAACTGTCCTAAAAGCCGGATGAACCACATGTGGACAACGGCATGGAGATGTAATACAAAGGAAATGGGAATACTACCATATTACTTTTCCTAGGAGGACGAAGGAGGAAAATAAATGCAATGATGGTTCTTCCTAAGGTGATACATTCCGGAAATAAAAGAATTCCCCGTTCAGAACTAGGAGACGACTACTCCAGCAAGAGTCATATGAGAAAATAATAATAACTTTGACTTCAGCATAGGAACCAGGATTGTAAAAACTTGAAAATTTAAAAGTGAAAGTGGATAAATGTAAAGTGATTATAGTGGGATTAAGTGAAGTTCGATAATCGGAACAAGGTGAGATGGTTTCGGGAAATTACACAAGATTCTATTCCGGTGGCGTTAAGTCCGAGAATGGTATCGCGATAGCGGTGAGGAACGAAATAGCAAAAAGCATAACCAAAGTGGAATGTTGCAATGACCGCTTGATGTTTGTAAAGCTAAGGACCAAATCAGTGGATAATATGATAAGACAGGTATATATGCCAACAACTGACGATGATGATGATGATGAAGTAGAAGTAATATAGGACGAGATTAGTAGAATATTATATTAGAGACATATTGCATCAGAACAAAAGAGGTAAGGTCAACGTATAGTAATAGGGGACTTCAATAGCGTAATGGGAGAAGGGGCTGTGAGTTGGCACCGTTTGCACTAGGCAGAAGAAATGCACAGAGCCAACTTCTGTAGACAATATGATATGGTGATGATGAACACCTGGTTTAAGAAAAAGAAAATACTAAATTATACACGTAGAAAAGTGCCGGAGATAAGGAACGCTATTACATCGATTACATTCTTGTCAATCAACGTCTCAGAAATAGTGTACGATAAACCAGGAGTGGACATTGATTCAAATCACAATCTTCTAGTGGCGGGAATGCAAACCTAGTTAAAGTCAATAAAGAAAAATGGGAGAAGAAATGCCAAAAATAAAACTTAGAGCTACTAACAAGAATGGATAGTGATGTGAAAAAAGAGATTGAAGAAAAATGCTGTGCTATGGGCTATATGGTACTCAGTGTGGAAAATAACTGATGAAAAAGTAAACAGATTGTACTAGATACGTTCCATAACATTGGCAGGATGCAAAAAACACCCAGAAAATCATGGGTAACTGAAACGATGCTTAAGAAGAAGATGGAACGCAGAAGGGCAAAAACTACTAACATGAAAAAATGTAAAAGGCTTAGTAATAAATTGAGAAAAGAGACTGAAAAAGACAAAGATAAGTACATACATACAAAGATAAGTTCACATTTCTTCAGATATGTGAAGAAATAATGGAACTTCAACGGCGCGGCAGATATAATCTGATGTATCAGAAAGAACAAGAATTAGAAAAGAAAGCTAACAAAAATATACGAGCATTTGGAGTCGAAAATCAATAAGGTCAGTTAGTCAATGACTATCAAAGAATTCTTAAATTCTGGGAGGAATACATAAAGGATCTATACGACTAGAGGAAACGCCCAAAAGATATTGCGGTCGAATCAGAGGAAGAGAAAAAGTACCCAGTATGTTAAAAAGTGATGCAGTATAAACCATCAAAGACAACAAAGGAAGAAAGCCAAGGAAACGACGACATACAAGCGGATTTGCTCAAAGAATTTAGCAGACAATGCAATGAAAGCACTTATTAATAAGATCTATCTGAGTGGTGCATGGTCAAAGAAGTTTCTTAATGTAGAATTGTTGTATTACCTAAGCAAAAGTGAGCAAAGAAATGCAGTAACCACAGAACTATTACCCTTATTTCCCATAGTGGAAGGATTATTGCGCGCACACTGAATATTGTTGAAAGTAGAATAGAAGAGATGCTAGAGGAAGATCAGTTTGGATTCCAAATAGGAAAAGGCGCCAGAGATATGCTAGTGGATTATAGAACGAGTTCTTGACGCAAGGAAAGAGTGGTGTTTGTGTTTCGTCTATTGGCAAAAAGCTTTCGATCGGGTCAATTTGACAAGCTTCTGAAAATACTTAAGAAATCGGGGTAGGCTGGACAGACTGACAACTCATTTACAACCTGTATCTAGGACAATGTATATGTTGCATTTAAATCAAGGAGAAACCAATAATGTGGATATTAGAAGAAGAGTCAGACAAGAAAATCTTATCATAAGACTCTTACGTCATTCCACATCATTTACAATAAATGTTTAAGAACGAAGCATTAATGGGAGTTGAAAATTTTAGGATTGGAGGGCTAACAAGATCACGTATGTGGATGATAGGTCATTATAAGTAGAATCGAAGAAGGACTACAGGAGATGGTGGACTATAATATTCGCGCCGAGTCGTGTAGCTTGACCTAGATCTATCGATTTCACCACCCAATAGAACGCGAAGGTGTGTTCCAGTCGTCAACCCCCATTCATCAAATTTTGTCAGTGTCGTCTCTCGCGCTACACGGAAAACATCTCCCGAGAGTGCAGTGTTGTTGGATTGGTGCCCAGTTCCGTTTCGTTAATTTTTTTTGCGTTATATTTTTGTTATTGTTACCGATTTAGAATAATTGTTATAATGGTTATTGTTGTGCAGTGTTATTATTGGTAATTTTAAATGCTTTTTTAAATACTCATTTACTATCTTTTCAAAGTTTGGCAACATTGTTGGTGAATTTCAGCTATTTGGCGTTACTCCAAGTGTGCGCTCGGGAAGCGGCTCCACGAATTGTACCGAAGTTTTCCGATGCATCGGAGCTCAAGCAAAATATTACTGTAATTGGTTTAGACTCAAGCTTCACGACTAGGCGCGAGTACTAGAAATAGTTGACACTGGGAAACAACATGGAATGGAAATCAACGTTGAAAAGTCAGAAGTCATGAGAATATTCCGTAGAAATGCACCATCACCGGTCAGAGTAGAACAAAGAGAACTCGAAGAGGTCGATCATTTTAAACAACTGGTAAAGTATTTCTACGAGAGACGTTTACTGCACCAAAGAGATCAGGTCAATACTTGCATAGCCAAAGAGGCATTTAACAAGAAAAGATCACTTTTAAGTAGCAGGCTTACTATTGGACTAAAGAAGAAACTGGTCAGGTGCTATACATAGAATATTGGACTGTATAGTTCGGAGACGTGGACATTACGAAAGTTAGAGAAGAAATATTTATTAAGTTTCGAAATGTAGTGCTGGAGGAAGATGGTGAAGATAAAATGGACGGAGAGAGTAACAAACAAAGATGTTTTAAAACGTGTAAGAGAGAAGAGGACACTTTTAGGCAGAATTCTTCGTAGGAAGGCCAATTGGATTAGACGCATCTTGTGAAGAAATTGTCTTCTTCATAACGGTATAGCAGGAAAGGTGGAAGGAAAACAAGGAGTAGGAAGAAGAACCCAACTGATTGATAATTTCAAAAATAGAACGAAAATTTTGGGAGTTAAAAGAGGAGTTCCAGCACTATCACATATGCAGAATACTTAATGATAATAACTGCATAGTTAATGCAGTTATGCAATGTGTATCAATAATTATTCCTTTACGTAAAATACAATGTGTATCGATGTGTTTACATACGCGAATTTACATGTTTATATTTTACCACTCCCTACCCTCCAAGAAAAACTCCTGACAGCGTCTCTGGTGAGACTTATATCCTCATACAAGTAGTTTCATTGGTATAGCTCACGTTCAGAGAAGACAAACATCAAAAAAATAATAAATAGTTTACAAGAGGTTAGTGTACTCAAGACATGAACGTTCTAGCAGAAGAAGTAAAGAAAGACAAGCAGAAGAAATAAAGAATTTTTTATAGTATTTTAATCCATTAATTAATGATAAAATGTTTTCTGTTCTTATTCATAATATTTGAAAAGAGAGTGTAATCATGTTTTCTGTTTTGTTCTATGTTCGGTTTCTTTTTTATTATTATTATTTACGGTTTTAGTTTAAATATCAACTTGTTTTCTCCATTCTTCATAAGTTACCACGGAAACGAAATAAATAATTTCTGAAAGACAAAAAAAAAATCACTTATCTTTTTCTTTTCTTTTTTGACTATTGTCTGTATCTTGTTTACACCATATTTTAATATTTTGTAGAAAATATTTTCTCCGTAATTTTCCTCTTTTGAGAGTCAAAATTTTCTTTCTTCAAAAAAAAGCTAACTCAAAAAGGAAAAAAAAAGAAAAGGTAACAAGTTTTAAACTTCCTATTGTAAAACTACTTTTTTTCGTTCTCTTTGTATATCGTTTTACCAATGTTGTCTCTAAAGAAAGGAAGTTTTTTTTAAAAAAAAAGTTTTAAAAACGAATCATGTGTTTTCAGTTGAAAACCATTTTATTTTACTTGCAGTGAGAAGCAGTCGGAAAATATCCCTTTGACTGAAAAAGGAGGCACTTAAAACATAACAACTTTGTGGTTGTCCTCTTTTTTTTCTTTTTACTTATTTTCATATGCATGCTGTTCTTTTGTTGAGTGTTTTTGCAAATATTCAACTTTTTTGTCTTAAAAACATTGATTTATTATGATAACAGAAATTTGCAATAACAATGCTCGGAAATGCAGTCAGTAAGTTGTTTTATGGAGGGTCTATGACTTTTTTCAGGGGGGACGGATATTTTACATTATTCAAAAACCAAAAATTAAATAATAAGTGCGTGGTAGAGCGCCTATCTTTGATGGATGGCTTCCCTGCTTTGATCTTTGGCCAAGTAAATTGTGGTGGACAACATTCTATCCGTGGGTTTTCTCGGAGTATTCTAGTTTCCTCCTACAAGTTCATTCCACCAAATTCTTCCATTATCATTCACTTGCCTTAATCTCTCTTAGTCTAAAGGGCATAATCGTGGTACGTTAACCTGAAAGACTTAATTTCAAAAAAAAAAAAAAAACATAACTTATGATCTATATCATAACGTAAATGATTTCGATCTTCTAAACGATCTATACGTCATGGTACAATTTTGAAAATGTTCAGATTTGCATATTTCACTTTTGTATTATACAATTAGATACACATAACTTGACAAAATGCCGCTTCTTCGCACGGGGAGAATAGGTTTACGGAAATTATTTAACTCCTTCTTCCTTACATTACGCATTTCAATAAGGGTTTAATGACAACAATTCGTAATGTCATTTATTTCCCACTTTACCTTCCTCTCATCTCTCAAGCGCATGGGGGCTGAACTTGCATCGACACGGTCTCGAGAGTGCTATATTTATCTCAGAGACTCCAAACGCTGTGGATTGGACACTAACAGTGGCGGATCCAAGAGGGGTTATAGGGGCTATAGCCCCCCCCCCTTGACGCTCAAGTATACACTAGATAAAATGGGCTTCAATCCTGCTTTGCACTGGATAAAACCGTAAAATATGATTTAGCCCCTCCCTTAATCATATACTAGATCCGCCCATGGACACTAATATAGGTCGTTTTCGATTAATTTTACGTCACTCACTTCTTACACCCTGCCTTTCACTTTCATGGCAAGTGGGATGAATTTGGATTTAAAGAGCATCAGGACTTCACCTCAGCAATTTGAAAAACTTTGGACAGGACACTAATATCGGAATGTTTTCGAATATTTTTATATTACAACTTCTCACCCATCCAATCTCACTCCCATGTCGAAAATAATTAATGTAATATCATAAGATCTTTGGGAGGCATAACATTAATCATGGCAAGTGTTATTTGCATTGGTTCAGTAGTAATTTCGTGATGAGGTAACACACAAACTCACATTGGCTTTTATATACGAGATAAATCAATTATAGAAGCTATTGTGTATCACTTTTTTTTTTTTTTTTAACATTCTGTACACTCGACAGCTAGTGACCGTGGCAAAATCCGATCACTACAGTTACTTGCTGCAGATTGCGACCTATTTCTGCGTGAATATTTGTACTAAGGCTTGGAAAAAACACGCTCTCAAAGCACTGAGGAAAACCTGCCGCTGTAACTGTATTTAGATGTTATCGACCGTACATCGTTAGAACCGACACACTGTTTCTAATTTTTGAGCTCCGTGAACGTCTTCTTTGATAGAAAATTCTGAGGAATGTAGTGTACTATATCAGAATCCTGCGGAATTCAATAAATTAAATTGTATTGTTATCAAGGTAAGAAATAACTAGAAACAAGATGTTCATTGAATAACTAATATTTATGTTTTTCAAGAATATGAATTCTTTAATGTATCAATATTTTTTTTGCAACTGAAAACGCTATACGAGAGGGCATTTATGTAAACAAGATGTTGGCTCGATATCTGAATCGTGTTACTCTTGTCTTACAAAAAAGATACATAGAACAAAAAATAGTTCCTCCATCTTTTAGCCATTTAGTCCTTCTTCTGTTACTTTGTGCTGATAACTCAAATAATTTAATTGTGTAACTTTACAAAAACTTGTTGCATGTACCGAAAATACGCCATTTGTATACAGTTTTGTGTCCCACAACAGCTAGTGACCAGCGGACGGTTGCAGTTTAATTTACTGAAATCTAATAGTAATTACATTTTTGAATTTAAGGATATCATGATAGCGCACCAAAGATTATACAGTGACACAGCTAATGCTAACGACATCATTTGATAAAATTTAAATGCTGCTGAAGATCAAATGCCGTTATACTACAAATGTTATCTAAATATGTTGTTGTACTGTTAAAAACAACTCTAAAACCAAAACTAGCGGGAATACCAAACGAGTTTTGTTTCACATTTTACAAACTGTAGTAGAGTTCCAAATGATAGTGATCCAATATGGTAACTGGAAATAATACACCTATCATTTCCATTTCAGGTTTTGCTTGGGAGAGGCAAGATTATCCAACGGTATAAGCTAAGATTTGTGTTTTTCATTAGTATAATAATATACTATTGAATGATGACAAGACGTATAAATCAACTTGGGTGCAAAAATGCTTCCTTTTGGATTTATAGGTTGCCGAAAACATGAAAAAATAAAATTTAAAGTTTCATAGCTTCAAAATTATGGGACCTACTGTAATCGGGTTAAGAAGTCACTTAGGAACTAATAGGTGCCCTATCCAAATATCCAAGTTTCGCAATCCTGTTGTACTTCCCCAACTTATAGAGGTAGTTGGTGAGTACTTCAAATTGGAATCCAGTAGCCAAACACGCACTATAAAAATTGTTGCGTGAGTACCTTAGAATTCTGTAACACGTATTTTTGGATAGCGTATGTATTAGTTCTTAAGTGAAGTCTTGATCTGACTATGGTAGATCCCATAGTTTTGGAGCTATGGGCCTTTAAAGTACATTTTTTTCATGTTTTCGGCAGCCTATAACTCAGAAAGGAAGCATTTGTCCACCCAGGTTGGTCTATCCTTTTCGTCTTATTTTGGTGTCAAGAATCACGTCCCAAACGTTGTCGGTGGTTTTGAAACTCTCTCTCTCTCTCTCTCTCTATATATATATATATATATATATATATATATATGAAATCATGAAATCTAATACTCAGGACAGTAATTTAATCCTGCTCCACATAAATGACTCCCATAATGAGCGCGGAGATTTAATCTACCTTTGTACGTTTATTACATATCAAATACGATTTCTCTATATCCTTCATAGGATGTGGAATTTAGTTTACAAACACTCCTTAGTTATATTTACTCTGTCTGTCTATGTATAAATCCAAGAGACAAAGAATGTGAAGGGGCCGCGGTGGCTCAGTGGTAGAGCGTTCACCTCTCGTGCTTGGGGTCCCGGGTTCAAACCCTGCTCCCGCTAAGTGAACTTCGTGGTGGACAAACACCGTGTGCGTGGGTTTTCTCGGGGTTCTCCCGTTTCCTCCCACTTTCTTCATTCCACTATTTCATTCACCTCTCGTCATCACCGTCTCCTTTAGCCTAACCGTCATAACCGTGGGACGTAAAACTCAAAAAGTTCATTTCATTTCATTTCAAAAAATGTGAAGAACTGCTTGATGAATTATTATCAATTTCGGTCAGAATGTAGACCTACACGGTCAAAATCTAGATTTCGTTGGTAAAGGTGATTCGTCCATTTGAAGTAATACAATTCAAGAACTATAGAGCGAAATCGGTCATATACAGCAAGAAGCGGTTCCCTGTAATTTATTAAATGTTGCAAAATTACATCTCATCTCTCTATTATTAACTGTCTACTAAAACCGGAAATGACAGAAATCCACTACAGCTTCCGGTTTCAATATTGATCGACACAGAACAAAGATAATCAGAAAAAGCGAAAAGTGGGTTCTACGTTATATTGTTTATCTGTTTGTTTCTTCAGAATCAATTTACCATTCTAAGAATAAGTACCAACTTCTTTTTTTAATCTTCCATTCAAACCGGAAGTTGCAGAAATAAAAAACTTCCGGTTAGAACGTATAAACGGTAATAGATAGCGAGAAGCGGTTTTCAATAATCGGTCAATTAAGTGTCCCAACAATATATTCATATCCACTTTCATCGCTCAATTATCGACATACTGCCACGTCCGATATTATATCACTTCCGGTTTCAATATTACTGGAGAACACAGCACGCCATACGAACCAAACTCCTTCACGCACTGTACACGTGACACAGCCACTTGCTTTCACGATAGACTTAATATTAAAGTCGGAAAGATAACTCTTTCAGGATTCAATTGTTGAACAAAGGAATAAATGATACATGCTCTTGCAACCTTGATTACAGTTCAAGAGTCCATTTCCCGCTATTCCTTACCAATCTTGCTTTATTAGTAGAGACCGGATATTTAGGCATTAAAAATCTGGAAGGTAGACAGGTAAATAGGCACTTAAAAATTTTAAAAATAGGCAGTAAAATATGCAGTAAAATGTAACTCGAAGTAATGAAGATAAATACTCAATATAATTAAAAAATAAGTCATAGATAATGTTCAAAGAATATAGAAATATAAATATTATACTGTATATATAGATACGATTTTTGACAGCTATTTCATATGCATTTGATTAATACATCCTGCACAGCACTTTACCACTGCACATAATAGTGCACATTTTATACACTTATCAATACATACAGCAGTCTAAGTTTTACAACACTTTATCAATTCACATAGCAGCCCAAAGTTTTACATCTTATCACTACACTTATATTTCTCGGAAGAGGCAAAATCCTTTTTTGAAATGGATATAAGTTATATCCCACCCAACACAAGTACATACTGATCATGTGTAAAGAATGTTCCTCGAGGTACATTGGAATGTACATGATAGGTACGTGAATAGAGCAATCATGTGAAATACACATGTAAGGAATAAGGTTACTTCCGCCCAAAAGTACGTGCATGACACATACCGAGGAATGTATCTATTATGTGTATATCACGTACCGTGTATGTACTTGACACATTTACTTGGCATTGGCATGTGCCAGGAATGTACTAGGCATGTCAGTAATGTTCCTTAGGGCAGTGCTATGCAACTGGGGGTACGAGTACTTAAATACTAAAACCTTAACGCTTCATTTTTACGTTCGAATTTAGAAGCTTGTACTTTTAAAAAAAGCCAAGCAACTAACTCTGAAAATATATGCCCTCCTCCGGCATCTGTGTGGCAATTTAACTATCTATTAAAATACTACAGTAACATTTACGAGCGACCGAGCTCTAACCTATAATCTTAGCATTCAAACCTTTGAATTACGGTTATTTGTGATTTCACGTGTATAACAAAGACAAATATTTTTAAAAGAGTGTAGTTTAAATAAATTACTGAAATAAATATTTTTCACAAAGTTTATCCTTTTAAATTATTGTTCAAAGGCCTTTGCCTTTAGTAAGCCTTCTCCGAAATACATGCAAATGAATTGTGCTGCCATCTTTGGAGCTCTTTTAAAATACACATATATGTTTCTCGACAATGAGATCTCAGAAACTACAGGCTCTAGAAAGATGACGTTTTCACTGATCGATTGCAAATTTCATGTAGATTGTCCAGTTCTAATTGAATATTTAAAAAACATGGGCACTATTTCTTTAGTACATTTTTACGGGTACATTGGAAGTGTTGAACTTTCAAAAAAATAAAATAAAACATCACATCCTAATCATTACACATTCCAACACCACACTGTTGTATATAGCGGTTGTATATGTCTCCGGCATTTGTTTCATAGCCAAATAATAATGGAAAAGGAAGGATAACCATTTCTCCAGTCTAAGATAAACTTTTTTGGGGAGTGTTTTTCCCAATAAGCACCATATATAACTGACAATATATTAATTTTGTATGTATATTACAATGTGGCTAAACTCAGAAAGTGGCTATAGAAGTGAAAAGCATATGGCTAAAAAGCCACTATTGGCTCTTTGGAAATTATGTGACTAACGACGTTCTCAAAATGGCCAGATCTCGTCACAAAGTGGCTAAATTGGCAACCCTAGTCGCAATACGAAGCAACTTACGCACAACCATGCCATGGTACATGGGGTATGTGCCATTCACATTCCTCACATTCCAGTGAAGCATGTAAAAGTACCTTGCAAGTGTCAGAAATTCCTCGAAAGGCACGTACCTAGCGACACGTGCTATGCATATGAAATGTACATGTTTCAAGTACCAGGTACGTAAACGGTACATATGGAACTTAAATGGCACGTTCCTAGAATGTACCTGGTTGGGTGGGATATTCTCCCCAATAAAGTCTCATTTTGAAGAAAATGCATACAATAGGCAATATTAGGAACTAAAGCAATTATTTAGGCAGGAAGGTGCGAAATAAGCAAAATAAAATTGGTTTAAATTGAAACTTAACCCCCATATAATCTTCAAAACGTTATATTTTATTATATCTATAATATTAAAGAATAGGCACATTTTGCCTAACTTCCGGTCTCTATTAGGATCCAATTCCGAAACCAGAAGTGGTAGAAAATGGATCTGAAACCTATTCTTGGGTCTCTTTTCAAATTAAAAAAAAAAAAAAAACATTTCGCACTATTTCTTACCTGTCAACAGACATACGGACGGGGGGACATACTCAGCCAATAAAACATACCATAATACCGCATACCACAACTTGGAAGTCTACAACCTCAGACCAAAATCACCATGATGATTTTCAAATTTTGGATTGATTTGAAAGATGTAAGGAATCATGGTGGTTCAAGGTGTTCACCTCCTGTCCGTGGAAACCCTCTTTCGATACCAGCTTGCGCCAACTGGGTTTTGTGATGGAAACACACCGTGGTCGTGGGTTTCCTCAGGATGCTTTTGTTTCCTTCTATTTTGTTCATTCCACCATTTCGCTTACTACAAATCATCATGATCACCGTCTGCCTTAGCCTCGGAAAATAAACGTGAGACGTTAAACAAAAAATAGAGAGAATTAAACATGTGAATCTTTCCAATTTATACAAACCAAAGTAACCACTGCTAAAAAAAAAAAACTATATAGATTAGTCGTGTTACAAGAAAAATAGTACATAGTGAGAAAACTATTCAAAAAATAGACAAATTAGTTTAAATATTTAAAACATTTTCTCCATGGACAAGTGAGATTAAAAATTTACATTTTTTGGCGGATTGTTTCCGGAGAGTTTTAAAGAAGAAATAGTAGCTATGTAGCAATAACCTTTGACCAATAAATCTTGAAAATCTATTGCCACGATCCATGAGCAATCCTTGTAATCTTCTTTCGAAAAATAAAATAAAACGAAATACCATGAATGAATAATAGGTATAAGATTTATTTCCCTCTGTGAATCCATTGCACTTTTTTATCCCTTTATATTCGCCTGTTTTAATCCAACGCAATAAATGTTTAATGCAATTTCAGTGCATTTTATTGATGTGAAATCTTCGAATGCGGTACTAAGTTTGAAAAATGCCTCACCTGATATTTGTAGTTTTTTTTTTTTTTTTTTAAAGTGTTGGTAAACCAAGATCCGAAAGTTTTACGAGTGGAACTATCTTTGTGGGAGTACATGTACAGAGTTTTCTACTTGTTGAGTTGGTGTGATTGAAATTTCCGTAGTTAGGTGTGGTTGGGAACTGATCTCTATAACACAGTGAATGGATGGGATGAGGTAATGCGTACGACATCACTAACTCCATCCATGCTTAGAAAATAGGCTCAGGTCTCCAGGCAGCCAAGACGAAAAGTGTTGTTAAACAGGGTCGTGTGAAAGTGCAACCTGGAAAACATAAAATTGCGATTTATTTTTCATTTACAAGTTTAAACTGGGACATTCTGCATATCTAGCCGGTAAAATATCAATAACGTATTTGTGCCAGAAGTTGTGAATGAACGTACAGTACGAAATTGGTTTATGAAATTTCATGCTCGTGACGCAGCACTGAAAAATGATTTTTACGGTCACCGACGAACGGCATGTTCTGAGTAGCTCCTCAAGAACACCGCGGAGCTGGACCCACAGAAAAAATTTCCTTACATGTCTCTCATGAATTCACAGCAGCTAACAAAGACTGCCGTCCGAAAGCGTACTGTTACTGACTGTACAATAAAACCTAGAAACATTTCTAAATCGAATGGTAATGTCTCTGAAAAATGGATTTGCTACGACAACTGTAGACCCTCAGGACAATGTTGGGTCGTGGTCAACGTTCCAGGACGGTTTACTAAACCACTTCTTTCCCTGTGGGAGCTGTTGTTGCTTGTATGGTGGTCTATTGTAGGAGCGATCTATCATATCCTTACCTCTCAAGCCGAAATCATCACTGCTGACTGTTCCAGCGCGTAAAAGTAAAGTTATGAGCAGGAGTAAGCCATGAAAAAAAAAATAAAAGAAAGATGACTGACACTGGAAGTATCAGGAAAAAAAATCAGTGTTAATATAAGGCAAAGAAAAGAAGAAAAATAGGAATTAAAATGACGAGATTTTACTTCTAGCAGTTCTCGAAGATCCTATGCAAACTGAGCATTGAAAGATGGGAAAGACAACTATTTGTCAGTGAAAGAGTGGACAGCTTATCAAGTTCGCTCGTCGTTGTAACATGTCTGGACATGATCTGACGCAAAAATGTCGTTACTGTTCCGTATCATCTAAGAAGTCAATCAACATTGGCCATTCGGTGCAATGACGCAGATCGAATAGCGTGCGTTTGTCATATTCGCGAGGAAAGAAGGGGAAAGAGCCTTCTTCCGAGATTCTCTAATTTCTCTTTCTTTCTTTATTTAAAATTTACTATGAGAATGAACTTAAGTAGTCATATATATACGAGTAATTTTCCAAATAAACATACACATTTAACATTGAAACTTTGTATTTGCAACAAAGAATGCACTCCTTCTTTTGTTACACATATATGAAACCTATCAGAAATAACTCACGCGATATTTAGAAGACAACTCAGAATGCTATTGCATTAATAACTAGTAATACATTACTTTCTTCCGTTAGAGTTTACACTTTCATGTCATTATTTAAATTGTAGAGACTACATATGAATAATATATGATAAGAAAATACTTTCTTGTAACAAACGTAGTGTGGATTTTAGAATATTGATACATAAAATCATGCAATAATTTAGCTACATGTCAAGGTCTTTCAGCATTTAGTATTTTTAGCATTTTCCCCCTTGCAATTTGATTTTTCTAAAATAAGTCAGATTCGGTAATGTTAATAATTCATATGTTTGGAATATTTTTATCTTGACTCTTGTACGTGTCGAAATTTATAATACTTTTAAAATGAAGAATAATCTTTTATGAAGAATATACTTTTGAGAAATAATTGTAGAATAATCTCAAGTTCAGGGGCCGCGGTGGCTCAGTGGTAGAGCGTTCACCTCTGATACTTGGGGTCCTGGGTTCGGTCCAAGCCTCCGCCAAGTGAACTTTGTGGTGGACAAACACCGTGTGTGTGGGCTTCCTCGGGGTTCTCTCGTTTCCTCTCACTTTCATCATTTCATTCATTACTCATCATCACCGTCTCCTTTAGCCCAACCGGCATAATCGTGGGACGTAAAACTCGAAGATTTCATTTCATTTTTTTCTCAAATTTGTGCTACATATATCAAAGTGATAATGCATTGAGAAAATAATATTGCTGTACGATTTCTTTGAAATTTACAGGAAAACGATGGGGACGGTATCTTGTTCTGTTGAAATATATGAAATGAAATGTCTTGAAATTTTTAGTTTCACGCCCCACGTTTATACACCTAGGCTAATTTGTTCTGGTTTTACAGTCATGCAAGGAACGACATCTGTTGAGAGAAAACCTTATTATACATTTCTACCAAAATTAGATCCCAACTTCGAAAACCTTCCACGAACTGGTTGGTTTGCATTGGAATTTAGCATCCTCTTCAACACCGAGGTTATATGAAACGTGGAATTATAGCTTAACGTGGGATCCAGATTTCCAACCGAGAATGGAACCTAGGTCTCCTGCTCCGAAGAACGTCCATGGATATTACCTGTTTAGGGGTGTACTTTTTTAGATGAACTCTGTGTAATCGAATAACATGCTACAATTTTGTTTGATCTTGGATTTTTTGTCTTTTAAAGGCATTTCAACGTTTGAACTCAATCAATAGCTGGGCAAAGTTCATGTCAAATAATTCTGACTGTTATTAACTCATACTCTCTTTACTTCCTAGCATGCAATTAATCAGGCAATGACTAAAATAATTATAAAATGCATATTGTGAAGGGCATTTCTTGTAAAACTGTGAGCAAGAGTTTGTTTTCCGTCGCAAATCAACATGTTGGTTCGAAATTTACCGAACAAAAATGTTTCGTGAAGAGAAACAAACTTTTGTCTCTCAACGTATAGTATTATTAAGAAAAAATATCGCCGTTCAGTTTGCTTTGAAAAATTTCGAACTCACTCATTTGCTGAAGGATGTTCTTTTTTTTTTTAAAAAAAAAAAAGTTATGTTTTCCTTGTTTCTTTCAGGCGTTTCTTGTCAATCACATTAATAAAAAAATTACGTCTGTGGCTATGCGTATAAAATCTTTAAAAGAGCGATAGTGCCAAGATTTTCGTTAAAATAGACTACATTAATAAGTGATGAAATGTTAAAATTTTCACCATTAATTATAGGTAATTGAGTTTTAACCAACGAAATATACGTTTCCATAAACTTAATTTGTTTATCGAACAGGGGACCGGAAACCTATTTTTTTCAAGGGAGGCTAACTTGTTTTCACTTTGCATGCACATATGCATACCAGCAAACAACTCTTAAGATTCAGAAGAACTGAAAAGAATCGGAGGTGACTGAGCTCTTTCTCCTCCCACACACAGACACTTTCTACGATTCTGAACAAAAAGCAATAAAAATCTTATTTGTTCCCATTCTTATGCATAAGCTTCCTGCACACTCATAGTTGTCGTTTAATCATAATCTAAATGACGAAGAGATATTCCTTATTTTTTGTATACAAAAAAGAATATGAAACGTTGCAGCTATTTCCTGCAATCTTTTTTTTTTTTTTTTTTTTTGGTAGGCCTTCTAAGATGGTACAATTTTCGAAGGTATTCTTCATCGTTCCTTACAACAAGGCCCGTTTCTTTTCTTTTTCTTTTACCGTTCCTTTTGTCTCTGCTTTCAATTCAGTTCCTCTTTGATTAATGGTTCCTTCACAACTTCTGTGTCTATATATATATATATATATATGTGTGTGTGTGTGTGTGTGTTGCTTTCTTTTTGTTCATTCTTCGTCGATCCAAGACATGGAGTTCTTTCTTTAAAAAAAAAAAAAAAAAAAACTCGCAAACACATAAAAGAAACGTTTACGTCACTTTTTGCTTCAGGCCCAACGGGAACAGCTAGAAAGCAATGAAGCGGACGTTTTCTTGCGAAAACAATAGGCGACTGTGTAACAAATGAAAGAGGACGGATTATCAGGGACAACAATATGAAGGAAAGAAAGAAACGCCGAGGAAATATCTGGGCAACAGCGCGCAATAGTGTTTTTTTTTTTTTTTTTTTTTTGTATTTATTTTTGTTAGCTAACGCTGTTTTTATCTCCGAACGCTTACTAGAGAAAGCAAGGACAAACGGTATTAAAACCAGAATCCTTTAACCCTCGAGAAGTCGCGCTGAAAAAGTAACGCGAGTAGTCGCGCGCGGTCAAAAGGACCGCACGAACATAATGTGTGGCAAATATCGTTTTAAACATTTTTCTTGTATTAGAAACGTAATTTTGTATATTCTCTGATTAAAAGGGAATAACATTTTTATTATTATAATAAGTTTTACGGTAATAACTATTAGAGAAACCTACAATTAGACATGTCCTTTTTTCCATTTCTCATTTGGAATAAAATGTTTTTTTTTTTCGTTACATATTTCTTTAGATAGATAGCTACGCTCTGCTTTTATTGAAAATTCTAACTCTGATGACGATCTTTTGTTTTTGTCAAATCTGGTTCGTCTAAAATTAGAAATGTAATAGTAAATTAGTTAAAAATATACTATATAAACTTAACACTGAAACAAAGCTTCACAGCGCATTTTACATTGAATTAGAGCTCACTCGTAGCTAAGCGGTTAACACACATGCCTTCGGCGTGGGACTTCCAGCTTCGATTCCCGGTGGGACCTCATGTGGTTCGGATCCTTCGTTAAGCAGTAGGTCCACGTCTTACCTAGCCTTGATGCTGAAAAGGGCGCGAAATTGAAATCAAATCAAATTTACATTGAATTATTTTAAGGTCCTGTTATTTTGAAACTTCACCTATACAGCACTACATTGAATTATTTCAGGTTATCTTCAAATTTACACTGTTCTACACTTCGTCGTCGCTTATTTCGTGCTCTCCTGCTCTGACTACATTCGGGGAATCACTGGTCATTTCTGGATTTAAGATCTTCAGATTCGCTCGCAGACTCCTCACTTCACCATTCGTGTTCACTCATATATATATTTGTTATGATCTTCCTCAGACAAAGGTTCCAGGAGATCATCTTGGCTGATTTATCCAAATAGCCCATTCCTAACATTTCCCTCCGTATTTTAAGCTGTTCATTTCTAATTTTCTCTTTTTTCATACCTAACATCAGTTTGTTAACTCTGTCGACCTCTCTTCCGTCCACTAAAATAATATTTATGTTTATAAAGCTTAAAACATCTCCAAAGCAAAGGTCACGTGCAGAGCGAAACACTGAGAAAAAACATTACACGGTTAGTCGCGCGCGGTGGAAAGCACCGCACAATCACTAAACAATCACTGGTAGTTAAACTAAACAACGGATAACGGAGTGATTGAGCAGTAATGTTCGGGAAGGTGAGGGGGAAGATTAGCTAGATGGAGAAGTCTGTCGGACAAACAGAATGGACACACGATCGAAAATAATTTCTCTGCGGTGCTTTCGACCGCGGCGCGACTACTGGAGGGTTAATACTGTTTGTTCCAGTTCCAGAAGTAAACTGAATAAGTACAACGTAAGAGCAGGATTAGATGTTGATACAACCTTGACCTAAGCCAACTGCAGTAACTATTTTTTGTCTTTCTTTTATTTTAGATATGATGTCTATTGGGAATAAAGTCTCTTTATATAATAAACAAATTTTTAAAGAGTCAAACTACAAGATGCGTACAGGTGAAAACTGCAGTAAATGTGTTTAACGAAAATTTGTATGCGTGTTAATTACATTAGAGATGTACAGTATGTGCGTCATTAGAGATTACACATATAAAATAATCTAATTATAGACTAGATAGATAGATAAAAACTATCTAACTGTATGGCTTATGGAATCTGGAGGTTCAGCGACGCGTTCACAAAATCTCTCCACTGACTTATATTCTTAGCCAACTGGATTCGGTTTCTACTTCGTATTCCTATTTCTGCGAGATCCATCTTAAGAGTCTTCATCTCGGCGAAATTAAAATACCTCTAATTTTACTGTAATTATGTGATATCTTCAAATAGATAAAAGATAATTGAAATATGGAACAAGAGCGCCCTAGACAATATTATTTTGCGTGAGGTACCGATATCACAAGTCACCTAGTGGCTTTCCGTTTTCAGCTGTTCAGAAACGTGAAAATAAATGCCGATTTTCAAAATGGCTCGAAATCGAAAGCAGATAAGTAAGTCGTGATAACGGTTTCTCATGTAAAATAATATTGTCTAAGGCGCTCTTGTTCCACATTTCGATTATCTTTTATCTATTTTGAAGATATCACATAATTACTCTAAAATTAGCGGTATTTTAATTCCGACGGGATGAAGACTCTTACTATTGTCCTCTCATCTGCGACTAGGTCTTCCTAATACGATTGGAGTTAAAACTTTGAAACCCTTCCCACTTTCTCCCATTCTGGCTATATGACATGCCCACCTGAGCCTCTTAACCTTGACTAACCTAATAATGCTTGATTACAGATAGAAATTATACAGTTTCTCGTTTCCGCCATTTCCTATTCCCGTTTCTCTCGGGTCCGAATATTCGTCTCAGGATTTTGTTCTCAAATACTTTTAGTCTACGTTCTTCCCTCAGAGTAAGCGACCATATTCCGCAAACTCACAGGACAACAGACATGATTATCGTTTTATATATTTTAAACTTTAAATTTCTCGACAGAATTCGTGACGACAAATATTTTTGACTGAATAATAACACGAATTCCCTGCCTTCAATCCACATTTAATTTCTCCCTAGATAGAGAAATAAATAAACACATGAAGATCCTTCCAACTATCCTCTACATCCATCTATCTTCAGCAATTCTTTTTGACGTTACTCGTTAGTAGTCCTTGATTTAGTTACGCCACCTTGCATGAGAACGTTTCGTACGTCTCATCTTGACTCTTAGTGTCAAGTTAAGAAATTGTTTTCGTCCCTTAATAATCATTTCATTATAATATGTCCAACCCACTGCCGCTTCTAAATCATTATTATCGTGATACTATTCGTAACTACTGTCATCCCTGTTTTGATCAACGTGATTTTTTTGCTACCTTCACGAGTGATTTCTAGAATACATTTTTCACGCTTTATTATGTGTAGTCTGAAGACGGTGCATTAGAGTACATGTATCCGATCCATGTGACATAACGACCAAAATAAATTAGTTTTAAACACATAGACGTATTACCTTTCAAGACGAAGGTATTCCTTCCAAATGCACTCCAGCGTAGCTTAATACGTTTGTAAATTCTTGTTTAATCATTAAAGCATGGGAAGAACTCGCCTATCACTTTGGATGCATACTGCGTGATACTCACTCACACTTGCAAAATGGATTAAGAGAGACAACTGTACAAAGCTTCAAAATATTTATGATCTTTTATGTAAATTTAGGACACGTTACAAATTGGCTTCTGCCCTACACAGAGACGTAGCTATGGGAGGCGATCGGGGCGGTTGCCCTGGGCGCTGACAGAAAGAGGGCGCCGAACGAGCAAGAAGAAAGAAAAAAGTGTTGGAAAAGAGCAAACGACGTGGCGCCATGTAAAAGTATTGGTGCTCTATTACATCAATACTGTTGTCGGTTTGCTAAGAAATAGATTTGTTAAAAAAAATTCCTTGCTTTGTCCGCTCACAATCCAAAAGTTTCAATAACAGTCACAATTTTTTACTTATTACTTAAAGAAAGTTATTATGTGTGATTTCTTAATGATGATGTGATATACAAGATGCTGGGTATTGGCCTATAGTGTCCGCAGGAGCGTTTTCAAAATCGCAAGTCTGAAATACGTGTTCTGGGTTTCGTTGGTAATGAGTTTGCTTAGTTAATCACGCTTTTCGACCTAATTGGATTAATCATGACGGTGAGAATGAAAGTGTGAAAATGGGAGGAGTGAAGAGACACACGCAAGTTGCTGTTTGCGCTGGAATATTAAAAATGAAGGCGAACAAGGAGAATAATAACAGTTTCGATCTTGATGCAGTTTTAGAATAGGGTCTTAAAGGGTCAGAACTTAGCCTAACGAATATCGTCTTTTTCAAAGAATGATCACTACCAACGATTTCTTTTATTCCATTGACATGAAATACTTCCAGTTTGAAGGAATTTATTGGGATCATTTCTCCATCAAGTTCTTGTATTGCCAGGATACTGTTTTTTGTGTAGACGTATCTAGTTGTTGTGCGATGTTTTTACTTATCTACATACATACAAGTGCGTATATGTTAGTATATTTTAATATGTTAATTAATAATAACTAATCCTAAATTCAGAACTATCATTCATCGGATTTTTAGGTAAAAACCTATATTTCCTTAGCTCAGAATGAAAAATAAGGTCGTATTTGAAGGTTTTATGACAAATTAAAACACTAGCACCAAGTTTTATTTTGCCTAAAAATGCCTAATTGAACGTTATATCCTATTTTTGCCTATTTTGAGCAAACTAAACATGTGAAAATTTTCGAAAGGTTAAACACGAGAAAACTGTTGTACCCACGTTATGTCACCACAGCAGGCAGGATGGCAAATATGGGGAAACATTTTTAGACGAGATCAAATGAATAATTCTTCTATCCCTACTGATTTACCATACATCCGATCGCACTACACATTTCTTGTTCGCGTTATTTGCAGAATTAAAGGGCTCGGAAGTGCCACTTTCTAAGAATATTGAGCTTATTCAGTAAGTGAAGCAAAAAATCGTGGAAGTGCTCGATGAAGTTGGAGAGAAAGTGAAGGTAAAACTTGAAAGTGTATTGGAAAAGAACTTGGGACTCAAGAGTTTGTGTGCAGCAGCAGATATTTTAGCTGGAAAACAAAGTGAATACAAATGCGAAATAAAAATCGAACGTGTACCCAAGTTGAAGTTTATCCCATCACGTCAGTTGATGTGAAACGTTCATTCTCTGCGTACCTGCTCATCCTCACCAATAAACGGCACCGTTTCACCATAGAAAACCTGGAAAAGGTGCTTGTTATTTACCGTGAGGCCAATTACGGCTTATGTGGTGCCAAAATGGAAGGCATTGTGTTTTATACTGAAGATTTATCTACAAACATATAGTTTTATTTAAAATTCTCAATTTCAGCAGTATTTCAATATTAAGCAGGTTAAAATGTAAGCTAACATGACGTGTGTGCCTGCATTTCTGTATCTTAAAATTTGTATTCAGATCGGAATGCATCATTCCATTAAAAATGAGTATCTTTTATAAGAACCTATTTTTTTTTCATTTTTAATGCCTAATTTAGTATTTTTGGCACCTATTTTAGGCACCTAAAACATACTTTTTTAGAACCTAAAAATCCGATGTCTAGTAATTACTATAATTTCAAACATATGTTTTGAATTTTAAATACAAACATTAAACATATTCTTCTCTATTGATCAATATTGAATAACTCGCAAAGAAGGCTCCTTCTTTATTTCCGTTACATTTCAGAAAATATTTTTACCGTAAAAGAATCGAAATAAAAAGCTATTTGCGTGGTCATATATAGAGTAAAATTACAAAAGTTTACAATTATTACTGGAAATTAATGCTGTCACCCAATTTCTAACATTTTAAAAGCACCTAGTTTCTAATACATTGAAATTTTATTTCTTTTCGATAGTATGAACCGTTGTAAAGTTCGGTAATTGTTCTCCAAGTGGATTTGTATACAACCAAAGGTAGTTTTGTCAAGTTTAACAAAAGGTCCAAAATAACCTCTTAAAACAGCTCTTATTTGTAAAGGAGTATATAATGTTTTTTTTTTTTTCGCTGTTGCAATGTTCTGTCCAAGTAGCTTCACAAAAATTCAGCGTAGCATAACAAAAGTTGATTCTGTTATATGGGAAAAAACTTGGTAAGCAGAGTGTATGCGGCGCCGAATTCTACTTCACCCCGGGCGCCGAAATCTCGAGCTACGGCTCTCGCCCTTCACAGGAATTGAACCCCATTTATGATATAGAATGTATTTCCGACCAGAGACAAACAGGGATTGAACGTTATAGAATGCCTCCTTCCGAAATAGGAACAAACATTTGGACCCAAGAATATGTCAGTTATTGTCAATAGTACGCAATATAAACAGCCACTTCTTTATTATAGCTGCTGTAACGCTGTCAGTGAAAGGGCAAGAGGAGTAGTCATCCCTTCTGCTCAGGCCGGTTGCCAGCCCAAAAATGTAGGGGCAGGGGGGCAGGTAGAAGTTAAGGGGGCCCGATCCATTGATATTATACGTCATCACCATAATATTGTTCATTTGCAAGCCTACCGTGAAAATTTTAGGGGAACCAATAAAAATTTAGGGGAGCGGCACCTCCTAGACCCCCGTGGATACGAGTCTGCTTCTGCTCACCACTCTGCTGCTGTTTTTATTCGTCATTATGGTTTGATCTGAAGCTCATCGCGCATATGGAGTCGAAGTGGTTTTCAAAAACAGCAGGTCTGTGATTACTGTGCAAAGAGGTTCTCGCTTAAAGTTTGCTATTACATGAAAGACTAACTTGAAGTGGATTGAGAATTTCCAAACAACAGGCTCAGCGTTGAAACAAATGATCTAACTGACCTAAAAGTGCTTGTATGGCTGAGAATATTGAGCAAGTACAAACTGTAGCCTTCAGAAATTGTTTTCCTACTGTATGGTCAGTAGTTTCAATTCAAATCAGAACAAAATAATAACAAACTATTTTCAATAAACTTCTATAATTTTCCAATAAGCTTATTTATACTTGCAATATTTTTTGTTTTATTAGCCTTTGAAATGTGGGAAGTCACATTGGGGTCACCCTGTGTTAAAATTTGTAAAATTAACCCAAAAATTAGACTAAATTTTTAGGAAAGTCATGAAGTTAGGGGAGTCTGGACCTTCAGGGCTTGCTTCATGCATAGTAACTACCACAAGCAATAACCGTTATAACTGCCAATGTACAGAATGTGTTAGGTGTAATCTACAACCACATATAGAAAAGTTCGATCCATCAGTTATTCTTTCGCTAATCTTAAAGTACATCTCACTTTAGACCCGGAAGTACTTTCAACATTTTCCACATGTGTCCCAACAAAAATTGTACGTATCATTCAGCAGTGGCTCGCGTAGCACAGATTGAGAAACCATGCTTTAGAAGACTAAGATTATCTCAATAAATTATCTTTTTAACTTTTAATCTTCATATCCACAGAGATATATTAGAGTCATTAAGTTTTATTAATTACTTTCAGAATCTTATGTATATACAATCTCTTTACATTAAGACATATTCCAGTTACACAGTTTTATTAATTATTTTTGAAGTATTATTAAATTTTTCACACATTAGGACATATTCCAGTCATATAAGTTTATTAATTACTTTCAAAATCTCATGTAAAATCTTCGTACATTAAAACATATTCCAGTTACACCGTTTTATTAATTACTTTAAAGATTTTATGTAAACTCTTTCTACGTTAAGATATATTCTAGCCATATGGTTTTATTTATTATTTTCAAAAATATTATGTAAAACCTTCCTACATTAAAACATATTCCAGTCACACAGTTTTATTAATTATTTTCAAAAATATTATGTAAAACCTTCCTACATTAAGACATATTCCAGTCACACAGTTTTATTAATTATTTTCAAAAATATTATGTAAAACCCTCCTACAATAAGACATATTCCAGTCACACAGTTTTATTAATTATTTTCAAAAATATTATGTAAAACCTTCCTACAATAAGACATATTCCAGTCACACAGTTTTATTAACCCCTTCGGGATCCTATGGTACAATTTGTACCATACGCACTTTTCATGGTACATTGCGTTATTTCTCTTCTATTTGAGCTTTTTCGTCCGGTTTTTTTTTCCAAGTCCAAAGGCCTTGCAGAAGACATTAAGTATGGTTTCAGACCGTCCTGCGTCCAGAAACAGGAGGTGATGACGTCATAAGTCAAAAATTTCTTTTTTCATTTTCTAAGTGTATGTTCAATATTTTGTTGTCGGGCTTATTTTTCTACGTAGAAGATTGAAATTTTGCACAAACATTCAGTCCACGGAGTAGTATGTACCAGATTTTTTGTTCCGATTTCAGTTCTAAAACAGAGGGGGAACCAGAGGGGCAAAGGGGTAAAAATAGGGATTTTTAACCCCAAAAATCCCGTTTTTCGTCATTTTCCCGTCTTACATACATGATAGGACCACGTGAGTCATACCGTCTGAAAGGCAGTTCCATTCTGAAGAGAACGACGGTCGAATTATTATTCTAGGATAATTAGGGCCGTCTCAGTGAATTTTTATCCAAATATACTTCTGTATAGGGTAAAAGTGGGGCATGGTAGGGAAATGTTTTCTGGCGGGCCTATTTTTTCACGTAGAAGATTGAAATTTTGCACAAACATTCAGTCCACCGAGTAGTATTTACCAGAAGTTTTTTTTCCGATTTCTGGGTAAAAACAGGGGAGTCCAGAGGGGCAAAAGTCGAAAAAAGGGAAAATTTGCCCCAAAAAATCCCTTTTGTCAGGAATTTCCCGCCTTAGATACATGATGGAGACATGTGAATGGTACCGCCTGAAAGACAGTTCTATTCTGAAGAGAATGATTGGCGGATTATAGTCGTAGGGTAATTAGGGATGTCTCAGGAATTTTTTCCCTGAGATCATAGTGTTTTATGGTACTTTGGGGCATTGCGGGAATTTTTGATAAAAATTCTCCCGCCCTTACTATTCAAGATAGAAACTTGAAATTTGGCACACACATTCAGTATACCAAGTACTATTTATCAAATTTTTTTGATGGCTACGATTACACAGGGGGGTCCAGGGGGGGCAAAGTTCGAGAAAAAATTTTTCCCTCCGAAATTTTCACTTTGCCATTTTTTCCCGCTTCTGGTATATGGTATGAGCATGCAAGTGATACCATTCGAAAGCCAGCTTTATTCTGAAGAGAATGAGGTATGAACCATGATCCTAGGATAAATAGTGACGATACAGTAGCTGCTTGACTGAAAGTCTAAAAAATAGCCCAAAAAGCCAGGATCCGGAAAGGGTTAATTATTTTCAAAAATATTATGTAAAACCTTCCTACATTAAGAGATATTCCAGTCACACCGTTTATTAAGTACTTCAAAAATCTAATTTAAAATTATCCAACTGCAGAGTCTGCCAGATGTCAGTGTATAGTTTATGTACAGAAAGTAGGTATGTATTTGTAAACTAAATGAAACTCCTACATGCTATCCTTCATATCGAATGTCAAATTATCTCCAGCATTACTTTGATTTATCAAAGTGCCTTGTTAATCCTTTACCTATCGGAAAATGATCCCGACTATCAAGGTTAATATGGTTTGAATAGTTCTTCCTACATATTTGCATTATGTAATATATTCTATTCGCTTATGAAAGTTTTGTTTATACTTGTTACTGACCGCGCGTATATATGTGAGTGGGTGGAGGAGAATGGTTTAACCAGCATTGCATTGAGTGCTGTTAGCTGGGTGGAGTGGTTATGGATATTCAGCACCACAGGGCATAGCACAGAACCTGGGAAATAATTAACTACTAACGATAACAGGATATATGTTTCCCAAAGGTAATATAATAGCCACGAAGCAAAAACCATCACGGGGTGGTTCTTTTCTGTACTTTCAGGCTGATTTGCAGGTAGCTTCAGGGGTGTTGTTCCCTTCCCTTTTCCACGAACATTTGCTGCTGCTTTGAAATCTCTCTATGTGTTGTGCTATTTCTCCACCCAGAACCAAAACTTCTGCTCTTTTTTTTTCCTTTTCTCACTCCTCTAAAAGTTTTAGGGAGACTTGCTATATGCTGTTCTACGTATTCGAACACGCAACGCTTCAAGTATGAGCGATGCTTATTGGAAGGGGAATTTACACGCATTCGTTTCTACAGACACGCACGTGGTGGAGGAGGATTTTATTCTTATTTTCTCATCAAAGCCAAAGTGAACAGGGTGATTCGATAACAATATTTCTAAAGTTATTGTATCATCAAAAAGCAACGCAAACACTACCAGAGAACACTACATCAACTCATTTATTTATCATTTAGTAAATACATTACAGTACAGAAGTAAATACATTATATTTGTAGTGATCTAAACATATTATTAGATTTAGAACAACGAAAATTGCGATTCCACTGACCAATTCACTTAGATTATTTTTAACAATAATAATAATAATAATAATAATAATAATAATAATAATAATAATAATAATAATAATAATAATAATAATAATAATAATAATAATAATAATATCTAATCAGAAGAAGAGAAACAAGATTTTTACATAGTTGTACAAGTGTGAAAATTTTGGGCAGTTCGCACAGATACCAT
This sequence comes from Thermobia domestica, assembly GCF_964235325.1. Classification (NCBI taxonomy): domain Eukaryota; kingdom Metazoa; phylum Arthropoda; class Insecta; order Zygentoma; family Lepismatidae; genus Thermobia; species Thermobia domestica. The sequence continues at coordinate 63,574,772 of NC_137458.1, forward strand.
CAATCATTTGAAGAAATATGACACACATTCTTATTCTAAACAGAGCATTTTGATTTATAAGCATTTCAGATATGTATCACATTTACAGAGACTTTACTTTGTTTCTAAAATGATATTCAGAGTCAAAAGCATCAGAATCTGACTATAAACTATTAAAACAATGATACCACCCTGAAGTATAAGGAACGTTGTATAATTGATAGTTTGGGTGTTACATATGTTAGTAACGTATGACTCTGTGAGTAAGGCTAGAAGGTACAAGAAAATTGAGAACGGAGGCCAATAATTCGGAGTTAATTTTCTGAGTGATAATTTTTATGGAGAAGCAGCAAGTCTGCCACCATGCGTAGAGTAAGTGGAGTCTGAATATTAAGTTTGGTTAAGTGTTGTGTTTTAAGACTACGTATTGAAGGAACTCTTGGTTTGACAATGGCAAAAAGAAAAAAAACGTTAAGGACGACTATTCTAAACCCATCGGTTGTTCAGTGAACATCTTAAACCAAATCTTTTACTATACGCCAATGACTATATTAAACAGGGAGCTTTTTTTAAAAACTTGAAACACTATCTTAAACCGAGTCGTTCATGGACATGAATTAGACACAGTGGACAACCCCTCACCACTATAATCACCTAATTTATTATCTGTAGGTTTTACTGTGTGGAGTTACATTACAAAAAGCTTCTTTTCCTGGAAGTGTAGACAAATTACGGATTTGGAAAATAAACAAAGTCTATTGCAACTATCCATGTAAACATAATTTGAAGAGTTTGAGAGAAAATCGGTAAGAATTGGAATACCTGAAGTGTTAATGGAACTGTTCACACAAAACTCCGTTTTTTAAATCTTGAAGATGTACTACAATCATGAAGTATTTGTAATTTATTTAAACTTTTTTTTTACTTTCTTCACAATTAAAACGTTGGTTTTATGTAACGATATTATCAACTCTGTATTAATATTAAAAATAATAAACAACTTCTTATTTTAACATAAAACAGTACCTTGTATGGTGCCCTGATACTAGTAGGCAATAACTCTTACTCTCCATGCGGTACATACCTAAAAAAAGAAATTAAAAAATAATGTTAAAGATGTACCATTGCATTGTATTAATATCGCATGCTAATGTAAGAATATAGTACCTATATTACATTCTACGCTGAGAAATAAAAAAGATCCTACTATGCTACTTTAAACTTATGTGTAATAAGCTCAATGTTTGTTTCTTTTGTCAACAAACCCACATCGCTGGTTTGGCATATTTCTAGGTGACTAACATAGTGTTGGCTATTTATCAAGGGCGCCAATTTCTCTGTATCTTTTCGGGAGGGATTGTTCAGATGTGTGTATGGTTGCAGACAAGAATTTAAGAAGGCATATATGAGGATTTTAAACAAATTGAAATCAAATTATGCTAACTATTGTATATTCATAAAAATACATGTTCATCAAAACACATGAGGCCAACATATGAATTGGGTTGCCGGGCCTTCCCGCCCCCTCCAGGATCCAGTAAATAGCGCCCTTGCTATTTACCGTAAGGAAGACACCGTTAGGTCGTGTCATTTTTAAAAATGCTATGATATTAAGTAGTATCAACACATTTATTTATCGTTTAGTAAATACATTAGAGTACAGAAGTAAATACATTACTTTACATTGAGGCTGAGAAAGTGGTTGCCCACCAAGTTCAGCAATCACATCTATGGTCATTCTGGCTGTATGAAGGCGTGCCTTCTCATGGAGTAACATCACGGTTTACCAGATGTTTTGTTTTCAATAGTCTTAGGTGTTGAGTTTATACAACAGCATTGATCGTCACTTAATTTTTGGGAAAGAATTCATGGTAAAGAATGCCAATTTGGTTCTACGAAACACGCAACATGATTTTCTGAGGGTGAGCATCATCCTTTGCACGGGTATGTTACTCTTTTCGATGAGCTGAGCCATTCTTTCTTCTTCTTTAAGTTCACATACAGGTACCAATTATCGTTACCTATAACAATGCTTCTAAAAATGATTTCTGCTTATCACAAACCAAACGATAATGGGCCAGCAAAGATGAACATATGGTTATTCGCTTATTTTTTAACATACGTAGTACCCAATTTCTACACCTTACCCAATGAATGGAAATAGCACACAATGATTGTGTGATCGTACGCTATAATTTGTGACAATTCTCGTGTCGTTTGGCGAGAATTATCGTGAAAAAAATGATTAGGTGGTTTTCATCAAAATAGAAAGTCTTCTTAAACATGCTTCATTACACAAGTCGAATTTTCCTTTTCGGAAACAAGACAACCATTTCCGTGCCGTCTTCTCAGCAAGTACTTTATTCTCGTACACACCAAAAATTCTTGTGGCTTCTGCAGCACTAGATCTTCGATTAAACTCGAAGAGTAAAATGTGTTGGAAGTGATCATATTTTTCGTATTTGATATTCATACTGATTAGCCTTGAAAATGTCCAAAATGAACTGTTAACAACATACGAACTTTTATTCGCATCAATCAAACTCCACATTGAGGAAAAACAATTGAATAGCGAGAAATGGATGTTTTACAATGCAATGGTGCCAAACCAATAATGAATGGCATGTACTTTTGCAACAACCTAGTGTTTCTAAAGAAAATAAGTATCCGAATGTAAAGCGCAACAGTTATAAATTTTACAGGACTCTTTCAAGTTAGATAAGCCAAACAAATCTATTCTATTCTAAGCTGCATACTCTCAGTCCATGCGGAGAACATTCTCATTCGTTGTTGGAAATAAAATTTAGTTAAGTAACTTGGTTGTTTATTAATTGTAACTTTAATAATAGGGATTACTATAAAATTTACAACTAATGGGAAAACTTAACAAGAGTGGATTGCTTTAATAAAAAATGTCTTTAACATGTCCGACACCATTTTCAAAAATATTTTTTCAAACGTCGTACCATGTTTCTTCTGAGCTTTTTTCAACTTACAAACAATTCACAGCACACTTTAGCATGTTTCATCTCTCCAACAGATGATGAAAATCCTATATTTTTATAGTGTTCACAGCTGAGATTTAAAAATTTCTAATATAACTAAGTTCATGCGATTGAGGTTAGTTGTCCATGGTGGCCACGGCGTAGTGCTTTTATATATAACCTTCTCCGTATGCCAAAGTCATGAACCCTTACACTCACATGACCAGTTGTCTACCTTTTCTGTTCTGAATGTGAGCATAGATTTCTTATTGCTCTTTTTGTTTCTTCATAATATCTAATAATGTCCCTTCTTAATAATATCTAAAAATTGTTCTTTTCTTCTTCACCATTTCTAAGACTTTCTCATTCGTTTTCCGCTTGGTCTAGCTAATTCTCTCCATTCTTCTCCATACACACATTTCGAAACCTTCCCATCATTTTTTCATAATGCTCATGTTTTTGACTCATACAGTACAATATTTCAGATAAAGAATTTTATAAATCTCTTTCTCAACTCTATTCAAGATCACCAAAACGGCTTTTTCTTTCTCCTGAAGGCTTATTTCGACATTCTTATCCTTGCTTTTATTTCACGTTCACATTTTATGTCATCATTAATAATCCTATCCAGTTATATTAAAAACTAATCACCTGTTCTATTTTCTCTCCTCCTACTTTTATATTTGACACTGACCGCTTCGTTCCAATCACCATGGCTTTTGTCTTTCTACCATTTATTTTTCTCCCATATTATTCACAACCCTAACATCTTATTGATTTTCTCTTATAATAATTTAACAAATTCTAATTATAGTTATAACAAATTCTCACAATTACATAATTTTAAGCAGCGTTGCAAACTTCTTCTTTGTTTATAATATCTCCGGAAAATTTAAACTATCAAATAGGCGTAAACGGAATTACGATCTTTATGTCTATTGGAGACCTACGCGAATGGATATAATACTTATTTAATCACTTCTCTTGAAAAAAAAAACTTTTTTATCACTTGTAATTTTGTTCCAATTATTAGAAATACTTCATATCATTAACAATTCTTTTCAACATTCTCATGCAAAAGTGTACTTAATTCTGTATTTAATTATTTATGTACGAGAATTCAAGATCCTAATGAGGTAAGCTATACACCATTATGCACACGTTCATATTTCTAAGTGGTTATGGGTAGAAGTTGAATTTACACACGTGTTATTACAGAAGAATCATTAAAAATATTATTTAAGAATTCACAAAGAGATGTTGCATTCCCAAACGCATAAAATTTTCATTCAGATACGAAAGTAATAAATTTTTCTAATTATTAATAGTACAATTTTTGTTTTATGAAATGTACGCTTACATAAAAATTACAGTGCAGTTTAACAGGTGGAAGTACGTGTATCTACTTTATTGTACGTGAAAGTACTTATAAGAGAATCAGATATGCTTTTATTATAACTTTTTGATGACAAGTTCTTCAATTCTGTTTGTACCTTTTATTAATTATTTTGTTGTCCATAAGCAACAGATCGATAAAGCTTTTCTTAGAAGTCGTTTTAATTAGTAGGTTATTTCTTACCCAGTTCTTTCAGATCTTGTCTATACTTTGTGCACTTGAAATTACCTTCGTCATGAACCTATTACAAGTTAGTTACACGGGCATCAATTATTGTATTTTGATCACAAAGTAAGAGAGGGATCATTTTTAACTACGTGCATTAGATATTGAACATTTTGTAACGTGTACACTTGTCTTCTGCATCGTGCTTCCCTGTGTTTAACGCTGGCTATTGTGTTGTCTCTTCTTTCTTTAAGTTGCAGATGTTTCTTAGAATCTGTTATGTATAAAACCTTTAATTGTGAAACCCTTTCTGAAGATAGCGACATTTTACTTAATTTCCTATTATCCCTCTTGTTCCAATTGCGCGAGTTTATAATCAATAAGTAGTGTTGCGTAATTCATGAGGTTATTAACAGCGTTATTTACAGTATGAATCAAATGTGATACATTTCTTTTTATAAAGTACGAGGGTTGATTGAAACAAAAAGATTACAAAGAATATTATGGCTTATGTGTGAGACATAACTGGAAGATTAACACACCTGATGATAGAGGGCACTAAACATGTAACCACAACTTTTGTTCAGCTGCTTATCACAACGACAGGTAAAAGTTTTCCATACCATTTACATAGAAATCTGTGTCAAGTTCTCCTAGCCACCGTGAGGCAGTGGGTTTGAAATAATCACATACCAGATAATGGTGGCCAGCCATTTTCTGCTTTTGAACAAGGAAAAGGTGAAAATTACTGGGGCTCGGTCAGGGCTGTAGAAGGGGTGCTCTAGTCGCTCCAAGCGCAACGTCTGTGGTTGAAGTACTGGGTCTACTGCTGTGTCCAGGATTGTCATTAACAATATTGGTCCGTCTTCTTTTGAAGGCACGACACCACTTCCCTACATACTGCTTTGAAATTTAGCTCTCCCCGTATACGTCTACAATTTGCCTATGAATGGTAGCAAGCGTAGTGTTTCTAGCCCATAGGAACCACATTACTGAACTTACTTTCTACTCTTGACTAATTTTCCAGACAAGTCGTAATTTTTAATGCCCGCCTCTCGAGTATACATGATCAGAATTTGAAGTCTTCAAACCTCCACCATTAATCTACAAATACATTTTCGTTAAGTCAAGGTGGATAACATAAACGTTTTATACTTTGTAATCTTTTTTCGATAATAACTCGTATTATATAAATAAAAATGTTATTTAAGACACGTATACATTAAAAGAAACAAATCACCTTTAGGATAAATCACTAATAAGTAACTTCTCTTTGTTATTTCTTTCCTCGTTTTATCATCTGTAGTTATTCTAGTAAATATGTCATGTGTTTAATTAATTAATTTCTAGTCTGTGTTCTTCCAGCATTTACTTGAACAGTATATGTGATCTGGAAAGCAAGAGCTTGGTTGGTTAGATTGCGTCCTGTTTGCTTGCTTGCCTGCTTGCACATAGAAAACCGGTTTTTAGTCATGAAACATTCATGGTTAACTTAGATGGCGCTCACGAAAACTTCCGAAAACCTGGATCCTAAATTTGTGAGTATGGATTGAGGTGTTATAAGGCACTCAAGAACGAAGAAGTTAAAAGGTAGGGGAGAATCTACTAAAAGAGAGAGAGAGAGAAGAGATGGAAGGGAGGATGTAAAGTGCAAAAGCTTAGCTTAAGTGTTTACCAGCAGAGCTTTTGCGCCATAATGGAGTACAAAATGGGTTGATGACAAAATGAAGAATGCGTTTTACATAAGGATCAGCGTAGAAATTTCTAATAAGATACATTTTCCTCTATTATGTATATAAGGATAACTTATTACAGAGAGGGAACTGAACCATACGAAGAGTCAGAAGGTCATGTATATCTTCCTATATCAAAGAAAATTTCGTTTTTCTAGTTGTAAAACTACAATTATTTGTACGCTATAACATCGAGCCATTCTAATACAATTTTATATATTGTTAACTAATTCCGCCAGGGCCAACGGTGTGGTTCTGTAATCCAGCTCATGGAGCCAACGTTGTGCGGTAGATAATAGTCTATATTGTCAGTGTTGATCTTGCATGTAGTGTGGTGGGGAATAGCCTATACCGTGAGAATTGATCTTGCTCAAGTGGTAGAACGTTGGCTTCGTATTCGGGAGATCGTGGGTTCGAATCCCGCTGCCGACCATCCTGACCGAGGTTTTCCAGGGTTTCCCTTAGTCCTACCAGGCAAATGCCGGGATGGTACCTACTAAACAGGCCCTGGCCGATGCCTTCCCAAATTCTTTCCATTGTTATTGTTGTTGTTGTTGGATATCCAGTGTAAAATGGCCTCTGAGCTGTATCTGGTGATTGTTAAATAAATAAAAAAATAAAATATAGTGTGGTGGGGAATAGCCCATATTGTGAGGATTGATTTTGCATGTAATGTGATGGGAAATAGCCTATGTTGTGAGGGTTGATCTTGCATGTAATGTGATGGGGAATAGCCTATATTATAAGGGTTTTTCTTGCATGTAATGTGATGGGGAATATCCTGTATTATGAGGGTTTATCTTGCATGAAATCTGATGGGGAATATCCTGTATTATGAGGGTTGATCTTGCATGTAATGTGATGGGGAATAGCCTATATTATGAGGGTTTTCTTGCATGTAATGTGATGGGGAATATCCTGTATTATGAGGGTTTATCTTGCATGAAATCTGATGGGGAATATCCTGTATTATGAGGGTTGATCTTGCATGTAATGTGGTCGGGAATAGCCTATATGTGAGGATTGATCTTGTATGCAGTATAGTGAAGAATATTGTGAGGGTTGATCTTCCATCATGTTCCGTGCACCAGTAACTGACCCGGATTCAAGCTCCGTCATAAGGATGCAAAACACAAAACTCAACTCAAACTGTCAACTAATTCTGATAAACAAAATTGGCATAAAAAGCATTTAATCATTTTTAATTTTTAGTAACTAAAAATATATTGTCATCACTTTCACAAATTCCGATGTCGGGAAAGTTTTGAGTAGTCCCCTCCATACATACACATAGTGCTTGGCCCTTCATGATCTGTGTCGAAAGTGGTGGGGGTAACTTTTACTTTTTAATCATATATTTATAATCAATATGTACAAAGAAGCAAGCTCTAATTAAACAAATGGAAGGGATCATATCTATATACTCAAAACATCTGGTCACCCAGTGATTTAGATACTTCAATACTTCAGTATAAACTTAATCTTGACAAATAGCGTGGTTATCGTTCAGCATGAAGTTTTAAGGTGTACAAAATAACGTGTTTTGGCGATTTTCTCAAAAATTACCCATGAGGATTTACACTCGCCCATATGAGTTTATTTATATCTTATATTTGGAGATTTCTTTTTATTCTATCCAGTATATTGCAGAATTTGGAAAGTTATATCCATGACAGATGCTACAATTTCAGAAAGTTTGAGTACAAGTATATTTCAACATAATTCCACAACCCATATTCTAAAACTAACTACTTTGTTCATTAACTAGAAAATTAATCACTTTACATTTTGCCACCCATATCTCCATAAAAGAGATACTATCAAAATTGTACATAGACTTTTTTTTTTGCAATTTGTGTTAACAATTTATTTACCCTTTCTCTCATCGATACATTCTGACGGATTGCATTTAATTTTGCCTCTCTGAGAAAGATCCTGCTTTTTCAGAACTTTGAAAATCAAATACCTTATATCGAAGAAATTATATATAAAGTGAAAGTATCTATAACAAAGCCAAATGTAACGGGGCACGATCTACGGACCCGGCAATCTTGATTCATTTTGGGAAAGAGTAATCTAACAACCGAGAAGCAAGTAATCTTTTACATTTTCATATTGGAGTTTATCGCCTGGATGGTTATTAACATCAGCCATTCGCTCGAAGGTCTCCAAGCTGACAATTTTATGTTAAAATCAACTAAATTCCTTCACTTCCTACTTATTGTTTTGCTGTCTATAAGGAAATCTTTGTACTTGTAAAGCTTTTGTAATAAAACAGTTTTCAATACATTTACCCCTGTCCTCAACTTCTGCTTTGCTTTTTCAAGTCTCGCACTTGTTGTTATTAAAGTTTGATTATGATGAGGCAAGGCGCTTTTTCAATGATTTTGTATCTTACTTGTTCTCATAGTCATGTGTCATTACCGAGACATTTTCCGCTACGTTCGTTTACGTTTTTTCATTGCATCAACGAGAAAGCATTGGTTATTTATTGTAAGTACTTCCATGAGTTCGTCACCCTGGATTGTACAATGTGTCATCCAGAAACGCTAGCAGCTTAATTTCGAAGTATTGCTGCTTTGTGCTGGATTGGCTGTATGAGGAAATAAGGACTTTGTGTCAATTTGGAGTTATTGACTATGTTCATGTGATGCCATTATTCAATTCATCTATACCTCATATCCTGTTCATAAAACTAAGGAGTTTGATGCAATAAGGGGGGTAAGTCTGAAACATGCAGTTGGAAAAAAACTATGTTGAAAACTTAAGTAGTGTTTTGTTTTTCTTACGTAAAACAATGTGATATGCAGCATTTTATTCCGATATTGAACTGAAATGTTACCAGGGGGCTAAACAAGCATGGCAAAAGACACAAAAATTCGCTTACGCCCTTATTACATTAAACTCCTCAACTGTCAATTTGTTTTATCACATCAGTTTCAAAATTTCCTTTTTCTACATGATGATCTTTTAAAAGTAAAAAACCAACCCATCTTAGTCTATGCTCTTGGATTCTGTTACCGTCTGACTTAAGTAAATTGGATATAGTTGTTAATGGATGACAAAGTGCTTTAAAGGGGTTGGTGGAAATATTTTATATATAAAATTTGCACTGTCTTACCTCAAAGCGGAAATATTTGTTCCATATATATGTTATGTATTACAAAGAATCTTACTTACGAAATTATATAGTGATAAATTAGTAATAAATACTATTGTCTTTAAATATAAATTAAACAACGTACAATTATTCTACAGTGAGTTAGTTATTCTTAACATTGACACAGTCCAATTTGTATTTGTATGTCCAATTTGTAAATATGTGGTAACATAGATGACATATGGTAGTCTAATTGTCCGACTATATTTTATTGGAAACTGATAACACTACAGATAGCAATTTTATACATTGAACCCAAAAGTTAAATACAATGTTTGTTTTTTTTTCAATATTTTTGTCATTTCGGAAGAATTATTATTATTATTGTACACAGCCAAATATGATATAATATAATGTTAAGTAAATCTATACAGGAACAAGAAATAATATACATATGACGGATTTTTCGCCGTATTATTAGATATTTCTGTATTATTAAATAATATTAAAGTACATGTTAATAACATTTTTCGTTGATAACTATTTCCAAAATATTTGAAAACTTTTAATAAATAAATAAATTAATTAAAAGTTTTAAAATATTTTAGTAATAATTATCAGCGAAAAATGTTATTAACGTGTAGTTTAATATTAACTAATAATACAGAAATATCTAATAATACGGCGAAAAATCCGTCATGCTATTCAGTGAGAAAATATAAGATAGTTTATAAATGTGATACAACTTATGGAACTGATTCTTAACTTGTTGAATATGCTGCTGCAGCTATGAACCAAGACTACTGATGTGGAAGAACAAAAGATCTAAGATGAAGAGTTCAAGGGCAGAAAGAACAACGGAAAGCACTCTGAAACCTATATGAATTGTACCGTTAGTATCAATAACTTCTTTTATTACGTCAAAATACAACAAACAATACATATTACTTGGCAGTAGTTACAGATTAGTCTGTATTTTACGGTCTGTAAAAGTTAGAGTATATGGCTGGAATCGTAAGTACGAGGAGAGTTAAAAAAATGTATTATTGAGTCTCGCTGGAGTCTGAATAATAAATGTAATGGGGACTCAGTAGAGTACCACTTCAGATTCTCAGAGGAGACCAAGTTGTTATTGTTGAGTGACTTACTGAAGGCCTAATCTAAAATATCTCTGTGGAAATGAAAACATATATACAGGGTGGTAGGTAACTCCACCAACAAACTTTGGGAGGTGATTCCTTATATGAAATGAAAGAAAAAAGTTCTGATAAACGAACGCGTTATTAGTACTTAAAAGAGTATCCCTATACCTCAATTTCCTTTTTACAGTTCGTTTCGCCGATAACGGAGGATGGTAAAACATGGATATTTAGATAGTTCACATACTAGTTCCTTTGTAATTCCTTAAACCGCTTGGGATCGGTAATGTAGTTTCTAAGGGCAGAGCGTTTCGAAACATGAATTTTCAAATTTTCGGCGGTTCATAACTCTGAAAGGAGACGTTTTTCGTCCCATGTTTATCAGAACTTTTTTCTTTTATTTCATATAAAGAGTCAACTCCCAAAGTTTGTCGGTGGAGTTACCTACCACCCTGTATATAGTTTCCCAAAAGTAAGTATAGAGTCTCGTACTGATTGGTCATGACATTTTATAACATTTACTTATTGTTATCCATACAGGTATTGACTTAGTTTCTTCCTTATCTGCTCTTAATTTATTTACAGTTATACCTTAAGCTCGGAACAAACTGAAGCAAATAAATGCATTATCCTAATCAATTAAGATGTCATACTTGATAGATACAGATCTGTATACTTACTCTTGGGGCCACTCTGAAAATGAAATCTTTCAGTTTAACGTACCATGATTAAAGCAAGAGAGACGAATGGTTAAGGCAAGTGAATGATAATGTAAGAATTGGTGGAATGAAAATGTGTGAGGAAATGGGAGTACCTCGAGATAACCCACGGACACGATGTTGTCCACCACATACTTACTTGACCGGGCATCGAACCAGGTACCCCCACACACCAAAGGTAAGCATTATACCACAGAGTTATCGTATTCTCCAACATTTTAGGTTTATCACATGTAGTTAAACATTGCTAAGTTCTACAATATCATTAACGTTTAACGGGAAATAAAATCTCGGAAGATAAAACATACAAATTTATAAATCTCATTGAGCAAAACATAATGACTTGGGTGAGTGTAAATCCTTATATGTAGTTTCCGAGAAAATAGAAGGAAACTACGTTTTTGTAAACTTTAAAGTTGATACTGCACAATTACTACGAATATTATCATAAAACAAAACATATGTTAAAGTGTTCCCTCATCCAAACTAACACAAAGAAAACGACAGTATTCAGTATGACTGATAAACTATAACTCCAAATTATGTTTAACTTTTAAACTATGATTTCTTTGTTTAAGTATAATAATGTTAAGACATGAGCCATGTATTAACTGACTAATGAAATGAATTGAATATAATGACATGCGTAATTTCTCATGCGTGCTTTGCGAGATAATAGACAAAAACGAGTTTTTATGGTGCTAAGTAGTATGTTCATAGTTGTAAAATAACTTGTTTTTTTACTGCAATGGGACATTTTTTCATTATTTATTTGCGTTCTGTATTTGTAAATAAATACTTTGTTAAGCACCATATTGTATTTATTGTTGTTTTGTCTTATCCTGATGATGACACATATAATCTCAACGCTGACACACATAATCTTAATTGTGACACACATGCTTCTCAGAGTGATGCACATACAACTAGTAATTATTTGTTTCTAGTACTTATCAGCCTAATTTAAATACTAAGTATTATTCTAATTATAAAAGACAAATGCCTCAAATTCCTAATAATAACAATTACGCTAATAAATGATACTACTTGCGATATCGCTTTTCTGCCTGACGCTAATAAACATTCCTACTTAAACTATCGCTTTCCTGCCTAATGCCAATAGATATCTCTACTTGCGTTATCGCTTTCCTGCCTGACACTAATAAATGTCCCTACTTGATCTATTGCTTTCCTGCCTGACACTAATAGACGTCCCTACTAGAGCTATCGATTTCCTGCCTAATACCAATAGATATCTCTACTTGCGTTGTCGCTTTCCTGTCTGACTCTAATAGATGTCCTTACTTACGCTATCGCTTTCCTGCCTAACACTAATGTTACGGGATATGAAGTAAGGACAAGCTAGGACATCTTTATTTCATGTGGAAATTCAACCAGTCATGAATGGAAGCTAACCAGCCTTCAAGAGTTCACTGCCTGATATTATTAACACAAATATTCTGTTGTACGTCGCTAGCTGACTTTACATCGAAAGATTAATTAACTATTGCTTTGCTGTTATTGAGGAAGTCTTTGTACTTGTAATTTGTAATAAACAGTGGTAGCGACCTTCAGAACCTTCACCCTTTAACAGCCTCACACATGACGCTTTTTAATTTGCTTTGTTAGATCAATTGCTTCTCTCAATTGGTTCGACCTCATTGGCCCCTCATAGTCAGGCTACTACAAGACACTGTCCGTTTCGTTCGTTTATCCACGAGACGATGTTACAACAAGGAAGTAATGAATATAGAAGTAAATACTTTGACTCAGGTGAGTCTCCTTTGGTTCATTTACCTGTCAACGTTACCAATCTCAGGAGCAAGTTCGAGAACTTTGTGTTTAGTCGACGACATATAGAAACATGGACTTGGTCAATGTCACTTTTGGGTAATCGACCACGCTCAGGAAACTCTGTGGTGTCACCATCATCTCATTCTGACGTCAGAGTGACAGTCAGGTCAAATGCAATCGAAAGAGCACGATCTGAATCTTTTGGATCTGAACCACGATGCGAGACAGATCGGAGTCTCCGTGCCTTTGGGGTCCGGCATTCAATACTATGGTTGATTGTCGGACAAGTTTTCATCATGGACTTCATCAGAACAACTCAACCTGCAAGTCACTGGAACTTCGAGAATAGCGCCTAAACATCACCTATGAGTAAGAGGGAGAAAATTGGAACTACTTCGAATTAGGGTGAGACTGTTCAAAATTAGTTGCTATTCCTTTGCTCTACCATCTATTCCTTAACGCCCTTATTGCTACCAATTCTCAATGAAAAATGCATTGGTTATTTTCAAATTATTTTAACACTAAATTCATATTCGTTACCCTGTCTAATTTTGCTCATGGTTCTAGTCGCCTAAGACTAGTGGTGGAGACGCCCCCATTAAGCATATGCTTTATTGTTATGAATTTGGTATTGTTATCCCGCACCTCTTAGGTGCCTCTCGTTTCTATCCCGACAGTTAAGTGGTGTCGGAACAGTGATAAATGTCCCTACTTGATTTATTGCTTTCCTGCCTGACACTAATAGATGTTCCTATTGAGCTATCGCTTTCCTGCCTGGCGCTAATGAATGTCTCTACTTGCGCTATCACTTTCCTTTCTTACTCTAATAGATATCCCTAATCTCGCTATTGCTTGCCTGTCTGACGCTAATAGATGTCCCTACTTGCGCTATTGCTTTCATTGCTGACTCTAATAGATGCTCTTACTTGTACTATCGCTTTCCTTTCTGACTCTAATAGATATTCCTAGTTGCGGCATTGCTTCTCTGCTTGTCACTAATAGATGTCCTTGCTTGTACTATCGCTTTCAGATCTGAAGCTAACAAATGTCCTTACTCGCTTTCACTTTTCTGCCTGACGCTAATAGATGTCCCTATATGCGGTATCGCTTGCTTACTTGGCTGTAATAATGTCCCAACTTACGCTATCGCTTTCCTGCCTGACGCTAACAGATATCCCCACTTGTGTTATCATTTGCTTGCCTGACGATAATAGATGTCCCAACTTGTGTTATCGCTTTCTTACTTGACACGAATAGATGTCCCAACTTGCGCTATCACTGTCCTGTCTGACGCTAATAGATGTTCCTACTTGCGCTATCACTTGCCTTCCTGATGTTAATAGATGTCCCTATTTGTGCTATCACTTTCCTGTCCGACGCTAATAAATGTCCTTACTTGCATTAGCACTTTCCTGTTTGACGCTAATAGGTTCCCCTACTTGCGCTACAGCTTCCTTGCCTGACCTAATAAATGTACCTACTTGCTCTATCGCTTGGCTGCTTGACGCTAAAAAGTACTCTTATTTGCGCTATTACTCACTTGTCTGACCTAATAAATGTCCCTACTTGCGCTATCGCTTGCCTGCCTGATGCTAATAAATGTCCCTACTTGCCCTATCCCTTGTCTGCGCTATCGCTTGCTACTTAATGATATAAAGTAACACAATAAGACCTTGAATAACTGGCATAAACTTGGTATTGGGTTCGGGGTGGATGTTAGGCAGACTAAACGAAAAATGTTAAGTGTAAACAATCATAGCACTTAATTGCAGACGACTTTAACTTACAGTGAAAGCTTGGAGGAACAATAAGTTACCATAAAGAGCTAAAAACTTGTAAAGAAAAGTATACAAAGTGCATGTCTTTGTGTCTGTTTATATGTATGTCTGTGTGTAGGTTGAAACATTTTTCCATAACAAGCACACCCATACCCTTTTTATGTCAAAAGTAATTTTCTTCTCTGACATTACATCGTTAAGAATAGTTGACTTTCTTTTGTTAGAATGTCACATATTTCCTTCTTTCCCTTGTTGACAGTACATGTGCATGTGTGAGGCTCCTTCTTGCTCCCCCTGAGTTTTCTTTTCTGCTTTCATAAAAAAAAAAAAATGCTTTTCCATCTCATCATATATTTATTGGCAGTTACTATGGATACAGCAAAAGCAATCACCGGGCTCTCAAAATGTATGAAACAGCTCTGGGAAATGTGATAGCTCCCAAACAACCACCCCCTTCCCTTACTACGGTTCCTATGGAAACCCCTTATAACTACTACCACTAACGCTTTCAAACGTGTACCATCTCCAAGTTTGGAAACGCTATTTTTTTTAGCATTAATAATGTTCTCTTTTTTTTTCTTTCCGTTAAAAATAAATGTAAAAAAATATCATAGTAGGCATCATCCCATTAAAATATTGTCCTCGCCTCTAAAAAGTAAGGAACATCTACAAGACGTGACGATGTTCGGGAAAATGTGATCATATAAATTTCCAATTCACCCTTTGTTCTGTTCACGTTGTATTCTATTGGTCTTGACACTGAATGAGGTTCATAATGCATCTTGGTGTAACGTTACGCATGCGTCATTATAATCCTAATATAAAACGTTGAAAATTAATTCCATGTTTTATTTCTATTACAGAAGGAATAACGTTGAAATGTTAGCGATTATGGATTTTTTTCGGATAATATACATATGGATATGATGAAAATGGCTATACATATACACTTATATATATTACACTTATATATATATATATATATATATTGTTAAATTCTTTCTCATTGCCAAAGAGTGTGTGCTAAAATTATGCGGTACGTATTAAAACTGAAATTTCTGTCCACAAAGGAAATATAAACTCTTTCCAGTGTTTTTTGAATTATATGTATATCATCATCATCATAAGTATTCTGCCATTATTGGCAGGTCACTTGTCGCAGCTGAGAAGCTTCCATGCTCTACGGTCCTTCGCTAACCTCTTTGTTCTTATCTACGATTTTTCTGTTTTTATATCGTCCATTAATTGTAATCTTCTTCGCCCCTTCCCTCTCTTTCCTGCCACTATACCCCCTAGCACGCCCCTCATGATGCAATTCCTTCTCAGCCAATATCCCAACTAGTATTTCTTCCTCTTTTTAATATCTAAAACTGTTCTTTTCTCCCCCACCATTTCTAACACCCTCTCATTCGTTTTCCGCTCGACACAGATAATTCTCTCCATTGTTCCCCACACCCACATTTCAAAAGTTTCGATATGCATATGAAACATCTAATTTTACATTCACAGTTTTATGTCCTGTAGGCTAAAAGAGAATGGTGATTATTTAAATCCTGGAATAACTGGTTTACTGATAATATGGGAAAAAACGGGAGAAGACCGGGAAAACTCACGAACGCAATATTGTCCACCACAAACTCACATGGTCTTGGGAAGAACCTAGGACCCCTAGCACCGATATAAATGCTCTACCACTGAGCCACTTATTTCTGTTCTCCAATGGTTTAATGACTGTGCCCACTAGTTCTGTGACTGTTCCATGTCTTCTAGAACAATGAATTATATAACCTGTTTTCGCGCCGAACATCACATCGTACAAATTAGGGTACAGCGGGGTAATTTGAATAATTTCAGATATTTTCTCATATATCTCGGAAACTGTAATTGGTATTCAAATATAAAATTGTGAACAAAAACTTTGAACCTTACAATTACTTAACAATTTTTCTTAAGATAGTATCTGAGATACATCATTGTCAAATTTAGGTATTCAATTTCCCCGCCGAAATTAAGAAAAACGTAAATGTGAGGGGCAATTTGAATAACGAGTGGGGTAATATGAATAACTAACAAAATAAACAAGTCTTATAGAAATAATATATAAACTATTTAACAGTTAGATTGCAATTTCTACGGTAGTTGAAATATGCTAGTTTTGAATAAAAAGAAGTAGGCCTACATAAATTGTAAATATGCGTCACCTATAGCTATATTTTGAATGTAGGCCTACACACACAAAAAAAAATGTTCAGAACACTGTCTAAGGCAAAGAACCGTAATTGGTTAATTATTCTTCCATCGTTCGTATTTAACGACAACGACAACAGATAAACTGTTTTCGACCTTCGGCACCGACACAGATTTCGTAGAACTATGTCTTACAACGCTGGCAACGAATCCAGTCTCCCTTTCTAGCAGAACGTTCTGAATAGTAATTAAGAAGGCAAAAAGGTCTGTTATTTAGAGGAAGATTACTTTCGTCCATATTATAAATACGATTACGATGGTTTATGGAGATTATACTCGTTCATTAATTTTCCCAGTAAGTCAAAATAAGAATTGGCAGTTTCCTTGTTAACACTAGAAGCTTTCGCTTTTGACAAACAAATATATAATAGTAGGCCTATAGTTCTAATTTCACTGCTATTCAAATTGCCCCGTTTTGAATTATCCAAATTGCCCCGCAGTCGACGAATATTCTATTCAGAACGTGGTATGAAAACTGCTGATTAGTTGACGCCAGTGTACAGGATATCAATACCCCACTTGTTACTGATACGATGATAATCCAGAGCGGTTTCATTTTATCCAGTTAATAATAAGGAAAGCTTAAGGAAACAACGTTGAAAATTATAACGACCTAAAAATACACACATTCGTACTTACCTTGCAGCAAACAAAAAATCGTATAAACCTTCAGAACCGAAGGAATAGTTTGTACTTCTGAGAGCGACTTCTGCAAACCACCACCTACAAATCCACCACAGGTTCACTAACATGGCGAGCCGCGTTTCCACTCCAGCTGGCAAAATGCTTAACATTATTCAAATTCCCCGCCTATTCGAATTACCCCGCTGTACCCTACTAAAATATTCGTACATTTTACGGAATAATATTGGAATACACTCTCAGATGTGAACGGTATAACACTGGTAAGAGTGGAGAACACTTGTGCCGATCAAAGGACAAAGTTTCGATACAAAACGCATTTTGTGGGTATTATATGCATTGTTAGGAGCGAACACATACCCTCAATGTTTTTTAAATGTAATTATTTCTTTATATTGATCGAGATTTTAGCAATCTGAAAAAGATTGGATTTCGCATAGTTGAAGTTAGACATATTTCAGGAACTCTTTGAGTAAGGTAATAGCAAATTCTGATCTAAAAACTTAGTAAGAATAGATTTTGTAATCACTGAGGGTACGATCAGGACGTATGGCAGGTAAATGTAGTGTGTAGGTTACAAAATGAAATGAAATGACATTTTTAACCTTACGTGACCGGTTACGCCCTTTGTATAAAGGAGACAGATGGATTAATGAAAATTAATGACAATGAAAAACTGGTGGAATGAGAAATTAGGGGAAATGGAGAACTTAGAGGAAACGTAATGTCCACCACGAACTCAGACGGCCTGAGATCGAACCAGGAACCCCTTGCATCAGAGCTGATGTGAGGGTTAGAAATATTTCAGTTTAATGACTCACGATTGGATCCTTTTGACGATGATCAAAGCAAGCGAATGATGATGGAAGAATTGGTGGAATGAGGAAGCGGGAGGAACCAGGAGTACACCGAGAAAATTTACAGACACGATGTTGTTCACCACAAACTTACTTGGCCGGGGTTCGAACCAGGGACCCTACGCACCAGAGGTAGGCGCTGTACCACTGAGCCACCATGTCCCAATATGAAAGTTAGAAAAACGAAGATAAAATGTAAATGAATATATTTTATTTATGTAGCTAAAAGAAAATAACATGCAAGCAATTCATGTTTAAAATCGACGACCAAATTCTGTCTAATAGTCCATGATAGATAAGGTTGCATTATATAAAAAAAAGTTTGAAGGCTTGTCGTCTCCACTTCAACTTAAAAGAAACTGCACACACGGGTTTGGGAGGAAGGGGAAATAAATTGAATGGCTCACAAAACAAACTTCTAAAGTTCTTTAACAAAAAGAACAAAATAAAGAAAAAGGTATAAACCTTCCTTGTGACACACACATAGGTATAACGTTAAGTACTTTTCGTTTTAAGGACAGTCATAAAAAAATATGTAGTGTAACCTGTCTGATAGAAGCGTAATGTTTCTTTCAGTTTCACCTTTGTGCAATGAGGAAGGAACACGGAAACAGTACTACAACTACAACGACGACACATACACAAAGTAAGAAAGAAAAAAATCAATAGAACCAATAAAGAAGCTTCCTTTGTTGTTCAGCTAACGGCAATGCCTACTGAGGGATTCCCCAGAAAAACCACACGGCCTTTCTTTGTCACACCCCATGAATTTCGTGTCGAAACATAAATTTTTTTCCTCTTTCATACAATCGTCTCCCAACCAAACATGAACTCGTCTTTCCGGGTAAGTTCTCTGTAGTGGTGGAGTACATTTTCTTCATCTCAGTAATAAAAGACAAAAGAAAACCGTTAGACTACCAAAGATTCTCCTTTCTATATCTTCCTCTGAATCCCTCAGATGTTTACTTTGTCTTCGGCCTTTTGGCACAAACACAAATCGAGATCAACACTAGCCAGTCTATAAGAATAATAATAATAATAAAAAAAGAAAATCTGTTTCCGAATTGCATGGCATATAAAACCTTCTCGAAGACTCCGACAAAATTGTATATTAGATTATAATAAACTCAAGATGAAGCATAATCACATAGCTAAGACAATAGTTATCTCAAAGACTACTTTGTTAAGAGTTAAAGATAGGCTATGTATTGCAAAGACTAGAGTCTTTCAACAAATGCTGAGATGTAAACTCCTAACGAAGTACTTCCCTTTGCATATTCGTAAATTGATGTTTATGTCCAAAATTCTCATTGTAATGGATCATAGATATTCACAGGAAAAGCAGGAAGAGAGAAGCAGAGAGTTAGTGGATATATTTAACCAGTGGAGTACGCAAAGGAGGTTGCCTTTTTAAAGTTTAACGTCCCACGATTATGCATCACAGTTAAGAGAGAGTATGATAATGAGGTGAGTGATAATTAAGGAATGAAGAAAGTGGGAGAAAATGGGAGAAACCGGAGAAAATCTATGCTTACGGTATTTGTTCACCGCAAAGGTCACTTGGAAGTTGCTGGGTTTGAACCTTCCCATATTATAAGATATCATGGATTTTTTTTTTTAAATGTATCACTGAGATAAATTAAAGTATTGCGCGTGACCTAAAACAATATGGATTTTATGCTTAAAAATTCTCATTGATGACATAAAAAAGTGTACCCCGTTGTTTGTAACAAATTCTCTTTAATTTTGTAGAGACTAACCTATGTGAGTGAATGTTTCACTAGTGCCACCAGAGAACCAATTAGTTCAGTTATTAGAATCGAAACTTCTCTGCCACTACAGTGATACCAACTCGTGTGAAAAAATCCTATTCCGTGGATTTTTTATATTAATTATTCGGAAAGGAATAAAGAAAATTTTTGAAGAAATTCACAACATATATATGGGATTTTTCACTATACGTATAATCCATGCCAATATATATATATCTACGAGCGAGAAGTACACATAATGAACCATCAATAAGTGTGTCAGTATTGTCAACTTTTAGTCTTTTGTCTTTTCTTTATTATCGGCAAAGTTCATGCTAGTGAAGAGTGACTTAAGAATCACATGTGATTCCAGAAAAGTTAAGAGCAAGAAACAAATTTAATGCCCTGGTATTTGAAGAAAGAAGAAAACAAAACAAGGAACGAATGAAAGAAAGCAAACAAAACATCAAAGAGAGAAACAATTAATTTTCCAACGTTCTGCAAGATGTGTAAGGGAAAACAAGCTTTTGTTGTGATCATTAGGCTCAGTATAGGGTGATGGTGCCGAGATGTGACGGAGTTACTGCATTTCTGACAACATAACAAATTATACTAGTTCTCGATGAAGGAAAATAGTTATTCACAAAACTACTTTATAAGCATAGAAACTGAAAAAATAACACACGTCTTACACAAATTTCATTTCTATTTATTATTATTATTATTATTATTATTATTATTATTATTATTATTATTATTATTATTATTATTATTATTATTATTATTATTAGTAGTAGTAGTAGTAGTAGTAGTAGTAGTAGTAGTACAATGTGAAAATTCAGATGTAAAATGGGATTTTTTGCCTCTGAAATAGGGATTTTATAGTGTTGCAGGTTGGCATCACTGCTTCAACAGCTCAAATGAGAAGTTTTACTTCTTGTCTATGACTATATCCAATGAATGTTGTTTCCTATTTCTTAATGAAAACTCTAATAAGATATCTAGAGGCTAGAGAGATGAACTTTATCGAAGTATAAATTCTTATGATGTGTTAATCTTAACCCACGTCGGGATGTAATCCGCATTTTTTACAGCATAATCTGCATAGACACTGCCCTTACCCTTCAATTAAGGACGCACTATGCTCCACTAAGTACAGATTTACGTTACTCTCATATATTAAGGCACTATATCACAGCTTATGTTCAATATCGCAATAGTACAATCCTATTAACATACTGTATATCTTCTAGTAATAAAAAACACATATTACTTATTTTCACTTGCCGATTATTTGTATTTAAATGTTATGTATTCATTCATAGAGCACTTACTCAACCTGATGTATAAAGCATAACATCTAAAAGAAATAATAAAGTTCACTTATATGTTGAGCATCATTATGTGTTTAGCAGGCAAGTAATTGTTGTAGAATGTTATTACTTCATGGTTAGTTACGTAATACTTTCTTTCAGGGAAATGGTTTCATTCCCCTGTAGAAGTAGACCTTCATTTAATTAAGGAGGTCCACTTCTTTTTATATTAACCTATCCATGCCTTACATAGCCTTGGTCCGAAAAAAAGTAAAGATGTGTAATATTCCGACCTCGTGCTGCATAATTGAAATTCCGTTATCTTGGTTTGTATGATGAGTATGACACCCCATCAGAAAGTTTAAAGATCCATAACTCGAAAAGTATGGGAGCTACCGTAGTCGAGCCAAGACTTCACTCAGGAATTAATATGTGCGCTATCCAAAAATACATGTTTCAGAATCCTAAGATACTCACTCAACAATTTTTATAGAAGCAGTTTGGCTACTGGCATATAATTTGAAGTACTCAACAACTACCTCTATAAAAATTGTTGCAGAAGTACCGGAGAATTCTGATACATGGATATTTGGATAGGATAATTACTAGTTAATAATTGAAATCTTGACCTTACTACGGTATGTCTCAGTATAGTTGCTACGACCCTTTAAAGTTCATTTTTTTTTTTCATGTTTCAGGCAGTGTGTAATTCTGAAAGGAAGCATTTGTGCATCCAGGTAGGTCTATACTTTTCGTTTTATTTTGGTGTTAGGAATCACCGCTCAAACAATGTCGGTGTTGTTTTGAAACACCCTATATATATATATATATGTAAGGGAATTAATTTCTGGTTTTGTTAGTTTTCTATGTAATTGAGAATTCATACATCATTCGGCAGTGAACCGTCTTTCTATAGTGCGTTTGTGTTTGTGTGTGTGCGCGTGTGTGATAGAGAAAAAAAAAAAACAGAGATGCTGAGTGATCTACCAAGCAGGATTGGAAAATACTTCTTCACGGTCCAACAGATGGCAGCTCTAGCGCTGACCATACCACACGGCATTTGAAGGGTCATTGCCAACAGAAAGAAATCTCTCTCTTTCTCTTGCTTTCCCGTCCTTTGCACAAAAGCTAGCACATTTTCTCCTCTCGCTCTCTCTCTCTTTCACATTCCCGACCCCTAGCGCTTTCCTTTCACAATTGGCACAAAGCCTAGGGATTTTAGGAGGTCCACGCACTGTCACAACCACTAGCCCTTGAGCTTCGTTCTCTAGCCTATAATGAGTTCAGACGATCCAGCCGAGAGAGAGAGAAAAAAAAAGCATTAAAAAAAGAAATGAAAGAAACTTCAACAGCCATAGCATTCTATACAAACATACCCAGACCATACACATGAACATATGGATGGATTTACTCTACGTACAATCTTGCTTTATTAAATAAAAAAAAAATGACAACCCACCTCTGAAAGACCACCAATCTTATCCATACTGGGATTAAATGAAATAAAAGTGAATCTTCTTTTGGTTAATTGAAATGTTTAGGGTTATTACGAGTCAAAACATTAAAAGAATTACTACACCTGAGAGCAGAGATGCCTACAACTGGAATTACAACACGCATTCCATCATTAAAATTTTAAGTGAAATTGAGAAAAAATAATTCAAGTGTTTCTAGCCAGTTAGCAATTAAAAATGTATATTAAACAAGGGAGTCTCGTTTCACATAGCGAATCTACGGTAGATTTTCAAAATGTAGAACCAGGAGTGATAGATAGATTTAGAAGACCAGTATTTCAACCAGAAGTCATATATAGATTTAGAAGACCAGTATTTGAATCAGGAGTGATAGATAGATTTAGAAGACTAGTATTTCAACCAGGAATGATAGTTAGAATTAGAAGACCAGTATTTCAACCAGGAGTTATAAATAAATTTAGAAGACCAGTATTTCAACCAGAAGTCATATATAGATTTAGAAGACCATTATTTGAATCAGGAGTGATAGATAGATTTAGAAGACTAGTATTTCAACCAGGAATGATAGTTAGAATTAGAAGACCAGTATTTCAACCAGGAGTTATAAATAAATTTAGAAGACCAGTATTTCAACCAGGAGTGATAGATAGATTTAGAAGATAAGTATTTCAACCAGGAGTGACATATAGATTTAGTAGACCGATATTTCAACCAGAAATGATATATATATTTATAAGACCCGTATATGAACCAGGAGTGATAGATGAATTTAGAAGACCAGTAATTTAACCAGGAGAGATAGATAGATTTAGAAGACCAGTATTTCAATCAGGAGTGATAGATAGATTTAAAAGACAAATATTTCAACCAGGAGTGACATATAGATTTAGAAGACCGATATTTCAACCAGAAATGATATATATATTTATAAGACCCGTATATGAACCAGGAGTGATAGATGAATTTAGAAGACCAGTAATTTAACCAGGAGAGATAGATAGATTTAGAAGACCAGTATTTCAATCAGGAGTGATAGATACATTTAGACGACCAGTATTTGAATCAGGAGTGATAGATAGATTTAGAAGACCAGTATTTCAATTACGAGTGATAGATATATTTAGAGGACAAGCGTTTCAACCAGGAGTGACATATAGATTTAGAAGACCGGTATTTCAACCAGAAATGATATATAAATTTATACGACCAGTATATGAACCAGGAGTGAAAGATAAATTTAGAAGACCATTATATGAACCAAAAGTGATAGATATATTTAGAAGACCAGTATTTGAACAAGGAGTGGTAGATAATTTTGGAGTTCCTGTTTTAATAGGCGGATATTCGGAGAGGTGAAACCTATTCTTGCAATGTTCAATGTACTGTATATAAATAAAAATAATTTCTACCAATCTATGACCAATTTCTCCTATGAATCTCCAATGTTAAAACGGGAAGTGATAGATTTTTGTGACTCCCGTTCTTCCTCTATAGTAAACAATATTTTAAATTGAAAATGATAAACTTATGTTACTTTTGTTTGTAATAGAAGGATCAGTACTAAGATTGAATCTGTTTGTAGTGAACAATATTTTTATAGTAAGAAGTTATTTCTCGTTACTTACTATTGCTTTTGCTCTATTAATGTCAATATTGGAACCGGATGTCGCAATGAATGTCAACCACTTCCGGTTTTAGTACACTAATATGGACAGAGAAAGAGTCTATTCGTGAGATACTGAAGCAATATTTAAAAAGTATTTTCTAGCTATTGTTTGGTTTGTTTCTTTTCTTCGCATTTAACATCAAAACCGGAAATTGTAGGTTTCTAGCGCTTCCGGTTCAAAAAAAGATTAAATGAAATCTTTCAGCTTAACGTTTCACGATTATGCCCTTTGCGCTAAGGGAGACGGATAGAAACAAGTGAATGATAATGGGTTGAATTGGTGGAATGAGAATGTGGAAGGAAGCGGGAGTATCCCGAGAAAACTCATGGACGCGATGTTGTTTACCACAAGCTTACGGGGATCAAACCAGGGACTTCCCGCACCAGAGATAAGCGCTCTACGCGCTTCCGGTTCAAATGAAGGGAAAAGAATTAAAGATGAAGGACCTGGGACTCAAGAGTCTACAAGCAACATATATATCTCACTTTCTGACTGATACGTTACTCCAGCAGAGAGTGGTGAAAGCTAAACATTTGCTCAAGCGTTACGCAGGAAATGGTCATCGAAAAATTATCTTTTCCGACAAGAACTTGTTTCAAGTTGAACAGTTCTTTAATGCTCAAATTGACGTGTGTGTTCACTTTGTAATCAGTGCGAGCTGTTGAATGTGTTTCCAGGGTACAAAAGTCCCATCACACAGCATCAGTCATGTGTGGTAAGATATGAGCTTCAACACCACAACACGGCTCCATTTTGTGAATAAGGGGTAAAGATTTCAGCTACCGCCTACCAAGCCACAGTGTTGGAGTCAATTGTGAAAACACAAGAGTACCATTATGTTCCCCAACCAACAGTGGACCTTCCAACAAGATTCTTCTCCCGAAAACAACGCACTGTCATTACATAAGAGGCTACGGACCAACGTCCCAGATTCATTTCCACATCAGACCGGTCCTCTAGCAACTCAGATTTGAACTCGCTTGACTACAAACTGTAATCAGTGCTGGAATCAATGGCTTTCAAGAAAAAACACCCTATTGTGGACTCCCTGAAGCACGCCCTGGTCAAGGCACCCCGCCACTTTCCCAACGACACTATTCTTAATTCTATTGACAGTGGGGGCACGATGACTCACGGTAGAGTGCTTACTTCTGGATTAATTCCCAGCAAGTAAGTTTGTGGTGTGCAACATCGTGCAATGGGTTTTCTCGAGATACTCCCGTTTCCTCACACTTTCTTATTCCAACAATTCGTCCATCATCATTCCCTTAACCTAAGATGCACCCTCTTGGAAATAAAACTAAACGATTTCATTTCATTTTCATTTTCCATTGACGAGTGCCCCGCCAGACACCGGGACCTGCATGCAGGCTCGAGATAGACATCCGGAAAACTGATTGAACCTCTTTGGAAAATTGATTATTTATCTATTTATTTATTGATATACTGTATATAGATATAGGTGTAGATGTGGATAAAGATATATAGAAAAATACTATAAGCTAATGTACTGTGTCGATTGTTGTTTATGATTTTTTTTAAAACTGTGTCACACATAATTACAATGTCTCACAAACTATTTAATAAAGTTTATGGGAGCAAATTTACTAGCATTAACGATGTAGTTCCGTTGACAAAAACTGAAGTTTCCGTATTCGGTGCGGGGCACCCGGGGTCGATTCCTGGTGGGTGTTTATGTCTTTCGGATCCGACGATCTTGTCCGGCTTCACATCTCATAAACTTCCATGCTGATAGGGACGCTAAACTGCAAATCAACCGCACAAAAAAGGGGATTTCCGGAAAAATGAAGATATACTACTTTGTCCCTCAACTATTTAACTTAGAGTCAAATTAATTATCTATACTATGCATGTAAAAAAAAAAGGTAAATGGATTTCAGTAGATGTATAGGGGTCGGGAATAGAAAGCGAAAAAATAGAAATTCAAGGTCAATACATTATCTAAAAGTCTGCCCTAAGAGAGATTAAACATTAATAATACACAAATTGAAGATTCTTTAATTAGAAAGAGAAGAGTAAGATAGGGTTGAAAGCAAGGGTACAAGAAAAAAAAGAGGGGATTGGAAACCAAGAAGTGAATAAGAAGACAAAAGAAGAATGAGATAGAGCGGGGAAGTTGAGGACGAAAATAAAGGACAGATAAAAGAAAAAAAAAAGGAATAGGTTAAAAGCAGAAAGGAAGGGGAACTGCTGACACTAGACCTCCAAAGCCAAGTTGGTTTTGCCCAAGAATATCGAACCGTCTAGATTTCAGGTCTTTTCCTTCATTTTTCTAATTAAAGATCGGCGTAGAGTGTTCGAAAGCCACTAATTAAGTTGCGTACGCTAGACCTTTGCCAACAGAACATAAGATGATTTAGTTTTTCATTATACTCTTTCGTTTCTAAAACTTTAAGAAGAAAAAAAGAAGGGAAAAAGGCGATTCTTTGTATTACTTTTCATTTCTGTTATATACATATAAGAAACAATGAATTAAAGAGGCCTAACCATTGTGAAATTAAAATACCGCTAATTTTACAGTAATTATGTATCTTCAAATAGATGAAAGATAATCGAAATGTGAAACAAGAGAGCGCTAGACAATATTATTTTGCACGTGGTACCGTTATCCCGAGTCACCCAGTAGCTTTCCGTTTGCAGCCATTTATATACGCGAAAATAAGCGTCGATTTTCTAAATGGCTGGAAATCGAAAGCAGATAAGTGAGTTGTGATAAGGCTATCTCATGTAAGATAATATTGTCTAGCGAGCGCTGTTTCCACGTTTCGATTAGCTATTTGAAGATATCACATAATTACTGTAAAATTAGCTGTATTTTAGTTCTGCCTCTTAAGCAATACCTCACCAAGTTGTTAATAGCGCGAAGAAGTTGAATCAATGGAAAATGAATGAAGTTGATTATAACTTATATTATAAGATATTTAAGATTACATATGATTCGCTAATTACTTCAAATATTTTTGTGATATTGCTGTAACATGATACCAAAAAACTGGCCCCGGGAAATGTTAATTCATTTTGGTATATTCAAGATAATTTGTAAAATATTCTCATTTTGAATATCATAATAAATTATGATCATTCGCTGGCACTGCACGTCAACCACACAAAATGTTTACGGAGATAAGTAGCTCAAGTGGTAGAGCATTGGCTTCGCATTCGGGAGGTCGTGGGTTCGATTCCCGCTGCCGACATCCCGACTGGGGTTTTCCAGGGTTTCCCTCAGTCCTGCCAGACAAATGCCAGGATGGTGCTTACTAAAACAGGCCCTGGCCGATACCTTCCCAAATCCTTTCCATTGTTGTTGTTGTTGTTGTTGTTGTTATTGTCATATATTCAGTATAAAATGGCCTCTGAGCTGTATCTGCTGATTGTTAAATAAGTAAAATAAATAAAACAGGGAAGCGCAAACACACAGACACATGCATTCTTTACAGACAAGAAGACAGTCTTTCAACTAGGGAATAAGCCTGTATACTTAAGACCGCTTAATTAAATAAGTGTTTCCGTAAATAACGAAATTAGGAAACAAGTATGTAATTAGGCGAAATACTAACATTAGGTTGTTGTTACAGCAAGAGAAAATTTGAGGGTCGACAGATGAGAAAATTCAGGGAGTCTTGTTCGAATAGTGGTATAAGAAATATTATCATGTTTTCTAGCCTACCTAGGATGAGTGGTGAGCAGTGATGGTTTCAGAGGATTTTCTTCGGGGGATTTCAATATACAGGAGGTGAAAAGTTCTACAAAAACACTGATAATCCATATTGAGAACGATAGAAAATTTTGTAGCTCAGGGGAAATTTTCCGCCGGATTATTCCTTGAAATCATCAGTCGTGGTTTGTACAGTTTTCCGTTGATTCGTAACGATGCGCTGGATGTGTGTAAGTTCGACTTATAAATTCCACTGCTACCTTCACATCAAACTACATCTCTATAAGCTTAGCTGTGTTCTATTTAAAATACTGCGATACCTCATCAGCACGTTGGAGTGTTTGCTAAATCTTGTGTTTTTTTATTTAATGTACCCATATTTAGAACTCAACATACAGTACAGTTTCCTTGCTATTTGGTTTAGTAATTCATCTAGAAATAACTATGTCTAACCTACAATCCTCACATAATGAGTAATTAAATATCAAATTTCTCAGCTATGTAAGCTCCCTCATGGATAAGTGATTAGCGTAAACACATTTGGCGTGGTAGACTGGGATTCGATTCCCGGTGGGAGCTATATGGTTCGGATTCCACGTTAAGTTGAAAGTCCACGTTTCATACAGCCTTGCTGCTGAAAGGGACGCTGAAGTATAAAACCAATCCAGTCCAATGTAATCTGACCTATGTAATATCATGTTCCAATAGTATTTAATGAATATGATTAACATTGATATGATATTTTAGTGATTTATATTTAACAAATTTCAAGTATTTTTAGAAAGACTGAAACTTGAATCCTTAACATTTAGCAGCACCAAAGGCAGAAGTAAGACACGGTGTCTCAGTGCTAGAGCGCTTAATTCTGGTATGAGGGATCTCACGTTCTATTCCACCCTATATGAGTTTGAGACACACAACTTCAGCTTTCCACATAATTCACAGATGGTGTAGCCAAAATAGATGGTATGACTCAGAAAAAGTAACTGTCATAATATAGATCACTAATAACAACGTAGAATAATAACAAATTAACATGAAATAGTAACAAAATTGAACAAAGTACGATAATATAAATAATTTGATATGAATTGAGAATAAATATTAATTTTATTACGAATAGTTTGTAATGCCTTTGTAATGGTTAGCACACGTAAAATCTCGAAGTGAGTGAAGCCTTTATAAATTTACATGACCATCTTACAATTTCTATTTCCTTTAGGGTAATTTGACTTCTTTAGAATCCTTGGGTCCATACATGACAATATCTGTTAATACATTACGATAAATTAAATAGTGTTTTTCCACCCACGTGTTTACTTGAAATATCATATGATGCAGTTCAAATAAAGGAAACTTTCTTTCTCTCTCCGTGCGAGTTCTAAAACTGTCAAATGTGTTCTGCTTGATTCGAAAAGTACTAACTTATTTTGATACGTAAAGACCGCGCATATCAATGAAACTTGATACATTTACATACCATGCTTAGTGCCGGATTTACGTATAAGCTAAACAAGCAATAGCTTAGGACTCCACTCTCTTGGAGGCTCCAAAATTAAAGGAGAAAGCTGGATGTACATTTCTAAATTATAAGAAAAACAATAAATAAAATAAAAATCTAAATATAGCAACAATACTTTGTGTTGTGTAGGCTTTTTGCTTCATAAAATATCACTAGTTTCTTCATTTCGGTATGTAGGATGTCTATGTTTATATGGGTACATAAAGGGCCCCATCACTTTTAACAGCTTAGGGCCCCACCAAACCTAAATTCGCACTGATCATGTTATGTAATATTTTGTGAAGTAGATATTATGGAGCTACTTGAATCTTGGATACCGATAGCGATTCCCAGATTTAAAAAAAAAGTTATTTGTAAGAAACCTTGTAAAATTTCCGGATAATATATCAAAATTTCTCTTGCATTTATAACCCTGTGCATGTGACGTCATTCAAGAGCTGATTCATTCCAAAGTGTGAGAAATTTGAGGAGCATCTTGCTGTTTTTGTTCGTACAAAAGGAATTAAATATATATGAAAAGTAAAGCGGAAAGAGAAGATAAGGTATATTTTTCTTTTTATTTTTGCAGAAAGGTAATCTCTAAAACAAGACTGTCAACATTCTGGCCTCTTTTGAAGAAATTTCTAAAACTGACATGAAATCTTTGAGTTCTACGTCCCACAGTTATGCCGAGTAGGCTAAAGGATACGGTGATGATAAGAAATGGGTGAAATGGTAGAACGAAGAAAGTGGGAGGAAACGGGAGAACCTCGAGAAAATTCACGCACAAGGTGTTCGTTTATCTCAAAGTTCACTTGATGCGTTCTGGGATAGAATCAGGGACTAGCTGAACAAGAGGTGAAGATTTTACCACTAAGCTACCGCGGCCCAAGGAATTTCGACTTTCAGTGCATACACTACTCATCATATTCACTGATCTTTCTCCGTCTGAATATTACTATTGCACTATGGTTAAAAGGAAATAGAAGCAACATATAAGTTAGAAAAAAAATTAAAGGTAATATGAAAAGATTTTTTTTTCAAACCAGGACACAAAAAAAAGTTATTCTTAGCAAGCTGGAGCAACTGTCGAAATTTGAGATACTAGAAAGGCTTCATAACGCTAGATCTTCTTCTTAGCTACACCAAGGAAGTTTCATCTCTCCTTCCAATGTTTGATTTCCTCAGTTCTGCTTTAGTAGAACTCAGATACGAAAATTTAGCTGGCTGCAACAAAATTCACTAAAGACTTAAGTATGCACTCCTGCGTAATATTAAGCATGCCAAGACATACGCTATAGGTTTGAAGGGAGAAGTTTGGATACAGTAGTATGTAAACCCAAAATTCTAATAAATTGTTCCTAATAATTCTAATAAACTGTTAGAAAACTTATAAATAACAGATTGATTGGTTTGCACTTACATATTATACAAGGACAATTCGAAAAAATAAACTTCATTTGAGCATGTGCGAGAAATGATCGGGAAGAGCGATGTCATCTTTGTGGCGCTGTGTGTAGTAGATCAGTAGACAATGAGTAGTGAAAGGAGAAGGTTGTGTTGCAACTCACTCGTCCGCCATAACGATTGAAAATGAATAGAAAAACCCGTCAAATGTGAAATGCTTACGGTAATACAATTTCTGAATGCGAAAAATAACTTTCGACAGCTGCGATTCATTGCGAACTGTATGTGTTTTTTTTAGAGGAATAAACATGATGAGTGAAGGTATTGTACGTGAATGGCATGTTTAAAGATGGACGAACTGACATGCAAGAAGTGGGCACCCATCTGTAGTCAGCAATCAATTCGTGCAAGTAATGATTTCGGCTGCATCTCTTCAGGGACATGAAACAGTGTCTTGCGTCGCACCAGTTCGACAATGGCAATGCGGTTCACACACAATGTTGTTAGCGGGTGGCTTCATTCCTTCATTCCCAGGCGGGAGATTTTTTTTCAGAAGGAATTTCAAACCTTGCAAAAAAGTTATGATAAGTGCCTCAATTTGAATGAATTTATACGTTGAAAAGTAATGTATTGGGTTGGCAACTAAGTTCCCGCCGTTTTTAGTGTTAGGCACCCTTGCTCCACACATCTGAACTTTGCCCATCGAGTGAAGATGCTTCTCTACAGTAGTGTGGGAGCAATCCATTGTCTCTGCCAGTTCTCTTGTTGTTTGACGCGGATTTTCATGCAAAAGATGGTTCAATCGTTCTTCATCGAACTCTACTGGACGGCCAGAACGAAAGCCTCTTTGCGGTCAAAATTTCCTTTTTTGAACTTTGCATACCAATCACATGCGTTTCTTTCAGCTATAGCACACACTCCATACACAGCACAAATGTTGCGAGTAACTTCTGTGGCCTTAGAACCGTGATTAAAGGCAAAGAGAAGGAGGTGTCAAAAATGCTCATACTTCTCAACTTGACATTCTATGCTAATGATCTGTAAATAATAAAAAAATTATTTTAGTAACAACATATTTAGGTAGAACAATATATTCTCTTTCGAATGATGTACAACTTCGCACCAAAAGTATTTAATGTCATACAGATATTTCCAATTTAAAAAACGGCGGGAACTTAGTACTTCTCTAATGTGTATTATAAAAGTTACGTATCTGCGAGTGTATGTCATTGATAACCAAATGAAGGCTTCTTTTCTCGAATTGTCCTTGTACTTTGTCAGAACAAGACCTACAGTTGAAAGTGGGACCGGCGCTACCCTAAAGTGTTAAATGCTCTTTTACAGAGAATCGAGGGACTTTATGCACTAAACACATATGCGCTAGTGCCCTACCGTGACACTTGAACCCATGGTCTTCCAATTAATCTCATTCAATATTCTACTTTATCCACTACAACAAAAGAATAAGAGCTCTCTCGTGGTTGTATGTTTAGTATATACGAATTCAATTTCCGGTAGGAGTTCATGCGGTTAGGATATTGCGTTGAGCTGTAGATCTACGTCTCATACAGTCTCAATGGGTGATGAAAAAGACCCTTAACTGTCGAACCAACCACCCAACAGGAACACAGAAGCATCGAGAACAGCTAAAAATGAGCATATTCTTCAATGGGACTAATGGGTTTCGCCTCACGATTGTCAGGCTACTGCTTCACACCGCTCTAGACCAGAAGGTGGGATGACTGACGATAAGGTGGGGTAATTATATGTAAAAAATAAATAAATAAATAAATAAATAAATAAAAATTCTGTGCGATTCGTAAAACTGCGTAAAATGTGTAAAGCACGTTAAAAACTAGAAATAAGTCTACAAATTAGTATAAAATGTTTCTCACACTAGTTATCTACTGGTTCAGCACAAACAAAAAGGCTTTAAAAGGTTCCTTCCATGTTTTTATGGGTTTTCATACTAAGGGCCTGGCTGTTGCAAGAAACATATATTAGTCGAACTTTAGTATGGCACTAATCACGCGTTAGAACGACTCTGCATAAGGCTTCATATGTCTAAAGTAGTGTTATCCTTTTGGGGAAAGGCGCGGAGAGGGTGATCTATTCATAACTATAGCTAGTGCCTAAGTTAAGACCTATTTAATCTAACTCAGTTTTATTTCCATTGGAACTACAATAAGCTCAACTTTCTTCCTTTTAGAATATTTGAGGAAAATTTCACGAGACAGATATTTTATAAGATTAAAAGCTTTAAATAGAGAGAAAAAGCGAGAATATGTGAGGTGTTTACATTCTAATTACTCAGCCAATCTAAAAGTACTAAGCTTTTGTGTCCCTAACAGAGGTACACCCATAGGGTTCAACCAAGTTCGAACCCTACCAAAACTATGTAACTCAACTGGCATTTCTACACTTTCGCAATAATACTATAGATACTTGTTTAACAGGGAAATGATTGAGGTAGCATGAAAATTTCATTATACCTTCCTCCGTGCTCGTTCTCTCCTTAAAGCAATCTAGTTCTATCATTTTTTTCCCTGAAAATATACGCGGGAATATTTTACAATTATTTATCTTCTTTTCGAGTGCAGAAAGATTCCCATTCAATACTACGTAGACGTAGGGTTTGTAGTATTGGCTCCAACCTCAAACTTTGGATCCCTCCGAACAAAAATTTCTGGGTGCTTTTGAAGCTATTCTGCCAGTGTCCCGAGGAAACCTTTTTTAAAAAATCAGCGACAAGAAAATGTGCTTGTTTTTGAAATGTACTTTAGTACGAAAGGACCAAGTACTAATAATATTTATTAGTAGGGAATAAAAATAATTGATAATTACTTTGGAAGATAAGTGCATTAGATTTAGGATCTAATAATGGATGTAGTGAATCCAGGTAATAATGTATTATGATTATATTATAGGTGTTATTTCTTATTTGATTTTGATTATTTGTGTTTTAATTGGGGTTGCATTTTTAACTTTACTAGAACGGAAGGTTCTAGGATATATTCAAATTCGGCGGGGGTCCAATAAGGTAAGTATTTGTAGTTTTCCACAGCCTTTCGCGGATGCAATTAAGTTATTTACTAAGGAGCAAGTTTTTCCTACTATATCTAACTATTACCCTTATTATTTGGCCCCTGTTTTTAGTTTATTTT
The DNA here is from genome assembly GCF_964235325.1 of Thermobia domestica. Classification (NCBI taxonomy): domain Eukaryota; kingdom Metazoa; phylum Arthropoda; class Insecta; order Zygentoma; family Lepismatidae; genus Thermobia; species Thermobia domestica. The sequence continues at coordinate 63,609,259 of NC_137458.1, forward strand.
TGTCTTTGTTGGTGTGATTAAGTATTCCATATTTAAGAATTATGTTGACTTTTTCTTTGGGATTATTATTTTTTGTGTTGTACTAGAATAGGTGTGTATACTGTAATAATTGCTGGGTGGTCTTCTAATTCTTCATATTCTTTGCTGGGTGGTTTACGGGCGGTCGCACAGACTATTTCTTATGAAGTTAGATTGGCCTTGATTTTGTTATCCTTTGTGTTTTTAGCCGAGAGATATAGATTATTAAATTTTGGTTATTTTCAGGAGTAATGATTTTTGTGAATTTCATTCCCCTTAGCATTAGTGTGATTTGCTTCTTGTTTAGCAGAGACTAATCGTACACCTTTTGACTTTGCTGACGGCGAGTCAGAACTTGTTTCGGGATTTAATATTAAATATAGAACAGGAGGATTTGCTCTTATTTTTATGGCTGAGTGTGCTAGTATTTTATTTATGAGAGTTTTGTTTAGTATTTTGTTTTTAGGACATAATATTTTTTTCTATTTTATTTTATTTTATTTTATTTTTTTGTAAGGCAGTAATTATTTCTTTTGGGTTTATTTGGGTGCAAGGTACTTTGCCTCGGTTTCGTTATGATAAGCTAATATATCTTGCTTGAAAGTGTTTTTTTATATCTCTTTCTCTTAATTATCTTTTATTTTTAGGTGGTATGAAGCTACTTTTTATTTCTTTTTAAATTTAAGTGTATTAAATTGACATAGAAAATTTTAATTCTTCCTTAGAACACAATTATATTAATTGCAGTAGCTATCCATATTGCAAGAAAATTATATTGCATTTTCGTTACATATTGTTGTTTTTGAAGTTTTTTTTTTTAATATACCCTACAAGATAGATCAGTGCCAGTGAAATATATCATTACCAGTGATATGCAACTAAGATATATATGTGTCATTAAAATATGGCCAATAATCCTAAATTAAACTAAATTATAGCTGAAGACGGTGGCGTAGTACTGAAATCCAGCTTTCGTGGAGAGAAGATTGTGTGGTGGAAAACAGTCTATTCTGTATAGGTTGATCATGTATGGTGCTTTGTTCATCCGTCGTTTAAGTGATAGTCATAGTTTGGGGGTCTCTTTAATAGTACCTTCAGTCCTTTATAACTTCGGTGTTACATAAAGTATAAAAAAAACACATCATCTCAAATCAAATTATATTAGCACTAATAAAGTCATAGGGTTGTCAAACTTTTGAAAATGGAAACACGGGACAACCCCCTACAATACGTATATTCTTAAGGTAGTAACATCATCGCTCGTTAAAACTGTGAACAACCAAAACTGGTTACTTAATATAAAATTGAGCGATTCGAATTTCGATACTTCAGAGCTATTCGGAGTTTAATAACTTAAGTTACTTTTGAAGCATTTATTAAATTTGCTTATTCCAGTTTTTGTTGAGTCAGTACATGTCATTTTTGTAGTATGACACTAATAATACATAGTATTTAAAACAGAAAATCAAATATAATTGGAAACATAATTATGGCATGCATAAAATATATACTTGAAAAATAAGTCTTATAAGCTTCGATGGTGCTGGTAATGTCTCATAGTGCCTACATACTTTTACTGAATCTGGATGCATTATTTAATTGGAAGAAGGATGAAGTAGTGCTAGTTTCGCTCTTGAAAGCGCATTTTGTTGACCGTTTGTTGTTTTGATACGTTCAGAAAATTTTCCTGCCTTCAACTTTTCAGCAAATTCCATGCACGACAGGTCGATACGAAAGTGAATTATAAAAGCTCTGCTATGTTAATCGACAAACGATTCCTTTCGCCACTCTTAATAATAATCTGAATAGAACAGAGAATAGGACCAATAAGAGGAAAAATTACCAATAAGAGGAGAGATACAAGTATTTAACGTCCGGTTTTGAGGTTGTACCGGACAAGGAGTTCGAAAACCGAACTGTCCGGTAAAATATCGGACGGTTGGCAATCCTGTCATGACTCGACTTTGATAATGTTGTTTAAATAACGTTATTTCGAAGAAATAAATAACGCAATATAGGATATTATAAACGCCTTAAATAAATAACGTGCTACATGTATGTTCTGTGTTTTGCCATATATAATTTTTAAGAATAGCACTTAATTAATCTTTTTTACATTCATGTATCACTGCATTTCATTAGTTGAATATCTATCCGGATAAAAATCATAATAATGAATATATATCTTTGTTTAAACAGCTGTCTTAATTCCACATAATATACATAACAAATGAGGCTTGTCATATTCCCTCATCTTGGCATTTTAACTGAATACTAAATATACATTGTGATAATTTCACAGTAAGATGACTTTTTATGTGCAGAGGGAGTGACGAACATATTCAATTAAAAAGCTCTTAACAGTAAAGATTTTTATATACGGTAACACAAATGATGCATTTATGTAGAATAACAGGTGCAAATATTTCTGCATTCAGAACTGCTAACATTTACCGTAGACTTCCGACAGTTCGGCTCATGACTGTCTGGCTTTTATACTATCCAGCCTACTTAAAAATAATAATAATAATACAATGGAAAACTTTTTGTTAACAACCTACTCGACAACCTTCATAGAAACGTGACTCTATGCAGGAAAAGCAGTCATCTACTAAAATCTTTTTCAAAAGCTAAAAGCTAAAACAAAACAAAAAAGTTTTGATTCTTTAAGGCCAGTGGCAATCTAGAAGGTAAAAACTAAGGGACAGTCAAACCCCAGACTGTGATAGGTATATCACGTGTTTAATATAAACTTCTAAAATATATATATATATATATATATATATATATATATATATATATATATATATAAACGATTATCGTACGTGCCGGGTCCGATTCCACGTTAATAAGAAGGTACTGTCTCATACAGCCAGGCTGCTGAAAGGTACGTTAAACTTACAATCAACTCAACTCAATTCAAAAATATATACATAATAACTTAAATTATTGTTGTCACTAAAAAAAATGGAGGGCCCTAGGCCTCCCGGGCAAGATTCGCCACTGTTTTAGGCCTACTTTTCACCTATATGAAATAATTCACTAGTGAACAGTAAAAAAAGCTTAGATCATTTCTTAAATAATTAGGTCTACGTTTTACGTTAATGATTTTTTTTTAAATTCACAATGTACAGTCAGCGACAAAAGTTCTTTCAATTTGATAAAATTTATTTCGGGAATAACGGTACTACCGACTTGAGCTTACAATGGTAGTATGGCTGGGACGTACAGAAAATCATGTTCTTCTTTCAATTTACTGAATACTGTGCTCAAATTGTCCTTCCATTCTGAAGCTGTTTACGAAACTAATTTCACCAAACGGAAACAACTATCGTCACTGACTGTATATTGTTCTATGCTCTCTGTAATTAAGCTACAATCATCATAAGATTTACCTCTAAATATATACAATATGGTTATTCTTTTATTCTCTTTTTCCTGTAATACATTTCTGACGTATGTAAAATACATAGCATGTATTTATAAAGTACTGGGCTGTATTAAGAGGTTAGAAAATATGAATAAGAACGTATATTGGCAATATAAAACATTTGTTTGTAGTGGTATGTGTGGTGCAAGAAGTCAGCACTTACAGACATTCGGTCCATCTGACTTCTTTTTTTGTTATGTAGGTTGCTCTTCTATCACATTAGGTCGGCTTTTCGGGAGTCTACTGTATTAATTTGTGTTTATCTTGCGTTCAAATATTATACTGCTTTTTAATACTAAGATTTACGTTGATTTTTCCACAATGAAATAAAATAATAATAAACGTTGTGAAACTCACTAAGTATCTTTCATGCAAATGTCATACGTAAGATGATTACATATGTAGCTAATACACAATGGATGTGTGAGTGAAAGTACTGGAAATATGTCGTAGAGAAAACATAATTATGGTTAGCAAAAGTATAATGCCTTAAAGCAATGGCGAATTCTACAATATTACCTGCGTACACTGAAACAAGTAACATATCACGTGTACACCACGTGAAGAAGTCTGGTTTGTGTGTAGTGTGATATGTTCTGAATTAATTCTGAAACCGGAAGTGGTATTAATTTCCGATTATAGTAGTTGAATTAGAGTAGAGATAAAATACGTATATTTTTGGAACGGTTAATTGATTGCAAAAAAAAAACGAATTCTTGCTATCTATCACCGTTTTTACTCAATAGCTATCGCCGATAAAACCGGAAGTGGCTAATTTTCTAGTCACTTCTGGTTTTAATAGAAATATTAGGAAAGATATGTAATATGCTATATTATTGAGACACTTAGTTGATTGCAGAAAACCGCTTTCTATTGCTGCTTTTAATGTATAGCTATCCATGTTAAAACAGAAAGCGCTTAATTTCTATCACTTCGGTTTGAATAGAAGATTAAGAGCGAAGATGGTAGCTATTGTTGGGACGGTTTCAAAATATATTCTTTTTATTTCTTGTCATATTTCCTCTGAGATGGTGAATATTGAAACCGGAAATTGTAGTGGATTCTTATCACTTCGGTTTTAGTAGACAATTAAGGATGGAGACGAATTCTTGAAACAATTGATCGGTTGCAGGAAATACATAAACCATAGACCGATTGCGATATGTAATTGAGAAACTCATTAGAGATGGCACAGCATCCTTAACGTCATAGCAACAAAACCATCCTTTTGCAGAGGGAACAACCTGAAGAACATGAAGAAACAGAAAATGGAGAAGAATGCTGTCATCGTCCCGTTGGCTGCAGCCCATTCTGATTCAGAGGTCGCTGCATTTCTGAAGGAAGGACTTAGGCTAACCCATGTAATGGTGAGGCAGGCTGTCATCGTGTCCTTAGCTGCTGGTTACTCCGATTCAAACATCTCTGCAATCCTGAGGAAAGAACCTAGGCTAACCCAAGAAATGAAGAGGGAGACTGCCATCGTCTTCTTGGCTGCAGCCCACTCCGATTCAAAAGTCGCTGCACCGTGACTGGTCACCTATTCGTCTTCACTTGAAAGATCTGGGGGTTGATATGGCCCGTTTTCTACAGAAAACGACATTATCGGTGTTATCAGTCCTTCTATCCGTTCGTTATATCCAAGCTGCCATTGATAAGAAAATCCATGCGGGCACACGTCAGAGGGTTGCAGGTTGACGAGACCACCATCCGACATGTTCATGGAAACTTACGAAAACCTACAACTTGTATGTGATGTGGATAGGACAACTCTTATCTAAGGAAAGGGGTGAACTGACTGAACAGATCCAAACACCTCGTAGACAAACTGAAATACACGAAGAAGCCTAGAATGTTGTGGGTTTTCTCCAGTGAGAAAACTTTTGTCCAGAACCAGAAGGTGAACCGCGAAAATGGTTATTGAGTGTGTAAAAGCCAGGTTTCGACTGCGTTATATACACCACATTTCCAGCCTATGTAAAGTCGAAAGCAGTGAAAGTGTTTCTTTTATCAACGTACCAGAGGGAATGCCATTCCTTACACCGAAGTGTTGAACATGGTTATGAAGCTCTGGATTACTACTGTAGAGTGTAGGGAATTGTATGTTATTTAGCAGAACTCAACTTTATCCCATATAGCCCATGTCATCCAAGAATGGCTGATCGACAATAATTTCACATGAATTATTATGTATAGGGCGTGGTTAAGAGAGATTCCAACAGCCATCCACGCAATACCGTTGTAGGTGCAATGGCAAACATTCCATCTCATTACTGCCTGCAGGCCAAAGCATGTAGAGGCTTTTATTGCGGCTGATGGTGGTTTCATTGAATGATGCCTATTGTGGATGTGATCTCCTGTAGAGCACGTTAAAAAGTAATAAACGCTCTCCCTCCAGTGTCTGTACCTTATCGTCTGTAGACGTAATTTTGTTCTCAAATATCTGCCTTACCCGGTATTCATCTGCGAGAGTTGAAAGACAGTTGGAACAGAATGAGGTGATAGGAAATCAAAGAAGTTCGATTAAAAAATTGAACACAATATTTCATCATAAGTTTACAGAACAAATGTCTCTTGGCACTAAAGAAAATGGTGTTTCAATATAAAGTATTAAAACGTAAGACAATTGATGGCCTGTGAGCTACGCGAATGAAACAAAAGTTGTGATGAGATGTTCCCGTATTGCAAAGGAGCGTAGCTAATCAGGCGTATTACAGCGTAATCAGCGTGACAGATACAACTCGTTCTCTGGCAACAGCACTGTCCTCTCGTTTGCTAATAGCGTTTAAAGAGAATCTGGAGGGCCGCCTTCAAACACCATAAACACCGCCCCTTACAATAGTCAATAATTGTTTTTAAACACTTTTACTCCCTCCCCTACCCTTTCAATGTACTGACTTTAAAAGGTTATGCCTTCTGTATAGCACGCCATATATAGCTATTAAGAGGTGTTGCAGAGGCAGCAGTGGCATATATAGTATGTCATCAAAAAAAGGAGTTCAAACACGGAAATTCATGTCGCTTCAGGACATGTGCGACTTTTTTTTTTAAAGTAAGGTCTTAATATAGTAAACTTGTACTTTTCCATAGTATCTTGTAGAAAATGTGGGGGATTTAAAGTTGGCAACACCGCTCTTGCGTACGTCAGCGTACGGAAGTATCATTAAATAGGGCATGGTGAACCCAATATCGTAGCTATTGAAAATATATAAAACCCTCTACGAAAGTATGCAGTTATATAAGTTTCAGTAGAAACAGATTTTAGTTTAGATTTTCCGTTTTTGTCTGTACCGTCTCTCTGACTAAAATCTAGATACAAATCGTTGTGCTTTTTCTATTTAATTTTTTTGGGGAAAGAAATTTAACTATTTTTTTCTCTTTTTACCCATTTTCTCCCCTTCCCCTAAAAAACTTTTTTCCAATTCTATTTTTTTCATTCTGTGAAATCGAGTTGGAAATGGGTCTGACACTCGCATTGAAGTCTTTGCCGTGTGGTGAATGCCAAATGAGTTTAGTTTGAAAGTCGATCTCGGTTGCGGGGAATTATCTGACACTTACCTGGCTTCTCCAAGTGGAACGTGGCATTAAGGCCTATCAAGGCCATCGATTCATGACGTCACAAGCGACATAGTCCTTCTTTCTCTTTTCCCCCAATCTTCTCCCTTCTCCCTGTCTCATTCTCAATCTGTTTAAACGTATCAGTGTGGAATGAGAATCGCAAGGAAAGAAAAAAGTATATATTTTTAGTAAAAAAAAAAAGCATCCAATATATAGCCAACAATGCTGTTAAACATTTCTAAAATTAATATCTCGTTCATTGCAGTGGGGAGTGAGCATAACGAGTGGGCATGCCAACATAGTTTATCAAGTTTTTGTTTTGCACGATATGGTATGTAAAGCCGGTCGATTATTGTATTATTCGAAAACTCCTGAATATTTTTCTGTGAATTACGATAGTACAAACGTCAAGTATCAGAGAAAACGTGATTATACAGAACACTACAAGTATATTCTGCTTATTGTCTTTATTTGTGATATACATGGCTCAATATGTCCCCCAAAACATTTGTGATGGTCTTTTATGTTTTTTTTAAAAACGTAAAGTGAATTTACATAAATTACAAGACATTTGAATCATTTTATATTTTTACTTAAATTATCCTTAAATATTTATTGTATTTTTATAATATACAATCAGAATACCACTTCTTTGCACTGGAAAGATACGTCTCTTTTTGAATAAAGCACTAATGGGGGTTGAATTTGAATGTAAACGGCATCGGAAGTGCCACTGTTTGTCTCAGCGATCCCGAATATTATAGATTGTATATTAATATCGGTCGTTTTCATCATTATATATATATATATACCCCTCTCTTCTCCCCAAGTTGCGGGGCTGAATTTGGATCTAAATTGCATCTGAAGTGTCACTGTCTATCTCAGTGACCTAGAAAACTGTGGTTTCGGAACTTATATCGTCATTTCGATCATTTTAAATATCTTTTCTTCCCCCTCCCCTACGTTATAGCGTCAGAACGAACGATAAAAACCATCCCAGGTCCGAACTTCATCTATATCGAAAACTTGATTGAGATCGGTTGGGTGGTTCAAGAGGTACAAAATCACAAACATAATGACTTTCATTTATATATAGCATTGATATAAACTTTTAAATTACTCTTGCCTGGAATTATAAAAAACTATAGTGTATATGACTCCAGGTTAAATTTCAGATAGGGATCCATATGTGTTGAATAGTCATTTATCAATACCTATTTCGGACTTTTCAGGTTTAGAGCATATCGAGGATTGAACGATATAATATTACAACGATGATAATAATCCGTACTTACAAGCGAATGTAATTTTGTATAATTATTTCTTTAAAGAACTTGGAGTGTGATGTTCTTTTATGCTTTTTAAAAACGTAAAGTGAATTTCCATAAATTACAAGACAGTTGAATCATTTTATATTTTTACTTAAATTATCCTTAAATATTCTAAATGTTTGTCTGTAATCATTATTATTTTAATATATTTTCTATTTCCTTACTTTGATCAATATTACTAAACACGTTTGAAATTCACAAACAAATCTTCATGTTTGGGAATTTTGTTGAATAGAAAGTTTAGAAAATCGTGCTTAAATAAATTAAAATATTTTTTTTGAAAAATGTAGACTTTGCAATTTAAAAGTAATTTCATGGTTTATTTTGTTCCAGAAGGTTTAGATAGTCTTTCTCGCCTCTCAGGAAGAATTTGGAACACTGGTCTATTAGATCTACTAAAATAATAATAATAATAATAATAATAATAATAATAATAATAATAATAATAATAATAATAATAATAATAATAATAATATGACACGTTAGTGCTGAAGCCTGGACACCCACTGAGAAACTTAAAAGTCGATACCTATGGTTAGAACTCTAAGCTAAGTCGTAGTTTACAAGTAATATGGGTGTCATCAGGATGAAAATCCTTGTGTGATGGAGGAAATCATAGCCCTATTTTTTAAAGGTAAAATTTATCCTGACTAATAAGTTATTGAAGGTGTATGAAAGTAGCATTATTGTCAAAGTCTGTAAATTAATCACAGTAAAATCATTCGTAATTATTGTGTATTTCAAATGTAATTACTTCTTACTTTTCTGTACTTTGCACTAGGATAGGAGGTGACCACGGGAGGAAGGTTGAATATACTTCCAGTTATTTATTAAGATAAATACGTATGTGTTTAAAAAATACTGGAGAAAGTAAGGTTAACTTAAGTTAGTCATACTACAATTAATATCGGCTCCTTCTGGTTTAGTGTTCTGGCTACGTACCTGCTATGCACCACCCTTCAAAATATACAGGACGTTAGTGGTATTTCTAACTTCAGATAGTTTAATAATTATGGTCCTGAGTTCCTTCGTGGATAAACGGTTAGCGTTTGCGCCTTTGGCGTTGTAGTCCCGAGTTTCATTCTCGGTGGGAGTTCATGTGGTTTGGATTGCACGTTAATCAGTAGGCCCAGGTCTCGTATAGACTCCCTGCTGAAAAGGACGCTAAACTCAAAATCAACATCAACATCAATAACTATGATTGTACAACTATACAAAGAAACAGTCTTTCTTCTTCCTCTTCCTATTTTTCCTTGTTCTAGAATCCTATTTATAAATGGTAAACATCTCACTGCGTCCACGTTAGTGCCTAATAGTGAACATCTACGCTATTTGGTGCGTTATTGTTTGCCTGTCTCACACTAATAGATGTCTCTATTCAGGCAGGAAATTTGCCAGTTTAAAGCTTGTTACGATTTAATAGTAACTTTAAAAACTCTATTGCTTGAATTTAATTATCTCAAAATGGATACTGATGGCACTGAACAATAACGGGATTTGCTGTCTATTATGGGGATAATAGCCGTAACTCTACGAACATTAGTATGATATTTGAATAATCGTATGTTGGTGGGTGAGGAAACTCAAAATATATATATATATATATATATATATATATATATATATATATATATAAATTTCTTAAGAATAAACAATTAATTAAATACGTTTTTAATTAAATACGATTAAGTATACAGGGAGCCGAAGGCTTGGGAATATCGATTAATAAGAAATAAAACTAAACTTCACAACCCAATGCATCGAAGGCCTTAAGTCGATCAATAAGTTGTGTGATAAGATGTTACTGTTTTTGTTTGACCAGATTCCACTACTTCTTTCTTTCAAGTATATTGTCAATATCTTCTACATATGACGACAATCCATGTGTTCAACCGTAAGAACAACACTCAGTAGACGACGAATGTCATCATTTAACATGTGACTACGACATTACCCACCTTCGAGGATCATCGAAGATTCACGAAGATTCGATATTAAAGACGCTGTAGCACCTTCGACGGCATCAGTCTCCAGAGATTGATCACTCTTGTCCTTCTCTTGACTGCATTTGGGTCCTCAGAGCTTCTTCCACAATCTCTTTGCTCCATACAGGACCCACTTCTTACATGTCAACACCCTGTCCAGAAAAATGGCTCCTTTCTTAGACGACACAGCAAAGAAACACAGGTGTCTGCTCGCGTTGCCTTCTGACTCGGAGTCAAATCATGTGGGACTCATCAACCCAATTTGTAGTGCTTCCCAAATTGATGGATGTGCTGTCGAATGGTTTCTCCACTCACACTGAATTGTAGTCCCAGTTCCTCACATGTCTGGCCACTGTTCGCCTCAGTTGCTACGTGAAGATCTTCATTTTCTACATGTTGGTCGTCCGGCACGTGGTGCTACTTCGAGTGTTTCGTCACCGTCCTTAAACTTGTTAAACCCCCGTTGGACTATCCGCGTAGTCAAGACACCGTCACCAAAGGCCTGGCACATCTTCCGCCCGCTGGAGCGAAGTTTGAACTCGTACAGCACACACGCCCTTATGACGTTCTGTGGAGGTTCCATGTTCACTCTGTCCTTACGCAATTTGACGGTGTAATTTGACTGTTACAACCAGGTAGTATGTTGGATATACCCACACCAACTACTCACCTTCACCTTAGCTCTATTCGCATTCAACTCACGGTGTGAGGGTCACTTGAACAGAGACCTCCACAAAAGTGACAGAACTTTCTTGGTTACCTTTAAAACTTGTTATAAACTTAAATGTAATTTTTGATTTTCTTGAGTGCATTTTGAGGAGCGAATTCCCGTTCTCATTCAGTTTCATTCAGTTGAATACACGTATGGTCCCTTTTATGTAACGTGGAGAAGTAGTGTTCTCATTCTCCCATATTGCACAAGAGTTTTACTCTGTACTCATATTAAAATTTGTTTACTTATGTATGTTGGCATTACTTTAATCAACTCAATGCAATTCTTCTAATATAAGTCAGATTGAGGGTGGTTGATAAGAGTTTTTTTTTCGAACGTTACTTAGTATTTCTTACTTTTTCTTATTTTCGGAAACACAAGAAGTAAAATATTTGTCTAATACGCAATGTTTTAGTACAATTAATTATGATGTGGCAGTACAGTGAGAAGGGAAATTTGCAATGTATTATTATTATTATTATTATTATTTCAATCTATACTATACTTAAGTAAGGAAAGTTGTAAGGAGCGGGTATATGTCCGTCTGGTCTGGTGGACCTTGCATTCGTTGAGCTACAGCTATCAGAGCAAAAGAGATCTCGAGAAACACTTTCTTTTTCTCATGCGGATTCAGATCCCCAAGGATAGGATTCGTCTCCTCTCTTAATCCTCTATATAAACAGGAAGTGGCAGAAATCAACCATTTTCAGTTTTGACGTTGATTAGCAGGAACAAAAAACAGCGATAGGTAGGAAGAATCTTAATCTTGATATGGATTCAGCGTCCAAAGAATATGTCTAATTTTCATCTCTATCACTCTACTTAAACCGGAAATGGTAGAAATTTATTTCTTCCGGTTTCAACACTGGTTAACATTAAGGAAAACAGTGACAGATATCAAGGAACAACTTTTTCTTTTAATATAGATTAAATGTCGTAAACATTGGTTGTATTTCCGCTCTTGTGTTTTCAGAAAAAAAGAAGTTATAGAAATCTGCATAATTTCCGGTTTCAATGTTGATCACCTTAAAGATAAAACGGTACTAGATAGTGAGACCTCTTTCATGAAGTTTGGTTTACCGATCAAAATTCCTTAACATAGTTACGCCATCTCTCTGCGACTCTGTCCGTTCTGTTGGCTTACCAACGGAAAGTCCTTAATATAGCCTTGATATAGTTACCCTGTCTGTCTGCAATTTTCCGTCTAGGAGGCAATATATCTCAAGAACTGTATGATGGATCATCATCAATTTTGGTTTAATGTAACTGGTCAAGTGTTAGGATCTGATTTTGTTGGTGGAAGTGATCGATTAAGTTGATCCAAACAAGGTTATGAACGAGTTAAGTGATTTCGTCACTTCTACTCTCAACCCAAGTACCAGGATCTAAAACTCACACTTTTGGTTCCAAATAATACGTTCGCTAGATAAAGAAAGCTTAGACTGATGTATGTTTCACTTTATTTATATGTAAATAAGTTTCTCTTCCTGAAAGGTGTCCACTTTGAACTAACCTCGCTCAAACTTCCGCTCACACTGTCAACTCACCATCACACTCACTCAACCTTACGCTCACATTATCTCAACATCACATTCACAACATGATTCGACATCATATTCACACGACCTCATACTCACAACATTCTTTCAACATCACGCTCGGTCGACATCACAGCTACAAATTATTTGGAACTCACTCCCACTCAACTTCACGCTCACTTCATGAGAATGAAGTCGAGTGAACATGAGTTCCGAATTCATGAGCGCCGACCTCATGAGTTCAGGCACCTTTGGCCATTTATGCCTTAATTTGGAGTTAAATGCATCGTGACTGTCACCAATGAGCTTACCGATCCTGAAAACGATGAACGTGACACTAATATTAGTCATTTTGAATATGTTATTATTCACCTCCCTCAATCCTTCATGACGATGGGGCTAAAACTGCACTTACACGGCGCGGCGTCTGGCATGTTCTTCTCCTACTCAGCGACCCCAAAAAATTATGAATTTGATACTAATATAAGTAATTTTGGACAATTTTTGCATCTTATCCAGCCTCCCATAACGATGGCGGCTAAAGTTGAACTTAAACGCCATCGGGTGGATTACTATTCATCTCAGCGACCCAAAAGTCTATGCATTTGGCACTAATTTTGGACATGCTACAATTTACGCCCACTCCCAACCCTCACGATGATGAGGGATAAAACTGGACTTGAACGACGTCGGGAGTGTTAGTATTTATGGCGCTGACCCCTAAAACTATAATTTTGATACTGATATCCGGCGTCTTGCAGTATGTGATTCCAGAGTTAAAGCAAGAAGTGGTTTGTGCCTAAATTTCCGGCTTTAGTAGATGAATAAGGGCCGAAATATACCTCTTGGAAATAGAAAATCTATATGAAAAACAGGTTCTTGTTATTTCTTACCGTTTTTGTTCGCATATCTGTCAATTGACAGATAAACGGATTGACAGAGACGTTCTATAAGATTTTCTTTGCTTGTCCTACTGTCCTTTACTTGTACTTCACAGTGCATTGTTTGGAAGCTTAACGTCAATCATTTGGTAACGGCAGAACAATACATGCATGTGCCAGGTTTGTAAATGGCATAGTTTGGCTACCATTGTTAAGAGCCAGCAAATAATGTTCAATGTGTATTATTCATGACGAATCTCTTCCTGCAGACAGATTCTGTTCCGATTGATTTCTTCAGATGTAAAACAGTTTTCCTCCAGAACTGCTGGTTGGCTGTGATTACGAATGCGCGAAATTGGAGCGAAAAGGCGTTTTTTCTTTTTTCTTTTTTTTCAGTTTTGTTTTTACAAAGAATAAACTAGAAGAACTGGATACTTTTTCTTTTTTGTCGGTGGCGCGGCGGATCGAACGAAACACCTGACACGGGCATTGATGAATTGAACGAAGTAAATAATTAATGGACTGACAGAGCCATCCTTTAATTGATTAACAGGGTTGCCAACCGCACATTAATTAAACATTCCAAGTTCTATGTGGAAAAATAATTCCCCCGTGGGGAAAAATCATTAAAAGAGAGAAAAAAAAGGAAAACTATAAAATTGTTCGTAACGAAAAATGTCTGTTTTACTTTCTTTTCCCCCTCCAATTACGTAATTTTTAGAAATAAGTGGTTACGTGTGTGATGTTAGGGGGGGGGGAAGAGATGGTGTGTTTAAAGACAAAGCTTTACATATATTTTATTCGTGACTTGCAGAAATTCATTAGCTGTTGTCTATTATTTAATAACTATATTCTTCATATTTCAATGGGACAAACTCGCTTAAGTTCATCATAGTAAAATGTTTGGTGTTAATAGTTACAGTTGGCTCATTAAAAGAGGAAAGAAAACATTATTTACATGCAAAATAATATAAAAGAATATGTTTAGAAAAACGTTTACCTTAAAAAGAATTCAATGTTCGCCTTTTATCTCAGTTAAAATTTACATTTCTTTGAAATAATGTCACAACAAACGCCTCATTAATTTGATGTTTTGAACTAGTAAAAACTATTTTGAACTATTTTGAACTAATAAAGAAACATGACTAGGAGCATCGCCTGGAGAAATAACTAAAAATGTTAAAATGATTCATTCCGCTTTGGCCTATAGTTTTGGTGTAAATTATCATTAACTCATCTTAGATGTAAGCAAATCAGGAATTCCTCATTGGCCTTTTCTTGTTCCGGTTGATATTCCGAAAGAGAGATATTTAATGACGTAGGGATCATTTAAAGCTATACAGGGTGTTTCTAAATAATTATCCGACTGTTACGTAACTATATCTTCTCTTTCATATACAATACAGAAATGAAAAATACCAAAAGAATGGGTAACTAAAATAACTTTTTTTCAACTCTGAGGGCACAGTGGTTTAGTGGTAGAGCGCTTATTTCTAGTGCGTGGGGTCTCTGGTTCGATTTCCGGCGAAGTAAGTTTATGGTGGACAACATCGCGTAAGGGAGGTTTTCTCGGGGTACTCTTGCTTCCACACACTTTCTCATCTCACTTATCCTCCCATTATCATTCACTTGCCTTAATCGTTGTCTGACTTAGTCTAAAGGGCATAATCGTGGAACCTTAACCTGAAATACAGTTTCTTCAACTTTGCAGCGGGTGTTACGTAAATCCGCCGTAGCATGGCGCTAGTCGTAATTATGCTGATACTCCTGGACGTAAAATCTTTTGTGTCTTAGAATGTGTTAGGTGTAACTTAGCAACGTGCTTTTTTGTGAGAGTGTGGGTGTGCTTCTTAATCGGGTTACAAACTCCGAAGGTAGTACACGAAATTTAAGAATGTGGGATGGCTGTGTAAAAGGAAGATTTCCCGAACATTGCGTGAATCAGAAGAGCAAGTGAACAAGTTTTGTCCATTGGAATCACAGAAAAATCTGTAAGTCGGGCAAATCAAAACCAGCAATGCCGACTACAACTGTTTAGAGAGTGTTACGTGTAATCACTACCTTCCAACCTCCCTGAATTGCGAAAGAGGATTGACATGCTAGCTATACCTGACCACCAGCTTCTTATACCATAAATGCTAGCTTCAGCGTAAGAAAGAACTAGATGTGTGCAGCGTCGCAAAAAGGTCCCACACTGAGTACTTGTAACTTGTGACAAAAAACTGTTTCGAAAATCCTGCCTTTTAAAATATACTTGATTTCTGTATTGCATACGAAATGGAAAATACACTTAACTAAATGCCAGAAATTAATTTAGGAACATCCTGTATTTCTTCTCAGCTTCCATACTTTAGTATCGAAGTAGCAAAGAAAAGCACATCACAAAAGAATTAAAATTCTAGTTGTGCTGTCTACTTTCTCACTAGTTTGTATGTAACGGAAATATGTCGCTAGTTTGTATGTAACTTGCATACAAGCCGAAGGCTTTCAGGGCACAACCAAGTTAATAATAATAATAATAATAATAATAATAATAATAATAATAATAATAATAATAATAATAATAATAATAATAATAATATCAACATTTCTGCTATCAGAAAACTGCAAGATGTCATTGGTCACCACAGGCCCGTATTCACGGGGGGCAAGGGGGTCCGGGCCCCCCTAAACTTTGCCTGGCCCCCATAAAATTTCATGGTAGGCTTGCAAATGAACTATAATATGGTGATGAAGTATAATATGATTGACTCGGGCCCCCTAACTTCTACCGCCCCCCCCTAAATTTTTGGGCTTTCTACGGGCCTGGTCACGCATACTTTCGACAAATAAACAACACAATACACAATCTATTACTCTATTATTTAGAAAAGAAGAGAAAAAATTATTTGCGTTTCACATTGAAAAATTATCAATTCCGGTTACGGCAGAAGCATAATGGCGATGAAGAAAGCTGTTCTTGAGACAGCAGTATCATATACGTATGCATATGGTATGCAACCCACCTGACATCTGAATACAGTTTGGTTATATACTATTAAGGGGCAATTCATTTAATTATACTCTGTAATGCAGATGTCAGGTGGGTTGCATACCATATGCACCATATGCACCATACCATATTTTTCCGCCAGAATTTATTTCAGTTGGGTTTCAAAATCGTTTAGCTGCATATGGAACTTAAATGGTTATATTTTGCTTTAACTTATAAATATTATAATGAAAGACAGAATTGCAATTTATGTTTCAAAACTCAGAAAGAGGGAGCTTTAAAGAACAAATAGATCAAAGATAAGTAAGGGAGACCAAAGGTACCCGAACTCATGAGGTCAGCGCTCATGCATTCGGAACTCACGCTCACTCGACTTCACCCTCATGAAGTGAGCGTGAAGTTGAGTGGGAGCGAGTTCCAAATAAGTTGTAAGTATGGTGTCGAGCGAGCGTGATGACGAAAGGATGTTGTGAGCATGAGGTCCAGTGAGTATGATGTCGAAATGATGTGAATAGAAGGTCGAGTGAGCATGATGTTTTGACGATGTGAGCGTGAGGTCGTGTGAGGTGATGTTGAATTGACGGTATGAGCGTCAGTTTGAGTGAGGTTAGTTCAAAGTGGGCACCGTTGAAAAATGGCAAGGCAACTTGTCCGGAAATTGACCGGAGCAGCGCTGAAGGATCTTTGATATTTATTTACCCCACTCATATTGAGGCGGACAATAACGAAGACGTTGCTATTCGCTATATATCATTTGAAGTGCCTATTGTCAAAGCCGCCAAATCAATTTTTAAGCAAAATTGAGTTATATATTGCTTGTTATTTGTTTGATCTAAAGGAATTCCATGGAAACAGAATTTTGTTTAAAAGTTTAATATTTCATACTAAAAATCTAGTTCAAATATGGGACTTTGTACATGCGTATATGGAGCTTCACTGCACCTTTTGCAAGATTACTCGAAACTAAGCGAAACGGATGTGGCGAATTTTGATACTAAGCGCTTAATTTTATTTATTACATTCATAATGAAATGGGCAATGCCAAATGCGTTACTCTTTGTTATTTATTTTTACTGATATTGACTGGGGCAACGTAAAAGGAGTTTCTCTTCCTTCTTATTTTATTTCACACACCTCCTTACCTTCAGATATAGATTTTGGATTTGAATTTCCTTTGTGTTCAGTGTCATGTTCATCAGCGAGGCTATGTAAGACATGAATCTACAGCTTAATGTGTGATCCGAATCACGTGAGCTTCCACCGGGAAACGAATCCAGGTCTCCCACGATGATGCGAAGAGTAGCTATTTCAGCTAGTATATAATATGTAGATGCTTACATCATCGGCTTGTGGAACGATTCCGAAATTTTCTAATTAAGGCGTTGATATGAAAAAGCACGTAGGTCACAACAGTCAAATTTTACAGGACAAGCAAAAAGCCTTTGTACCGAAGACCTTACAATTGTCGCTAAAAACCACATTTGAAGAGTTACAGAAACCGAAGGTTTTCTTCAAGCAACTTATTAGTTTTACCATGCCACTGAAATAGGTTCTTCATATCTTATCGGCCAAAAAAACTAGTTTTCAACTTTTTGTGACTCAATTGTTACGTTATATCTCTAGGACAAGGAAAGACATTTGCTTCATTCATGCACTGAGAAAAAAATGTATGTGGCGTACTTTAAATCATATGTTACATTTGTAAATCCTGTAGTTTTTGGACTTAACGTACAGCAAACGTATAATTGAAAACGAATGTTTTATAATACTTTCTGTATAAGTGTTCAAACTGTACGTACTTTCTGTACGAAACAATGTAGGCAGTCAAAATCTCACATACAAATGGACGAAAATAACATACATATATGTATGTAATATAAGGAAAACTATTAGATACCAGATATCCTGCAACGGCATGATGTAACATCTAAGGTCAGTGTCTATGTAGCGTACGGATAACATATGCTCAATACTGATTTCTGTAGTAAGCAAGAGGATTCCGTATATTTATACAATATACCGCTGTCTGGGAGAACGGATTTTTTCTCAGTGTTTGAAAGCAACACAGTTATTGAATTCGCTGTCTGGTTATTTCGCATTCTCTGAAATTCAATCTATGAATTTACAACGCATAAGGCAAGAATTTAATTTAATGGGAAGTCTTAATATGCCTTAATCTTATTCGTCACGATCTTATGTATGATTTTTTGCATGGAAATAACAACTGATTAATATGTGACATTTCGATAAAGAAATTCAATATACACTATAAAACTTTTTTGCTACACTGAAACGTCCTGTTATTTTCAAATTCTTTTTTATACATCAAAATAAGAACATTTCCACTCTAGTAAAATGTCAAATATTAAATGCGCATGACTGACCTTTGGCTTTTTGTCAAAGTTCCTTGAAATATTATTTCGTTATCCCTTCATTTCCTTGAAATATAAAGGTAACAAAATTCTTCTATTTATCATTTCTTTTGTGTTATTTCGTCAATATTGAAATTATTCGATAATTAACTTCGTCGTTATATATATATATATATATATATATATATATATATATATATATATATATATATATATATATCTTGAGCACATAAATACTGTAGTTTGTTTGCTAGTGGAATACTGTGAGAGAGGCGGGACGAGATCATTTAGCTTTGAGCTGTTTGATATTGTGCAAGTATATCATACATGCGATCAAGGGAAAACCAAAATGCTATTGAAAAGCCAGAAGCAAGGAGAGTACTCTATCATATCCAAGAGCATTATTATTTCTAAAACCATATACGGTTTGGTTCAAAAAATTTTGGCCACAAATATTGCTTTAAAATATCATATTCTATCAACAGCACGTAAGAAATTGTAAGGTTTTTACTCTAGATATAGATTAGTTAGCCTAAGAAATCAACATTTGTTTCATTTAAATGTAGATTAGAATACAGGATTTTACAAAAGAAGTAAATCCTCATGCTTTTTGTAACAAAACTATACATCTCTGATGCATTATTGTAAGAGTTCCTAGCCAGAACTGTGACATGGTCCTGTAATTCAGCTCACCTGAAGAAAGCACAGAAAAGACTTACTCTGAACGAGATTATCTTACATGATGGTCTGAGCCCCTGAATATTGCACCGGAAGTCTTGGTGTGATTCAGAACCCGCCCGATTAGTTGATCATGTCCTCCTTGAACTCGGTGTTGAATAAGATTGTAAAACAAAATATTAATCAATCCATTGCAAGAATTACCGACCAGAGTTTCTTCATGGCTTCTTGCACACTAGCCTCGAGGGACTCTATTCGATTTCTAGTAAGATCTCGTGTAATTAGGATCTCACATTAATCCGTAGCTCAAAGAGATGTTATACTGCAAAATAATGACAGTTCTCCCAGCCGAATCTACGTATTTATTCAAAAATGAAATAAAATGAAATCTTTGAGTTTTACATCCCACGGTTATGCCGGTTAGGCTAAAGGAGACAGTGATGATGAGTAATGAATGAAATAGGGGAATGAAGAATGTGGAAGGAAACGGGAGAACCCGAGAAAACCCACGCACACAGTGTTTGTCCACCACAAAGTTCACATGGAGGGGCTGAGATCGAACCCGGAACACCAAGCACCAGAGGTGAACGCTCTACCACTGAGCCACCGCGGCCCTTATGCCGGTTAGGCTAAAGGAGACAGTGATGATGAGTAATGAATGAAATGGTGGAATGAAGAATGTGGAAGGAAACGGGAGAACCCGAGAAAACCCACGCACACGGTGTTTGTCCACCACAAAGTTCACATGGCGGGGGCTGGGATCGAACCTGGGACCCCAAGCACCAGAGGTGAACGCTCTATCACTGAGCCACCGCGGCCCCCGTATTTATTTAAGTAGCATAAGTTTAGAAACATCTTTCACCATGATTCTGCCTTTTAAGCTAAGTGAATTAGACAAGTGAATGGTCATTGAAGAATTGGTGGAATGAGAGTGTGGGAAGAAACATTAGTACCCAGAGAAAACCCACGAACATGATGTTATCCTTCACAAACTTACTTGGCCGGGGATCGAACCAAGGACTCCAAGCACAAGAGGTATGCCTGAGCCACCGTGCTCCTCGATAAAGTAACCTACTATATCATTTAAATATATATAAATGTTTTACTGCATAAGTAAGTAAATCAAATATGTTTTGACAAGTATTCGAAGAACTGAACCCCTTTCGAAAATCCACGAGTGGATAGTTGCCTTTCTTGACTCTACTCTTGCGAGTAGACGTGGCTACAACCAAGATTTTACGTTCTAAGATTTGTTGTGAACAAACAAAACCATTTAGTAAAACTTTTCAGTGAGGAATTAACCATTTTGTTGGTGTCAAGCACAGCTTCTAATTTGACTTATTTAACTTTATTCGTACCTGTACACATATAAGTGCAGCTAAAACAAATACTAAGCGCTCTTTGTTTCGCAGTGTGAAATTTTTAGTGGAAAGCATTCCTGGGTCAAGATAGATAAAAACCGCATTCACAAACACGAACAAACGAACACACCACATAAATCCCAATCTGGTTGCTAGGCAACAATGCACCTGACGGCTCATGGTAGTTTATGACCGCTTTAGTTATCTAGGACATCAAATGTTGTTCATACTAACTCTACACGTGTTGTTACAGTATATGAATGTAAGTGGTGTCCATGAGAGGAGTGGGAACAGAGGGGAAGGAAATTATATTATACGCAGCAAAAATCAACATTGTCATAACAACGTCACAAGTGTCTTGGTCAATAAACATTTCATGAAGGTACACACCCACTGTAAGGTCTCAATGAAACATATAATTTTACAATTATGTTGAAATATATAAGGTGTGGTGGGAAACTAATGGTCACAATTCGAGAGTGTTTGAACAGAGATACCGAATTGAAGTGCGTATATCCTCCACGCTACTTTACGGTATGTATACCTTCAACTTGGGTGAACTTGCTAATCGATATTTGAAATAATGGCCAGTGATTAAAATTACCCCTTCATTCACCGACACTATGATGTCTTTTGATCACTGTGACTCAATGACAGCCGGTGGAAACAACCGAGTGGTCTAGTTGTTTGGCTTCAGGTCATGAGACGTAATTCATTTTGGGTACGAGCTCCCCACTGAGGACCTTGAGTATTTTTAAATGTCTTTCGTATTCCCGTCGTGTCGGATTAAATAAAAAAAATAAAAAATATTGACGAGATGACAATGGAGATCAGTATTCCGGTTGGAGCGATTTTTTAAAAAGAAAAAGTTGTAAGGCACTCACCTGTAGCGTGAAGATTACCTAATTAGATACTAAGTCATGTGAGTTTATGATGGACAAAATTGTGATTATAGATTTAAAAGAGTTAAATACAGGAAATTGATGTTTCAATGTAAGCAGAATACAGATAAAGACATTGTAAAGCTATCTCGATATCAACAGACCAAAATTAGACAGTGAATATGTGTTTTGACATTAATGGAGCACAGTTTGTGACATTGAACATGTATTTCGTCTTCAGGAATTCACAGTTAAAGACAATGAATAGATGGACATCGAGTCAAATACAAAGTGGAAAAGAGTTTTACATTTTACTTCATGTTAATGGACTCCCCGTTCAGAATTTAAGACGCCATCAAATTAGACGGGATTTTAAATCCACTTTATATTTTCATACTTTCTATACATACAGAAACATAGGTAGTATATATATATATATATATATATATATATATATATATATATATATATATATATATATATATATATATATATATATATATAGGTGTTTCAAAACAACATCGACAATGTTTGGGAAGTGATTCCTGATACCAAGATAAGATGAAAAGTATAGACCAACTTGAGTGCACAAATGCTTCCTTTCGGAGTTATAGGCTGCCCAAAACATGTACAAAATGAACTTTAAAGGTCCATAGCTTCAATACTATGGGATCTATCATAGTCGGGTCAAAACTTCATTTAGGAACTAGTATGTGCCTTGTCCAAATATCCATGTTTCAGAATTCTATGGTACTTCTGCAACAATTTTTATTGAGGTAGTTGGTGAGTACTTCAAATTATATGCCATACGCAAACTCCCTCTATAAAAAATGTTCCGTGAGTTCCGTATGATTCTGAAACATGTAATTTTGGATAGTACACATATTACTTCCTAAGTGAAGTCTTGACTCGACTACGGTAAGTTCCATAGTATTGGAACTATAGACCTTTAAAGTTAATTTTTTTTCATGTTTTGGGTAGCCTATAACTTTGAAAGGAAGCATTTGTGCACCCAGCTTGGTCTATACTTTTTGTCTTATCTTGGTGTCAGGAAACACCTCCGAACGTTGTCGGTGTTGTTTTGAAACACCCTCTATATTATGAATATGAATATGAATATGAAAAAAAGAAAAAGATCTTGCCTGGCTTTCCAACTATTCCGACAACTCCAACAGCAATAGATAAGAGAAGAATCCTCCAAAGAGGAAAACCAAAAAATCAAAGAACATTTACCAATGGGCACAGAGATCGTTAAGAAGAGAAGACACATTCCTCAAGACACATAAAGAAATCCACAAACTCTTCAGTTTGATCTTCGATAAAACTCGTCATACTGACCATATACTTGCCCCAAGAAGGCTAGATACCCTTTCCTTTCCATGCTGAATTTACTCCACTCAATCTCTTTCTACATTTTATAAAGGTAAGTAAGCAAGCACGACATTCAAGCCCAAAATTATTATTAGAAAAGTCGGATAGCAAAAGTCGTGAAAATTTAAAATAATATTTAAAAAGCCATGTTATTTGCCCCTTTCGAAGAATCATTTATGCACGTACATACCAAACCATTCAAAACGTGTTCCTATTAGCAAACCTAGAGTAAGGAATCTTATATATATATATTCTCTTTCTTTCTATTTTTTACGAATACAACTGTACATTAGATTTTTGTGCTATATTGTACAAAATGTAAGACACGAACCTTCTGTTACTTAATTGGAAAACGTAATTTAAAGTTGATCTTGACCTTTTTTTTTAAAAAAAAAAATATTATAATGATAATATTGTACTGGAATGGAGAATCATCTATCATCCACTATTTAATTATTTTCTCATAATCTATAACCCTTGATCACTCTTTGTGATTTTCAATTCTTCCAATTAGGCGTTGGATGGTAAAGTGGCGTAACTACTTTTTTAATGAGATTAAGCGATTTCCGTGAACTTGAAACTATAACCTGTTGGATGGCAAAGTGGCGTAACTATTTTTTAATGAGATTAAGCTATTTCCGTGAACTTGAAACTATAACCTGTTGGATGGCAAAGTGGCGTAACTATTTTTAATGCGATTAAGCGATTTCCGTGAACTTAAAACTATAACCTGTTGGATGACAAAGTGGCGTAACTATTTTTTAATGAGATTAAGCAATTTCCGTGAACTTGAAACTATAACCTGTTGGATGGCAAAGTGGAGTAACTATTTTTTTAATGAGATTAAGCGATTTCCGTGAACTTAAAACTATAACCTGTTAGATGGAAAAGTGGTGTAACTATTTTTTAATGAGATTAAGCGATTTCCATGAACTTAAAACTATAACCTGTTAGATGACAAAGTGGCGTAACTATTTTAATGAGATTAAGCAATTTCCGTGAACTTGAAACTATAACCTGTTGGATGGCAAAGTGGCGTAACTATTTTTTAATGAGATTAAGCGATTTCTGTGAACTTGAAACTATAACCTGTTGGATGGCAAAGTGGCGTAACTAGTTTTTTAATGAGATTAAGCGATTTCCGTGAACTTGAAACTATAACCTGTTGAATGGCAAAGTGGCGTAACTAGTTTTTTAATGAGATTAAGCGATTTCCGTGAACTTGAAACTATAACCTGTTGGATGGCAAAGTGGCGTAACTATTTTTTAATGAAATTAAGCGATTTCCATAAACTTGAAACTATAACTTGTTGGATGGCAAAGTGGCGTACTATTTTTTTAATGAGATTAAGCGATTTCCGTGGACTTGAAACTATAACCTGTTGGATGGCAAAGTTGCCTATCTCAAAGTATTGATAGGCCAAGAATGGAAACATTAAAAAACATCGTAAATTTGAATTCACGATGACCCTGCTCGGCAAAATGGCGTAAGTCTCAATATCTCAGCATGTCTCGAAAGTTACTTACACCAGTTTGCCATCCAAAACTTCAAATATAGAAAGTGCCTAGGAGTAGGTTTTTTTTTTTTTTTTGCTGACAGACTTAATTTGTAAATAAAACTTATTAGACTAGACTAAAAAAATCATAGGACATAAATATTTTTGAATGAAGAAACGTGCAGATAAAATACAAAATCTCTCACTACTGAAAATAAATTTTAACATTATTGCTTATTTATCATAAATTTACGAGTAAAATGTTGTTAAGTAGGAACGCCCAGACCAGCATTCTATTAACACGATACAATATTAGTTTATATCTTATTAGGCAGACAATTTATGGAGGAAAATGTTTTTGTGCAAAAGATACGCATTTTAACACTACAATATATTAAATCAATGTACAATAACTGTCCTGAATATTTTTAAGATACTGAAGCTGTTTATCAGTACTGTAATACATCTTTTAGTTATCCTTATGTGTGTGGGGAGGAGGAGTATATAAAGGCGTGCCAAGAGGTCAAGCGCCACTTTTATATACTGTACATGATAACATGAAACGAAAAAGAGCGAAAAACACGATAAACACATGTTAAGCCACAAGAACACACGCCATATAAGGTTAATTTCCTGTTTTGCGGTATCTTTGCATGACACACACCACAAAAACTTCGTGTGTGCCTCAGAAGTAAATATGAGACCACGTCAATTGAAAACTATTGATTGTTATCTCCCATTCGCTTTCTTCCTTCACCTTCCGCTGATTAAAAAATCCTCGAAAATTCGTGCACTGGTTAGGTATATTAATTCTTTAAGAAACAATTATTATTATTATTATTATTATTATTATTATTATTATTATTATTATTATTATTATTATTATTATTATTATTATTATTATTATTATTATTATTTAGTTTATAATTCATCTGATCTTGGGCAAAATACTTCAGCGTTTACCTGGGTTTTTGATTTCAACCCAGGCCATTTCTGGTATACAACATAATGTAAGTAGCTTTTGTCACGATTCTATTATTTTACTTTCACTTTTTTCATTAAACTAAATCTTTTTATCATTTCTTTCAATGTTACTCACTTTAGTTTCGGAACCGCGTATAACTTAAACAAAAATATAAAAAATGACTAAATCAAGTATTTATATTAATAAAGTACACAGAGATAAAAACCATAGATGGTGTACATAAAAGCGTAGGTTACATGCATTAATCCTGTAGTTTTCTTCGAAGGTGTACATAAAAGCGTACGTTACATGCATAAATCCTGTAGTTTTCTTCGAAGCAAGTGGGAAAAAATTATGTTTGAAACTGGATATAACAAAGAAAACACACACTGCTCAACTACCTATCAGCAGATATAACATTGAAGACACGATGAAACATAAGGGAGCCGCTGGAATACGCGATCGTAAAAGAAAATATGAAAATAGTCGCAGATGCGTCGCTGCGACATGTATATGTCTCGCTGGGAGTGAAAGGGTTAAAATGTATTTGAATCTAAGAAGGTTAAACAAGAAGCACTATGAGTCGAAGAAATATTCCGTGTCCCCCAAAGTGTAACCACTAAGGGAATAAAATGAACCTTTGTAGCACATAAACACTAGTCACCTGCACAATATAGCGACACATCTTTGCACTATGTAGGCGGCAGTGTAGCTGGTGACAGCTATTAACCTAACTGTGAACTATTAGGAGCGTGGCTGACAGATTAAGACGTCTTGATTTTGTAATAAGAGTATATAAGGTTTGTTGTATGTAATGTTTGTCCTCATTAGGAATCGAACCGAGACAACTAGTACCAAAAGCATGTTGGCTAATCATCCATAAACACTATTTAAAACAAGGTACTTGATATTATTATTGTTGTTATTATCATTAACACTTTCTACCTGGATATTTTTACAAGCAACGACACTATAGCTCACAAGAGATAAAACTCGTTTCCAAAGTACATTTCTCGAAAGAAGCAAAAAACTACAACAGTGCTTATCTTTCAAGTTAGCTTCGGTGAAGACCGCGAGGAGGAGGAAAGTATGAAGAAACAGAAGTAGATTCTGAGTTACTTCTCGACATGAAAGAGAGAGAGACAGAGAGAGAAAGCGAAAGGAAAACGAGATTAAAGGAGTCAGTTATTCGCCCATCAGATGCTCAGAGTCTCTCACTTGCGACAGCTCAATCTCTTCTGTCCTTTCCACACCAGATGTAAAAGGGGCGAGGTTCTGCGACATTGAAAAAGGCAGGAAAAAGAAAGACAAACAAAATACGACAAAATAGAATAGGCAACAACACCGTAACAAAATAATAAAACAAAATCTTCTACACATGGTGTATAACAGGGATATTCAATCTGTATTTTCGCGTATTCCTAATTTCACTTTTCATTCAAACATGATATCTCCAGATTTGAAGTAAGCCTAATAAAAATTATAAGCAACTACGTGTATTAGAAACTAATATATGCTCTCACGTCCTACTGCGGGCAATATAATAGATTTCTCCTTCATCATCTACATATAGAATTCCGTTGAACTCAAAGTGTCAGCATCTTACATATAGAGTTCCGTTGAACTCAAAATGTCACTATCTTGCATATAGAGTTCCTTACTCAAAGTGTTAACATTTTATATACAGAATAGAATTCTGCTCAACTCAAAGTGTTAGCACCTTGCATATATAATTCCGCTGGATTTAAAGTATCAGCATCTTGCACATAGAATTCCACTGAACTCAAAGGTTAGCATTTTGCATATAGAATTCTACTAAACTCAAAGTGTCACGAGTAGGGCGTTCACCTCCGGTGCTTGGGGTCCCTGGTTCGATCCCAGCTCGCGCCATGTGGACTTTGTGGTGGACAAACACGGTGATCGTGGGTTTTCTCGGGGTTCTCTCGTTTCATCCCACTTTCTTCATTCCACCATTTCATTCATTTCTCATCATCACCGTCTCCTTTATCTTAACCGGCATAACCGTGGGACGTAAAACTGAAAGATTTCATTTTTTCAAAGTGTCACGATCATGCATACAGAATTTCGCTGAACTCAAAATGGTAGCATTAGGGTGTATCGAAAAACACTTTTTTTTTTCGAAAAGTTAAGTGCAGAAAAGTGCAGAAAAGTGCTTTTTTGTGACCAAAAAGTTGTGTGATTAAAAAAAAAACATGTTTGGAGGTCATTTAGGTGGCGTGCTTTAATCTTGGAGTTTTAGTAGTGATTTGGTTGGATAACACACGCAATAATTTCACAAAAATGTCATTATTTGGCTTTTGTATGTATTTTTTCTGCATTCTGGTCGTTTTGTTTGTGACAAATATGTTAAATTCGTGAATCAGAGGTCATTTTCTTTGCTGTTTACTTATGCTTTTAATCAAAAATTGTCAATATCAGGGTAAAATGCCTTTTTTCTTAGACAATTGACAATTTTCTATTGGTTTTGACTTTGCATTTTATCCGAAACTTTTCCGATATAAAATACTAAATAAAAGATTTGGTTTTCTAATTGCTAATAGTTCATCAATCATTGTCCAGTGCTTTCCTTATTTTCTTAGCTTATTATGTTTGAAAATGACACAAAGGACGTGGCTGGACTGGGAGTTCCGCCCACCTCAAATTATGTTATGTGAGTTCCATGCTGAATTCTTATAGTGAATATACGTGGGAAATTCATATTCTTATCGGAAATTTCCAAATGAGTGACTAACTAGTGCCATTAGTTTTGGGAGAATACGTTGGACCTCAGCACGTTAAATTGAGATAATTCAGAAATTACTAACCCAGGCAACCCTTCCGGAGTATAAGAAGCTTCGGTTGACTCTCAGATGGGCAAATGACAGATGCCATAGATTTCGAGAGGTGGTAGATGATGCGTCCGTAGTACTGCAACACGATTTTGAATGATCAGAGGAAGAGAGAGTTTCTTGTCGCCTCAAAGATCATACGGTGAAGGGAAAACTTTGGTTGTACTGCCTGATATACCTACTAACCTGTGTCAATAATCCTAGACGAAACGAAGTAATTCAACAGGCATTTTGGAATTACCTTGAGGAAGGCGAGGTTATCACAAATAGCCATCCGACACTACAGGTGAGGTGTTTTATCATTTACTGCATAAGTAGTCCGGTCTAGATCGATTCCGTTATTGTACTGAGTACTTCAAACCTAATTTGAAGTATATTGGATTTGAAGCCATGTTGAACCCATCGGAGGAGAGCAGAGCTTATGACCCTTCTCTCAAAGAGCGACCTATACGTGTCTCGGATTCCGAAGTAAATACCTAGTACTTTAACGTATACGTGGTACCTTAGCATGAGCTTGAACAATGTGAGGTAGGTAGAGTGAGAATTACCAAATCTCCTCTGGGATTCTAGGAGTTCCCGGATTCGAGTTGGCTTATACTGGGTTATGGTCATACTGTGAGATTCCCTTCTTTTAAAACTCCGCAACCAAATGCAGATTCTGGTACACTCCTTCTCGCTGAAGAGATATAAC
The DNA here is from genome assembly GCF_964235325.1 of Thermobia domestica. NCBI lineage: Eukaryota > Metazoa > Arthropoda > Insecta > Zygentoma > Lepismatidae > Thermobia > Thermobia domestica. Next base: position 63,638,364 of record NC_137458.1, read on the forward strand.
TGGGAGAGAATCTGGCTTAGGTAGAGGGGTTACGTGTCGAATGACATTTAAGACAAGGACAGACCATAAGTATTGCACGACTACCACACCTTCTGTGCAACTACGGGTTGAAATAATGAACTACAAGTCAGCCTTTGAAGTAGGGTAGAGCTCGATCTTAGTAACGAAGCGAGGTAATATGGTAGTGGACTGTATGACAACGCTATGTCTACTGACTAACGTATGACTATATATCCCAAGCTCTTGTTGAGAAGCGAGGAGGGATCCCTGCTGGAGAATTTTTGCGCCGAACCCTTCCGTATGTTCTTTTCTTTATAGAGAAAGGGATAAGGGAAATATATATATACGATGAGAAGCCATAGGATGAGAGGCCTTGGATGACTCGCAAATGGGCAACTAACTTGTGCCATTGGATCCGAGATCGTACATGGGATCTCAGCATATACATTGAGGTAGTCACGGTTGCTCCAAAATGAGTGAATTCGGACCTTCCTACCCAAGATTTTGCTTCTCATAGGACGATTTATATGTTCTTTTGTTTCTGGGAGGAGATATTTAATACCTCAACATATTTGTGGTACTTGAGAAAGGAATGCCCCATATTTCCGACCTTATCTGAGGAGGAGAGGCATAAACCGACATTTAAATCTCTACTTTCTTACCATAACTAACTAACTAACTGAATCTATGGCCTATGTAACCCGGAAGTTCAATGACGTATTCAAAAAAAAGTTTTCACTGACTTCTATCCTTCACTGGGTTCAGTTTCTACTTTGTATTCCTATTTCTGCGAGATCCATCTTATTATTGTCCTTCCATATGCGCCTAGGTCTTCCTAATGGTCGTTTTCTGATTGATTTTCCAGTTAAGACTTTGAAAGCGTTCCAACTTTCTTCCATCCTGGCTACATTACCTGCCCACCTGAGCCTCCTAGACTTGATAACCCTAACAATGTTTGGGAAATCGTATGAATTACGTAGTGCCGAGTTATGAAGTTTCCGCCATTCCCCGTTTCCGTTCCTCTTGGGTCCGAATATTTGACTCAGAATCTTGTTTTCAAATGCTTTTAGTCTATGTTCTTCCCTCAGATTAAGCGACCATGTTTCGCATGCATACAGATCAACAGGCATAATTTTCGTTTTATATATTTTAAGCTTCAAATTCCTCGACAGAATTCGCGACGACAAGAGATTTTGACAATTATAACACGAATTCCCTGCTTTTAGTCGACATTTAATTTCTTCGTGAATATGGTTTACCTCTGTTAATATCGATCCTAGATATTTGAAAGCTTCCACTTTATCGAAAGTATTATTTGATATTTTAACACATCGATAATTTGACGTATTATGATCCCGACAGCTAGCTTTCTTATCATACTGGTGGTATTTAAATAATGACCTGCTAGTAAAACTTTTTCAGCTCCTATTTAAACTATAAAGATAACTCCATAGATGACAGTGCATACCCAGTTTTTTAATTGCTGCTGTAGATCTCGCTAATAGGATAGGCAGTTAAGTATCAAATGTGTACTGGGACTCGCGACTTGAAGTGTTAATATTAAAAAATAATTACGCCTAATTAGATAATTTCATTTTTCAATAGATTAGTGTTGGCAATCATGGATATAGCTCAAAGTGTACTAGAACATTATGAAGTCTTAAAATAAAGGAATTGCATTTCCATTATTAAAATCAATTTGACAAGAAATCCCACACGATACAGTTCATTTATCATCTTACTTTCTAATATAATTATATAATCCGATTAATGTCACTGTCCTTCTAACGGTGTGGTTTACCTCAAAGTAGGAAATTGCAGAGGTCAAACTGCTTTGATTCCTCCTAACAGACCACGAGAAACAAACCCATTCTTTGGTTCTAAAAAAAGGAAGTATCAGAAACTCGGAGAGCATGTTCCAATTTGCAGGCCGAATAGCAGTGCTCTATACTATGTTCCTCATTACTTTGGTGTACGAATAGAGATAGAGGGAGAAAACAAAGACACTTTTCCTTTAGCGCATGCGCAAAAGAAGACATATATAGAACACAAGCATTCCCGCGCTGTTGTACGTAGAAAGAGGGAAAAACCATAGAGCAAACCTAAGGTGGTTGCCGCCCGCAAAAACCTTTCAACGAAAACACCAACCGGTCTCGGTTTCAATTTTCCTCTCGACAGAACAGACTCTGGTCACAGCTTCCGATCTAAATTGGAAGATGATGAAGAAGAGGACCAAATGCAGAGCATGCAAAGAGGAGATGAAGAAGAGGAAAACAGCATCTTGTTTTGGTCTTCTTTTCTTGTGTCTCTAGTTCTCTCTGCAGAAAAGCAACAGAGGCGCTCGGAGTGGCCTTGGATTATTTTCCTGAAAAAAAAAAAAACTTCACTCTTCCTTTCTATCTTTCGTCTTTTGCCATTTATTCGCTCATGTGAACTACTAAAGAGAAGTAATTATCTAGTTCAGTATTCTGCAGTTTTTTCATCTGGTCTTCTGTTATATGTTACTGCATTCATCTAATTGGTCTATCTCTAGCCACCTCTCTCAAAATGTTTTCCTCTTCTTCTTTATGCAACTTTCTTTGATACAATTTGTAGAATTCTGCTAAAAATCAACAAATTTCTGGAGCTTTGCAACAATATTGTGTTATAAAAATTATTTATTGTTTTTAAAAAAAAACATAAAGAAAAGTATTCCGCCGCAATCAAAATAAAACTAACTCAAATTTACTTGCCATAGAAATAGAGCTTGTTAAGTTTTTTTTTCTTTTTTATATATCAAGAATTTAATATTTTCGGGATTTGTTATATGTAGGTATATATGGTATTTATGGTACGGTATATAGGTATGTATTGTTTTAAAAACGCTCATATAACACCTACTACTGCATATATTTTTATTATCCAACCGTACATGTATTATGAAACAGGTCACATGTGTTTTGAGAAGCTCGTCAAGCTGATGAGGGTAATGACGTCATCTGTTTGGCCTTTAAGAGTACAACGCAAAACGCTTATTTTGTTTTCTTACAAATCCTGGTTAAAAGGTTTCATGGAATCCACGAAGACATGTATATGCCGTCGACATGACCACCAGACAGATTACACGTGTTATGGCACTTAGTTATTTTCAACTGATTTTGATATCTGTACGTTAACACAGATCCGGTCCAGAAGGACATACATTTTTGAAAAAGGAATTTGTTAATAAAAATTTGCATTTTCAGGTATACAACACGGACATGCAAATTATACCGTTTGGATGTTTGCTTTAGTCTAAAGAGAATGAGGTACCAACCATGATTCTAAAATAAATAATGATGATGCATTACCTGCTTGACTGAAAGTCTAAAAATTTATCTTAAAAAATCTAAATCTCTCAAAAGGGTTAAGTACAGGAAGTTGTATAGGACAGCTATGACAGTTCCACTATGTCTCTCCATTCGTCTATTCGTCAGTCTATCGGTACGTACCAGAGCAAAAACATTAAGTGAAGTTACGTTTTCCTTATGAATTCAGTGGTCAAAGAAAAGGTTCAATTTCATCTTTTTATCTCTCTATTGAAACCGGAAGTGGTAAAAAAAATCCATTTCCTTTTTCAACGTTAATCACCATAGAACTAAAAAAAGGACAAAAGATAGCAAGGAGCAGTATTTTTTTAAAAATGGATTCAATATACAAAGTATAGTTTTCATTTCCCTATCCTATATCTTTACCAAAACCTGAAATGCTACCATTTCTGCTTTCAATATTTGACCTCCATGGGGCTAAAAACGGTAACAAATAGCTAGAAATGTTATCTTAATATGCATTCAGTGTATCACGAAAAGGTTTCATCTCGATCCTTATCCCTCCACTCAAACAGAAACTGGTAGAAATATACGATTTCCAGTTTCATGACTGTTCTCCATAGAGCAAAAATAGTAATAGAGTGTGAGAAGGACTGTTTTAAGAATAAGCTAGTAACGATATGTTTTATCTTCGTCCTTATCTTTCAGAAACAAACCGAAATCTGCTATAACTTCTGATATCATTTCTAATGCTTTTAGTGGTGAAAATGGATTGCGCTGCCGCAACTAGAAGTAATATATCTACCGCATTTGATTTCAATATTGAATTTTCATAGTTTGGAATTCATGTAGTCTACTGTAATTTTACAATATGAAAGATAACATGTTTGGTATATCTCATATAACTTATGCCTGTAGTGTGCATCAGATATTGGCACACTCACTCATATTTGCCCTCAAGAGGGCCTCTCTCATCCTCACCTACCCTTATTTAGGTACATGAGGGTCTGGGTGACTGAGAGTGAGTGTGACGGAGTTGATTGAGGGTGGGAGTGAGTCAGGGTGAGGACATCAACAATATTTAAATGTGAGTGTGAGTGTGAGCTTGTTGATTGACGATGAATATGGCTGAGTGTGAGAATATCAATAATGTTTGAGTATGAGGGCTAATGAGTGTGAGTGTGGACGAATTGATTGAGTGTCAGAGCGAGTGAGTGTATGAGGGGATTGAGAGTGAGTGTGAGTGAGGGTAGGGGCTTGAATAATATTTTATTGTCAGGGTGGCTTAGTATGAATGTGAGAGAATTGATTAAGCGTGAGTGTGAGTGAGGGTTAGGAAAAATGTTCATCTCTGGTATGTATGGATTGTGCTTGACGCCTGAAAGAAATGAAATCAAATGTCTAGTTTAACGTCCCACGTTTATGCGCCGAGTCTAAGGGAGACAATGGTGATGTTATGAATGAAATGGCGGAATGGGGAAAGTAAGAGGGAACGAGAGAACCCCTAGAAAACACATGCGCACAGTATATGTCCATCACAAAGCCCACGAACTGGGTTTAACACCGGCAGCCCATGTACTAGAGGTGAGCTCTCTACCACCGTGGCCTTGCTTGATTTCTGGTGATGTCACTAAATTATCCGGTTGTATCGAAACTGTCCAATAACTGAAATTTACTTGTATCAGGAGATACACAACCGGGGCACAGAACCTGAATAAAATCTGTTGAACAAGCAGTCTTATATTAACGGTTAGCGTTCTACCTCCATACATCTGAGAGGTTTGAAATTCGAATCCATTTATACCATCGTGAATGGTTACTTTAAGTTGATTTTACCTACAGTATGGTGAAGCACTACATTTCAATATAGATTCTAGACTAGTGGTATCCGATTATAATGAGCCTGAGGACCATAACCGTCTTTACTAGTAAAGTGGAGGGCCGCAGCTAAATATTATTATTATTATTATTATTATTATTATTATTATTATTATTATTATTATTATTATTATTATTATTATTATTATTATTATTATTATTACGCTACAAAAGAAAAATATAAAAAAGGTATTTGAAATATTACCTATTCAATCTGTGACAAATAAGGGTGACTAGCAGCGTTTACAGGGTTGGGATATCTACATTCATTCCTGTTGTTGTGAGCCACAGGAGATGTAAAAGAAAAGAATTTCCAAGGCAGTTTCTGAAGCGACTCTTCACAATTTTCATGGTGGTAAATGCACTTTCACACAAATAAGTACTATCAAACATTGACACTGTTTTCCGACCAAACTCACAGTTTTTAGGGAAAGGTGCTGCCGTGGATATCCGTGCCTTTTTATTGTACAGAAGCGCTAAATGGGTGCGTTATTTCAAAAGATGAATGGAAACATTAAACGAACGAATAAATATAAATGAAAATACTGTCAGGAATAAAAATCGTGAATCGTGAAAGCTTTGTGGGCCGCAGAAAATGGTTTGGTTGGCCGCCATTTGGACAGCGCTGTTCTAGACCATCTTATTATAAATTATTTCCCTTGTTTCATTATTGTTTTGAATGTGAACTGATTTCACAGTTATATTTGGAATTTTATTAATATGTACACAATTAGCGTACACGTCTTTGGCGGAGATATCCGGACTCGACTTTAATGAGAACGTTAAGTTTTAGGATGGATCCAACGTTAAGCTTTAGGATCATATCTCATACAGCCTCGATGCTGAAAGGAGCGCTAAACTTCAATACAACCAGTATAGTTGTTGTGTAAGTCTGTTTGCTGACCACACACAACCAATTACAGAAGTAAAAGCTGACAGTCAGGCTATAATGATCTCTAATGAGAGTATTTCTTTTCTTAGTTTAGTAACCCGAATTCAAAAGTAGATTCTTTCTGAATTGGAAGTATATAATCTTCAATTAAACTAGCATACTAAAACATCTCATGTAAAAGGCTTGAAAGAGAATAACCCGAGAATTTTTGGGGAACCCGAGACCTAGTACTCAATGAGTTTAAAGGGCCCATCTCTGCCTGCATGGCAGAGTAAAGTTATTATTATAACTTCTTCATGTTAACGTAAACATGTATTTAAGGTCAAATTCATCGTTAATGAGTCATCTGACAGGTTATCTTACCTGGCCCTGTCATTTCCAATTGGCTGATGTATGGTGTGTGGGTGAGATCACGCTTTTTCGATTGGAGAAACGACAGAGAGAACAAAAGAGCAAAAGAGAAGAGAGGATGGGTAGAGGAATAGAATAAACAAGTGTTAGCACTAGTAATGCATCTGCTCTCTACTCCCCAGTATAAAATCTTTCCAGTGATTGTTGCCTTAGCCAACTGGATCTAGTTTCTACTTTGTATTTCTATTTCTACGAGATCCATCTTAATAGTATCTTCCGATTTGGCCTAGGATTTCCAAATGGACATATTCCGATTGGATTTCCAGTCAAAACTTTGAAAGCGTTCCTATTTTCTTCCATTCTCGCTACATGACCTGCCCAGCTGAGCCACTTAGACTTGATAAACCTAATAATGTTTGGTAAACGGTATAATTTAAGTAGATCCTCGTTTTGAAGTTTCCGCCACTCCTCAGTCTTGTTCCTCTTGAGTCGTCTCAGGATTTTATTCTCAAATACTTTCAGTCTGAGTTCTTTCTTCAGAGTAAGGGAAAATGTTTCGAATCCATGCAGCACAACAGACGTGATTATCATTTTGTATATTTTAAACTTCAAATTCCTCGATAGAACTCGCGACAACAAAATATTTTGAAGTGAATAATAACATGAATTCCGTGCTTACAGTCAACACTTAATTTTTTCGTGGATATGATTTTGATCTGTTAACATTGATCCTAGATGCTTGAAGTATCCACTTTATCGAAAGAATTATTTGATATTTTGACGCATCCATAATTTACTGTATCACGATTCCGGTTAAACTTCTATGTATTTAGTTTTCTCTGTATTTATTTCTAAACCCCTTTCCTTGCAAGTGTTTAATAAGGCCTCTGCATTTCCTTTTATTGTTCTCCTATCATTCTATATCAGATTTACATCATCAACATACAATTATTATGATTATTATTTGGGTTGTAGAGTGATCACCTCTCGTACGAGGATCCCTGGTTCAATCCAAACTTATATGAGTTTGTGGTGGATAACGTGGTGCCCAAGGGCTTTCTCGACATTATACCATTTCTACTTACATTCTCATTCCACCAATTTTTTTTCAGACTTAATCACTTTCCTTACTCACCCATTTCCTTTAGCTTACAGGCCAAAAATCGTAGAATGTAAAACTTACTGATTTCACTTTTTAAAATTAATTTATTTATTGTCTGTACGGACAACATTGATTTTTCAACATGAAGATTTAGAAAAATAATATTTTAAAAACTAGCAAAGCACCTTTTAATAAAAATTGTGTTTCAGTATCCACATATTAACAATACAGAATACGAAAATGCTTATATTACTGTTATAAACTAAGTTCAGGACTATTTTATTAAACTTTTTTTTCTTTTTCCTCATCTTGTTTTTAGGTCAAATGAAAATTACATCCTTGTTTTTCAATCTTCAAAAACTTTTCATCCTATCAACGAAAGCCATTTGAGTTCATTATAAACCAAGTGTTTCTTTCTCTAATTTTAATACATAACGTTACAAAACACATTGCTCTACTGAGCCAAGCAAGGGGTATCTATCCATAATGGGTACACCAGTGGCGCAAAGAGGTTGAGTAGTGTTGGATGATCGTAGACAGAAGGGGAGAAAAGGGAGGGAAGGAGATGTAAGGGGGGATTGAGTTGATTTCAGCGGCGTGTTAATTAATTGAGAAACACGAAAGGGTTGTAGCTCTCAAACGGCCAACATTGCCCCACTTATTCAGTCTTGAAATCGATCCTCCGGTGAGGGAATGATGCTGAAAGGCGGAGCAGTGGTCCATCAGGGGAAGATTTTAGTGGATATAGGCCGGAGAAACAAGAGAGCTGTAGACATGCACACACACACACACACACATTATAAGCATACATCTCTAATATGTGTAAGTATGTACAATACGCACTTGCTAAAGAACCTATCCATGCATGATGTTGAAGAAGCTCTTCCGTGTGCAATGCAGTGCTACTGCAGTCGTGAAAGCCGCAATGATATAAGCATTCATCTAACAGCCTTGTATCAATAATACCCTTGTACTACTAGTAGCATTATTTTAATGCTCCCTTTAGTATGTCTAAAGAACTCTTATGATTAACGTATTTCTATAACTATATAAAAGAATCCATGCTGTTTGGATATGGCATAATAAATAAGCTCAACCATTCATATTTTGTTTGAATAAGTGAAGGAAGTGAAGCGCATTTACATCACTCGTCATTCATTACAATATAGTACTTTCCAGTGTGTATGTTTGTTTTATTAGAACATCCATAGAAAAAATCGATCTTTCATGAAATATGCCTTATAATTTCTCCAATTTTGTTTTACGTATTATTCGTTTTGGTTGGACGTTAAAGCTGACCAAACACGGCAAACACTAAACTTGTCTTCCAAATTTAAAACGAAACAGATTATTTTATGTCAAAAAACGTCCCGGAGATATTACAAACATGGGTATAGGTTGCTGAACTGCTTAAAATGACATGTTTGGAGATATTGTTTGAAATAATAGTTCTTTCCTTCACTTCTATGACACTACATAATAGCTTTGGTAGCTTAGGTTACAAGTTCTCTAAATTACATGATTTTAAACATTGTTGCAAACTTTGCCAATATCCTTCATATCTGCAGAATGGTTTAAGATGTTAAACTTCTGTAAATGCCACTATGATCTTTACATCGATTAAAAAGTATCTGCGATATTATTGGACGTGATATCTATTTTGAAGTTTCTCGGAATAAAACCTTTTGATAAGGTTAAATTTTCAATTCCTTATAACTTTATTCTTATTTATTCTATATAGGTCACATTATGTTGTTAGCGTTTAATACTAAGTGATGTTTGATACATATTGCTCTCTCCGTATCAGTTGCGTTATTACAGTTGTAGGGTGTATCACCATCCAACAAAGAGACCTCGAAAACTATGGATTTGGCATTAATATCTGTCGCTTTCGATTATTTTTTCATGTTACTATTCCCTCTAAGGGTATTAATGGGGAGGGGGGCTGAACTTGGATTTAAATGGGATCTGGATTATCATTATTCATCTTATCGACCCCGAAAACTATAGATTCCATACTAATATTAGTCGTTTTCGATCATTTTATATATTGCCCATTCCCATTCTCCTTAGATGTGCTATAGGGAATTGGCCTTATGGGAATTGAACTTGGAGTTGAGTGGTATTAGAACCGACATCAATCAACTTAGTGACCCAAACATTGTGGACTCGAGACTAATATACATCATTTTCAATTATATTTACACGTAACCATTCCCCACCTCAGGAGTACTAATGGGGGTTGAATTTTTATTTAAACAACATCGGAAATGTCATTTCTCATCTCAGTGATCCCGAAAACTTCGAATTCGATACAAATATCGATGGTTTTCGATCATTCTTATATGTCCACTCCGTCCCACTGCCCCTAGATGTGCTTGAGGGGTCTTAGCATCGCAGTATACTTTCCAGCTTAATATGTGTATCAAGTTTTAGTTAATTTACTACAGGCGTTACAGTAGTAGTACAGTATTAGTGTACATACATATACACGTCTCTGTTCCGTTTAGTTCGCTACTTATACACGAACTATTTGATAAGTGGTTCAATGCAATTCTTTACTTAGCAACCCAAAAAATAAAAGATTTTTTTCTTTAAATTATTATTCTTTTTAAAGGTTTGTTCTGCCATGCCTGTTCTTGCTTTCGTTTCCTATGATTAAATGTTAGCTATTTTAATAATTTAGCACTTGCAGTGAGTAGTTTGCGAAGGTTAGGTTAGATTAATTTAGTTAATTGTCACAAAATTAAATTCCGATTGACCGTAGTACATTCTCGCAAACCCTTTCTCGATAGGCAACCTATCCTTAACCATCGTAATGATGGTTGCATACCGTCTAAGGGATTCAAACAGACTACAAAGGTGATGCTTCTGCCTGTGAAAGTTAGCAATAGACAAACCAGGTGAACCGAATTTACGCCAGTAGCTCCCTCCATGTAAAGCTGTGGAACACAGCTTAGCCTCTATTATCTAACGAAGCTTTACCCTGGTCAAGCCTGACCTCTAAATAATGCGAGCTTTAGTTCTTATATAATGAAATACTTGCCCATTGTATTTCGTTCAAATCTGGCCAGTAGTTTCCGAGAAATTAAGTACCACTTTACAAGAAGAGCAAACAGCCCAGCACATGCATTTTTATTCGTTTGACCATGGACTATTTGGTCACCAAACTTGATTAAAACCTGTGGTTACCGAGAAAGAAAATATAATATACAAGGTAAGCCGAGCCTGCCCCTGGTCAATTCCCTCACCAAATATAGCGATCTTTATTGCTTAGATAATGAGCTACTTTCCTACCGAATTTCGTTCAGATTTAGCGAATAGTTACAGAGGAAAATACACCTCATACAAGAGGAAGTTAGCTGAGCCTTATCTGGTCATATCCGGTCACCAAATATAGCGTCACGATTTTATTTCTTACATAATGGGCTACTTTCCCATCAAATTTCGTTTAGATTCGGTCAGTAGTTACCGAGAAATGAAGTACAACGTGCAATTCAGTCAAACCGTATCGAGCCGAGCCTGACCCTTGCAGATCCAGGCCCCAAAAATAGCACTTTTATTCCATAGACAACGGATTACACGGCCACCAAATTTCGCTTAGATCCGGCCAATAGTTACGAAGAAATAAAGTACCGCATGCAATTTGAGTCAAACCAAGCCGAGACGAGCCTGTTCTAGGTCGAATACAGCCACAAAAATTAGGCGGAAAGGATCAATTTTTAACTGATCACTCGTCAACTAATATCTCTAGCTGCTATGGGCAAGAGATGCTTCTCTCTCTTTCCAAGCTGCAACGGGCGGGAAAGACTCTTCTAACTCAATCTCCGTGTTGCAAGGGCAGGAGGAATCCTAGACGTAGTTCATACGGGCAACGTCATTCTTAGTCAGACCTAAACTCTGTGCTGCAACGGGCTTTACTTGTACTTAACTTAGAGGAACTCTTAGAGACTTGCAGAAATCTCTTATATCTGACCTGTTGTATTATGAGCTGTACAAGATATTTTAATAAAATTTTATAATAGAAGGTTAGTGATAAAATCTATGCACTGTTTGTTCTACCAAATATTACAATATTGTTATTTGCGAAGAAACACTTAATTAGAGATGTAATTAAATATATCATACAACAGAGAAGAGGAAAACGAAGAAAAAATTAATGAACGATATAATGGATGCTGAATATATATATATATATATATATATATATATATATATATATATATATATATATATATATTACCAGAAGACCGAAGTATAAGGATGATACTGAATTTGCTTAAAGCAAATGATGACAAAATGTTGTTAATAATGATGATACTGAAACTAAGGCTCTATTAATGTCCACCAAGAATGAAATACCGAAATCAACCACACGAAGGCAAAAATGCGAAAATATTCCATGATATCAAAAGATAATCTACTATAAGCTGATAATCCCCTCCCTGGCGATCATTCTAACATGAAAACTCAAAGAAATGGAAATACCACGCATAGTTTACACGGATGAATGTTCATAATACACTGTCTTTTCCTTAATGTTCATTTTTGTTTATTTATTTTTCGACCGTAGATAAAGGGGAAAACCTAGAGATGTTTGCCTACGAAATATCTGTGGACGCTTTGTGTTGTGAACTAACACAAACAAAACAAAATGAGAAAGCAAACAAAGTGTACAAAGGAAAACTCTCGGAAAATTCTTAGTATACTTAAAAAGCGAAAATTTCCCACTTTTCACACTTAACTGCTTTCTTGTTCCTTACTTACAGAGACTAACTTTGTGACAAGAAGGAAAGTAAGAAAGAAAGGAAGAGAAAGAAAAGAGAAGAGAAGAGAAAAACATCGGGAATTTAATCTCTTTAATCAAGTGTTATCTATACTTTTTTCTTTCTCTTTTCACACCAAACAAGAAAGAGAGAGAGAGAGAGAGAAAGAAACGATTAAGCCTTTTGTCTTAAGATATCTGAAAGCAAAACGATGAAATTTAAAAAAAGAAACGGTTTAGCTCTTCTTCCTTAAGAGGAGGTTTAGAACAAAACAAAAGAGAAGAATATAAGTGCGGAGATTGTTTATCGGAGATAAGGGGAGAGAAATAAAGGGAAATTTTTGGATGATGTAAAAGTCGAGTAAGTAAACTAAGTACATACAGATGATGTGGAAAGGAAGGAAGGAAAAGTATGAAGCAATTAATCTACAAGATTTGATAAGAAGATTACTGAATAGGAAAGTCAAAGAGTATGAGGGGCGGGAGGAGATAAATGGATGCAACATGAAACACTAGATAAAAAAGATGAAGAATATAGCATTATGAATCCACTCTATTTGAAATATATATATATATATATATATATATATATATATATATATATATATATATATATATATATATATATATATATATGTGTGTGTGTGTGTGTGTGTGTGTGTAATTTCTTCATCTCCTTCTTTGGCACACCAAAGGAAGAATTTCAGGTATTTAATAGAGATTATTATTGCTATATGTATATATACACAAAAAGGAAAAGAATCTCAAAAACAAATTGTTCAAAGAAGGAAATATTTCATGCGGTTTTATAAGTTTACGGGAAGAAAAAAAGAAAAACAGACAAAACGTTCCAGGAAAGTTTTCTGTTAAAACCCGATCAGTGCAAGCAAAGAATTGTGAGAGAAAAGTTTTAATTTCATAAGGATAAAATGTCATTAGCTTTCCATTGTGTGTTTTCTTCTCTAGTATTGGAAGTAACTCCCTCGTTGCACCATTAATGCAGAAGATCCAGATTCGATTACCGGTTTAAGCTCATGAGATTCGGGTCCCAATATTAAACTGTAAGTCCACATCTTGTATAGCGTTGATGTTGAAAGGGACATTGAACTCCTAGACAACCATTGCCAAGGTTAGTTACAGCCAAAAAAAAAAAAAAACTATTTAAATATCTTACATTTAACATTTATCAAAAACTTAGATGTCTTTCACCATTCCCAGCACAGTTCTTCAAACATCCGCTACGGGTTTCTTTAGATCAGTAGTTATCAACCTAATTCGTAACACGACCCCCATTTTATCGCATCCTCTTGCCAGCGACCCCCTTATATTTGATGGTTTGTAATAAGCTTGTGGGGGAACTTCAATATGCATATTGCGAAGATCTCATGATATCCATCTATTTCTTCTATATAGTGGATACAGTAACTTTCCCAAAAGCGAATGGATTAAAACCAAATTTGGTCAGTTTATTCATATTACAAATATCGAATCCAAACTGGCGATTTTTACAAGTAATCTGGCCCCGCGGGATTACTATTGGCATTAGACCCCGCACGCACCTAACGCTGCTTCTGCCTTGATTAACTTCGAAACGAATAATGTATATTAAGAGAAATCGATATTTTTCGCTGTGTTCAGTCGTGGGATTAATATTTTTCAAAAGCAGTCTACATGGTTTCATGGTATTTTTGTTTGCAAGAACTAAGGGGGGTTTCAATAGATTTCAAGAATTTTCATACGTATTCTGCATTATTGCCAGGTTGTTTCCCGTAACTGAGAAGCTTGCATGCTCCGCGGTCTTCCGCTAAATTCTTCGTTTTCACATTCGATTTTTTTGTTTTGATATCGTCCATTAACTGTAGTGTCTTTTACTTCCGTCTCTTTCCTGCCACCATACCCTCTAGCACATATCTCATGATACTGTTTCTTCTTAGTCAATGTCCCAATCAGTTTCTTCTCACCAACTCTTCTCCTCAATACCTATAAGTGCTCTTTCCTACCCCACCATTTCTAAGACCTTTTCATTCCTTTTCCGCTCGACCCAGTTAATTCTCTTCATTCTTCTTCACACTCACATTTCGAAAGCATTCCGTCGTTAAAATTCCAGTTCATTTTTAAAGAATATAATGAAACGAAAATTTTCAGTTTAACATATCACAATTATGTTCTTTATGTTAAGGAAGACGAATGATTAAAGCAATATAATGATTATGGAAGAATTGGTAGAATGATAATGTAAGAAGAAACGAGAGTACATCTCGAGAAAACCAACGGACATGATGGTTGTCCACCATAAACTTACTTGGCCGGGGATCGGAACCAAGGACTTCACGCAGCAGAGGTAGGCGCTCTATTACTGAGCCATCATGGTCGACTTATTTGAAAGAAAATAGAAAAATGAATTAATGGATTATAAAACAAAAATAGTGACGATATTCAACACTATAAACAAAATCTTAGTGCCTGCATCTTAGAAGGCTTTCCCTCGATCATAAATATCATTACCTTCTCATTCAATACAGTTCTTGATCTGAGATGAGTCATAATTACGTTTTTAAAATTAGAAACAAATTTAAGTTTGTTCTGCAGTAATTATGCCCATTTGAACTTCTATTTATACTTTGAACCATAGATAAAGATAATGAATTTTGTTTTCCAACTCCAATACAAGTAAAAAATATAACTCGACAAATTGGGACAATAAAAGGTGATCAGTATAAATGACAGGGAGAAAAAAAAGAAGCCAGAGAGGAAAGGACAGCTTTTCCTAAAGCACCGTTAATTACTTTCGATTTTGCTGCTGCTGCTTCTAAAAGTGCTCTAATGCTTTGCTTACTGGACAATGTCCTTCCACTCGTGTCTCTCGTTAGATGAGGCGCAAAGGCCTTTTATCAGCGAATGACAGGCATTGCACTGAAATTCTTGATACACGCTGACAAATGGTTTGGTCATCAGCTATTAGCCACGGTTCGAAGAGCGGATACTCTTCACATGCCACGGTCGAGGGCCAATTTATTCTGATTAATGTTGCTAGCTGTAGAATTTAACATTTTACCAACAAATGCTGTCACGATTTAAAAATATATTTAGGTGCATGTACAGTACCAATACAAATGAGTAAGGAAAAAGTATACAAAAGAAATGTCTCTTCCCAGCAATTTCAGAATAAATAAATAATCCGTAGGAAATTACTGTCACATTTCTCACATTGATCATCGCATATATTAATAATATCTAGCAGAACTTAGTAGGTAGTGATTTGTGTAACATATATGTATAAGATTATTGTGAAGTATTCATCACTGAATTATTCATAACATCTTGTTATAATAGCCCTATCTCTCAGTGAGCAGTCTTAATGATGCTGTATATTCACTTTATCTTTAATTTTTAAAGCCATTATTCGAATAGATTATTTTTCTACTTTATTTGAAGTAACACAGAAGAGAGAAACTTTTTGATATTAAGTATGTTTGTATAAAATGGAAAACTGATTCTTGAATATAAAATTTTATGTGTAAAATTGTATACATATTACTGCTTAGGTAAAATGTTAGTTATACAATAATAATCAGAAACTTCTATAAATGCTTATATCTTTCGAAACCAAGGGTTTGAGCTTAATGCACTAGTGAATATCTTTGAGATAACATGTACCACCAATTTATTGAAAATTGTAGTAGTGTTATAATTTAGTTTTTGTTTTTACTTCAGATTATACTATATTGTGGTGTTGTATCATATTAAACTAACTAACTAACTCTATGGCCTATGGAACCCGGAGGTTCAATGATGCGTTCACAAAAGCTCTCCACTGACTTCTAACCTTAGCCAAATGGATCCAGTTTCTACTTTGTATTCCTATTTCTTCGACATCCATCTTAATATTGTCTTCCCATCTTCGCCTAGGTCTTTCTAATAGTCATTTTCCGATTCATCTTCCAGTCAAGACTTTGAAAGCGTTTCTACTTTATTTCATACTAGCTACATGACCTGCCCACCTAAACCTAATAGACTTGATGACATTAACAATGTTTGGTAAACCATATAAATTATGCAGTTCCTCGTTCTGAAGTTTCGCCATTCCCTATTCCCGTTCCTCGTGGGTTCGAATACTCGTCTCAGGATCTTGTTCTCAAATGCTTTCAGTCTATGTTCTTCCCTCAGAGTACGGGACCATGTTTCGTAACCATACAGAACCACAGGCGTGATTATCGTTTTATATATTTTAAGCTTCAAATTCCTCGACACAATTCGCAAAGGCAAGAGATTTTGAACTGAATAATAACACGAATTCCCTGCTTTTAGTAAAAAAAATTAATTTCTTCGTGAATATGATTTTCGTTTGTTAATATTGATCCTAGATATTTGAAAGTATTCACTTTATCAAAAATATTATTTAATATTTTAACGCATCCATAATTTGCCGTATTACGGTAACGACGCACTTCCGTGTATCATATTACAAATACTAATAATGACAGTGATCTATTAATAATAGGTTAATTAGAAAAGAAATAGCAAATGGCTAATAGTAATACAACAGAGAATAGAAAACAATGAAGGAGAACAATGCATTAGAGTTACATCTAATTAGACCACATATACTTGTATATTACAATTTTCCAATCTTTTTGTTTTGACTTGATTAAAGATTAATACACAACTATTTTGTCTTACAGTATCTCGCAGAAAATTCTGCGTTATACAAAAGTATAATAAATACGTTAACCTATTTTCCTATCTTACTTTGAATGGAAGATATCTCCGATAATATGGTAAATACGAAGGGGATAACAGATCTCCTCGAATTGTTCTGTAAATTAGTCTAATTGTAAGTATTATTTTACAAATGTTAATATAATTTATACTCGTGTTGGGTCTGGACTCCCAAAAACTTTGAATCCCTCACGAAATAAATTCCTGCGTACGTGTCTGCTCATAAGTGTTCTGCATATATTATTGGCAAACTTGTTCATTAAACTTCGTTGGATAAATACCCCTTATGACAAGTTTTTTTTAATATGTAGAAATCTTTTCAAAAACGAGATATAGATAAGTTTCGTTACTAGCAACATCTTTTAATTCTATTTCTTTTTTGATTATCTTTTT
Organism: Thermobia domestica; assembly: GCF_964235325.1. Classification (NCBI taxonomy): domain Eukaryota; kingdom Metazoa; phylum Arthropoda; class Insecta; order Zygentoma; family Lepismatidae; genus Thermobia; species Thermobia domestica. The sequence continues at coordinate 63,655,751 of NC_137458.1, forward strand.
TTAAATGGCTTAAAAAGCCGTTTTATTTATAACATAGACGCGTTATATATACAGAGAGGCACAGAGAGATTCTTGTATTGTAACTAATGATAACTTGGTCTATTATATAACTATGCGCAAATTGATTTTCTGGTTGTCGCTCGTGCGATATACATTTTCCATCTGGATATAACCCATAAATAAATTCCATGACAATATATCACACAGATTTTTGTAATTATCCCTACTAATTGATACAAATTCAACTTCTGGGGCCACAGTGGCTCAGTGGTAGAGCGTTCACCTCTGGTGCTTGGGGTTCCGGGTTCGATCCCAGCCCCCGCCAAGTGAACTTTGTGGAGAACAAACACCGTGTACGTGGGCTTCCTCGGGGTTCTCCAGTTTCCTCCCACTTTCTTCATTTCCTATCATCACTGACTCGTTTAGCTTAGCCGGCATAACCGTGGGACGTAAAACTCAAATATTTTATTTCATTTTCAAAATTCAACTTCTTTACATTCGCGACACAGTCACCAATGTAATAATATTGCAAATATTGCAATAAATGACGAAAATAACCAAAATTCAAAAACATGGTTAAAGTTACAAGTATTAAGAGTGTGCGCAATGTGTAATCACTGCTAGGATTGTATGTGTCGCCGTTAGAAGACAAATAATTATGGAAACAATCTGTTAGTTAGCACTATCATTTTTACAGTTGGAACACATAAATAAATAAATAAAAAATAAATAGTTTGACAGCGAGAAAAAAACGTATGTGGCGTATGTACAAACGTAGATTACATGCGTAAATCCTATAGTTGTGGACTTAAGGGTCTTCACTACAGCGAAATTAAACTACCGCTAATTTTAGCGTTTTTCTGTAATATCTTCAAAAGAAATAAAAATATTCGAAAAGCAGAAACGTAGTGAACCAGATAATACGATTTTGCATGTGACACCTTTACCACAATTCATGTATCTGCTTTTGGTGTGCCGCTATTTACAGAACTCGCAAAAAGTGCTAAATCTATCTACAGTTGCAAATCAAAAGCAGATAGATGAGTTGTGATAACGGCATCACATGCAAAATTGTATTGTCTAGTTCACTACGTTTTTGCTTTTCGTGTATTTTTATTTGTTTTGATATATTACAGAAAAAACTCTAAAATTAGCGGTAGTTTAATTTTGCTGTAGTGAAGACCCTTAACGTACAGCCCTATGTAACATCCTGCAGCAAACATAGAACTGAAAACGTGTTTTATCCGTACTTTCCGCATAAGTGTTCCGCATAAACTACTTTCCTTATGAAAAAAAAGCACTGGACATAGACAGCCAGTATTTCATGCACATACAAATGGACGCATATACATAATGTATGTAATACACGAAAGACTGTTAGATCTCAGACATGATGCAGTAGCGTTATGTAACATCTAAGAGGGAAAAATTTAGTACGTATGAAGCATATGGATAACGTATGCTCTGTACAGATTCTCGTAGTAAATATAAGAATTCCGTATATTTGTACAATTTACCGCTGTCCAGATAATGGATTTTTCTCATGTAGCAGACGCAAAACTATCAATTATTACTGCAACCAACAACATATATTTTAGTGAAATAAAAACTGGGAGGGGCTGTATTGTTGTACAAAGTTACTATTTTGAAGGTGATAGTGTGTAACCGCAGATAAATAAAATACTTCCTTGGAAACAGAACTAGTCTCGAAACCTTTGGATATACCTCATACATATCATCATTGGATATTTTTCCCTGATACGATACCAATAATATTAAAGAATTTCTTGTATCAAAATTTATAAAGATTAACATATTAGCCAACCAAAGTTTTGAGCAATGGGAAACACGTACCTCTTTAATTGGAAAGAAACATTCATATTGTTTTCATTTGTATTTACGTTAATTTTCTTCTTCAAATTTCAACACTTTTGATTTCTGTCACATCATGATTTTGGTATGTTTTTTTTTTATGTGTAACTACGCATATGTAAGTTTATTTCCCAGTCGTTGCAATCTAAAATAGCGTATGAAGTATACAAAGGTTAATTAATTTAAGAAATCACTACACTCCCATTTCTATCTACACATATACATTGAAAAAGCTACTATTTACCTTGACAATCTGACAAAAAAAAAAAAAAAAACTGATGAACGTAACCATTAATTTGCTTTATTGCATTTTGAGTGAAGGGATTCTCGTTTCGTTCAGTTTTATACGGTTAAATACACGTATAGTGTTTTAACATTTCATTTAATGTAAGTAAAAGCGCTGAACTGAGTGAGTTGCTTCTTTCTCTCTTTCTATCACAGACGAGGTTTGTTTTAATTATCATTTGTTGGTTTGTGTTTGTTGACACATTGCTTCAAAGCTACTCAACTCGATGCAATCCCTCTCTCTAACTGAGAAATTAATAAAATATATTGCGTTTACGTATTTAAAAATTTGGTTATGATATTTCACGGTTTCTGGGAATACTATTGTGTATTTGTGTGTGAGTGTGTGTGTGTGTGTTTGTGTGTGTTTCTACATTAAATTTCACCCACTCACAAGAGCTTCTGAAGGTTTCCTGGCTTTGAAAAAACGTTAGATCCATAAATTAATTAGAAACTTACTTTTACAAATAATATGCATACACTGAAAAAAAAATCCGTTATCCGGACAGCCGTATATTGTACAAACATACGGCATCCTTATGTTTACTACGGAAATCTGTACGGACCATACGTTACCCATATGCTACTGCCCTTTTCCGCTTAGATGTTACATCATGCTGCTGCAGGATGCCTGACATCTAAAAGTCTTCCATATACGTATGTTATATACGTCAGCTTATATGTTATATACGCACATCTGTATATGAGATCCTGACTGCTTATATACAGGTCTTTCTTTCGTAAGGAAAGTACGTTTATTCTCAACATTTATACAGAAAGTGCGACAAAACATACATTTTCAGTTATACGTTTGCTCAGAAATGTTATATAGAGTTGTACGTTAAGTTCAAAAACTACAGGAATTACGCACAACCTACGCCACATACGCTTTTGATGTACGTCACATACATTTTTCCCTAAGTGTACAACTATGAAGTATGTGTTACGTTCGGAGTAGTACCTGACTGTTAGAATTATGTATGCAACGATTACGAAAAAGCAAGCAAAAATCCACTGATTGATTGAGGGTTAATTGTGACGTCAGCATCGAGGCTATGTGTCCCCGTCACGAAAGAAAAAATGCATAAAATCTGCTACATAAATAACTAGGGTTAGTATTTTCAGGTGTGCGTGTTTTTATTTTAGAGCAAGAGAAAGTACTCATTGTACCAAATGTTACATCTGGATGGGAATAAAGATAATTCTCCGAAACCTTTTTTCCTTCTTTTTGAAATCTGTATTTTTTAAACCTCATTGCTCCTTTTCCCCTTAATATGCTTCTAATCTCCTTTTCTCCTTTTTTTCATAGCTGCATTCTAAACTCTTCAAGATAAAACAAAACTTGACAACCTCTACTATGAATTGTATGTAAACAACTTTAACCCTTTTGGGATTTTGGGATTTGCAAGGTAAATTTTAGAATTTCTAGCAAGCAATTACTGCATCATCACTATTTATCAACGGAACATGGTTCATACCTCATAATCTTCAGAATAAAGCAACTTTCCAAACAGTACAATTCTCATGTTCGTTCATATACCTAAAACTGGGAACTCGAGGAAAATGGGATTTTTTTCTGAAAAACTTTTTTTTCCAAAACTTTAAGCCACTTTGGACCGGCCCTGTGTTAAGGTACAGATCTCAAAACCACTTGAAAATACTAGGTGATGGACGCAATATGTGTGTAAATGTATGTTCTTGGATCCAGGGGGTAAAAGTGAGGAAGAAAGCGGGGGACTGTCGTTCTCATACGTCCAAAAATACTAAATGGCGTCCCATCACTTCCTAAAAGATTACAATGGGCCTAACGTTATGCGTCCACTTACCTTTTCCGATCCACTTTTAGCCTTGCTTGTATCTCATAAAACATTTTACACAACATTTGCAGAAGAACTAAATAAGGTTTTTGCGTTGTACTCTTGAAGGCCAAACAGATGATGTCATCACCTCTACCAACTTGATGAGCTTCTCAAAACATACGTGATCTATTTCGCAGCGCAAGTGAGACTGAATATTTAAAAAAAAATCCAGCAGTAATAGACGTTAAATGAGCGTATATATCGATATATATATATATATATATATATATATATATATATATATATATATATATATTTGGTCTAGGAATTAATTCGTGCGGGTGGACAAGAGATGGCGCAACGAACGGAGCGTCCCACAGTTCCGTGTATCCACACATGTGTTGCAAACCCCTGTCATCGCGTATCGTTCGTAGTATAGGGCAGTGGATTAAAGCGTCAACAACACCAGTTTGTAGTTAAGTGAACATGGCGCAATTTGTGCCTGATAAAGTGTTTTTGCGGGGTGTCCTGCTGCATTACTTTAACATGCAGAAAAGTGCGACTGAAAGTCATCGTATTTTGGTGGAAGTGTATGGTGACCATGCTCTAGCTGAGCGAACGTGTCAGAAGTGGTTTGCACGGTTTAGAAGTGGTGATTTCGGCTTGGCAGACCAAGAGCGAGCTGGACAGCCAAAAAAATTTCAAGACGAAGAATTGACAGCATTGCTCGAGCAGGTTTCGTGTCAAACGAGGAACAACTTGCAGCAGCATTAGGCGTTGATCAAACAACAGTCTCCAAACGCTTGAAAGCCATGGGAATGATTCAAAAGATGTCACATTGGGTTCCACATGAATTGAAAGACAGAGACGTTGAAAGACGAAAAACCATTTGCGAATTGCTGCTTCAACGACAGAGCAGAAAGGGGTTTCTGCATCGAATTATTACGGGTAATGAGAAGTGGATCCATTACGAGAACCCTAAACGAAAAAAGGCCTGGGTGAAACCAGGTGAACCAGGTCCATCACAACCAAAACGAGATATTCACTGTGCAAAGGTTATGCTGTGCATATGGTGGGATATGAAAGGTGTGGTGTACTATGAGCTGCTGCAACCGGGTGAAACTATGAATGGAGAACGTTATCGACGACAATTAATGCGTTTGAAGCAAGCTCTGGCCAGAACACGACCAGAATGGGAGAACAGACATGATAAACTTATTGTTCAACATGATAACGCTCGCCCACATGTCGCAAAACCGGTCAAAACCTATTTAGAAAATGTCGGATGGGAAGTTTTACCCCACCCGCCGTATTCACCAGACGTTGCTCCTTCGGACTACTACTTGTTCGATTGCATGAACAACGATTTGATTGGACAGCGGTTTACTTCTTCAGAAGATATCGAAACATGGGTCTCTGACTGGATCGCTTCCAAGGATGAGGACTTCTTTCGCCACGGAATCCGTACATTGCCTGACAGATGGGCGAAAGTGGTGGCTAGCGATGGACAATATTTTTCTTAAGGTATTTATGTATTTTGTGTTTGTACTACAGCTTCAATGTGTGCGTACCAACCGCACGAATTAATTCCTAGACCAAATATATATATATATATATCAAGGGTTAAACAACTAGTTTTCTGAAGGCGAAATTAAGAAGAACGTATTTATTAATTTGTTCACTCAATAAGGTCTAATCTTCAAGTTATTTCCCGAAAAAAATCAAACGAATGTCAGAACCATTGTGTGTGCTTTGAGAAGACATTGTACTGAGTCACAAAACCCTACAAGGAATTATATGGAAAGTATCGAACTCCAACGTGGAGTCATACTAGATTAAACCACAGACATAATTGGAAAGGTATGTTTTGAGCGTTTTGATGTTTCCGTTCACAGATAAGGAAATCGAACTCATGTTGTGCAATTGGAGAACATTAATGCCAGTGCTTGTACAATGCAAAGTTCAGTCCGTAAAACAGTGTCCATGGTTACGGATCATGCACTCCGTATGTGGTTTTCTCTAGTTAGGGATCTAAAATTTATCTTTCTATAATTAAAGGGATTCATATGTTTCGCACATTCTCATCCATTATGAATGAATACGGTATTGTGAATAAGCTCATCTCTACTCCAAAGAAAATTCTTCTGAATATCCCAAATCACATTTTTGCCAGCAAAGAAATCACAGCTTCGATTCTTCCAAATTATTCGCTGGGGATTATGAATTAAGTGTGCTATCTTTCTGTTTGAAACTTTTGACAAAATCAAACAGTTTGTTCTTTCTATGATGGTTTTCCGAACAAAAAAGAGTACTTGAGGCAATTCTTCAGAAAAATTTCGACGTTGTCGACTTTTCCAGATCTATAAAGTTGCCACTCAGGGTTAGTGTGAAATTTGTCCCACTTGTCTCTGTGGATATACTTATATGAGGAAGTTTTAGCACCTACAAAGACGTTTTGTCTCAAGATAGGAACATACACTTAGCAACTTTAGTGCTAAGTACAGTAGCATTATTCTTTTTTCCTTTGCGTGCTGGTTTCGTGATGGGGGCACTATCTTCCGAAGTTGATGTGTGTTATAAACGAACGCTGTGGCCTCCATCGAATATCTTTCTCAATTACTTATCTTTGGAAACATGCAATAGTTGTGATCTATGAACGTTGTTTACTATTATGAGCCATTAATTGACTTTATACTTGAACGCCTTCACACAAAGCCCAAAATATGTTGATATGGCATAAAAAGATATGTGAAACCTGTCTGTAATAGGGCACACTCACATGTCATAATAGTACTAAACACACTGCCAACAACGTGAATAATATTGTCGCTAAACACACTGCTGCAAGAAAACGCTAGAAATATTAATTGTAGTGGAAATAATGCTAGTTTAGTCACTAGGCAACATTTATAAGGTGCTAAATTTCTATTCTAACAATGATAAATGAACCAATTGTTTTTGATAAAAATATCCTTAAAAATTTCAATTCAAGTGACAAGGAGCTACATTGGTAACACTGATAACAAGAGACAAACGACAACAGCCTCACATTTCCGCACATGTGTATAAATTTTTGATATACAAGTATATCATCTCAAACATTGTCCCAATGATCAAAACATAACATACTAATCCGCCAAAACTAATGAAAACAAGGCAGTAGATCATTTTGACATGCTATACTTGCTCACATTTTTATGTTCATGGCAGACATATCCGTAATGTCAAAAAAATCGACATATTTCCTTATGTCCACCATTAGAAGGCAATTCATTTGTACACATTAAAGTATGTCCAAATTTGAAGACATGCATTTTTCATTCGTTTTGATTCGTTTCGGGCTCTGTGTGTTGTCTTTCAAAAAGGAAGCGGAATCTGACCCATATTTAGGAACGTTTTGATGTCAGCAATCATATTATAACGTGTGCACGTCTAGTGCTATTTGAAAACATAACACTTTCTACCAGTTTGGCAACACTGACAACCCAATAACCTCAAATATGGATTTTATTCTTTATGTTACTGTAAATGTATTTGCACAGGCACAATTCCAATCAATTGTATTATTCCTGTAATATTGAACATTTCCATTCACTTTCTCGTAGTGAGCCATAGCACGCCATAGTACGCCACGAAATTTTGTTTTACTCGATTTTCTCAAAGAAACAATTGTGCATTGCAATTTACTGTCAAGTTGTTCTCTTCTTCAGATTGCTGTGATCTATTGATTTATATATGGCTTATCTCAGGATAATGTTATAGCTAAACAAAAAATATCTTTTAATAGTTAATCATAACTTTAGACTAAATCTTAGTAACCATACTGTGTTCCGGGGCCGGAATTAGGTGGTGCGAGGGCCGATAGGGTACATTTTGCGGGGCTCCAGGTTTACAACTAACTTGTACTAAGGTCTGTAGGACTTATATATATATATATATATATATATATATATATATATATATATATATATATATATATATATACAGTAAAAACTCGTTAATCCGCACGCATGGTACTCCGAGTCTTTACATACGTACTGTATTTTTAGGTTTTCATATCACTACAATACAACCGTAAACAAATGTAGAAAAAGCTGTCGGGATTTGGCAGGATGACATTTATTGTATATAACGTTACTGTAGTGTAGTATTTAAAGAACAGTAACATGCAAAGTTTCATTTTATAGGTCTTTATTCTGTAATATTTCAAATTATTGTACGTGCGTACATACTGTCAATAAATTTATGTATGCACTTTAAGCTTGTATCGGCTGTTTTTCTCCTTCCTTAGTAATCAACTTTTTGATAATCCGAACAGCTCGAGCAAACAAATATTCAAATTAACGAAATTAAAATGTATATAGTCTCTATACAATAGCCCTCTCTCTGGTGGTCTACTGGTTATACCCATTTCCCCTTATAAAGTTTTTCATCCTCAAAATGTTCTGGTGAAAACGCTTACTCTGTTCATTGCTTATAGCAGCTAATTTTCCAGAGAAATAGCTCAAATGGAAATGCAGACAGTGAATGAATTTTAAAATACATATTTCACCGCAATTTTTTAAGAAGGTTCTGCACCAGTATTTCATAGTTTTCTTCCCTTACAAGTAAACCTATTGATGCCGAAATCTAGTATCTTGACCAAACTTGACAGACAAGTGTGAAATATCAAGAAACGAGCGTAAGCAAAATTTAAGGTGCTTTAGTCCACAAAGACTGCCGCAGTGGCCAAAAACCTGATTGATCAGAATAAGCCATAACAATGCGTTTCAAGTTTGAACATTTCATTTTATTTGTAAAACGGGTAAAGGGATGAAGAACAAAAACACAAACCGACACCGGGAGAAAGTAGACATTTTTTTGAGGGTATGCTTATCATGTCCGCCATCTTGAAGTCGGCTGTCTTGTATCTCGCTATCAAATTAGGTTAGAATTTTACGAGAAATACAATGATGAAGTCTATGTTTCCATAAGTTTATATTTGTAAGACATAATGAAATGCACATTGATATGAATTCGTTGGTTCAAAGATATCTTAACAGCTGTATCTTTTTGAAAATAACTCAAGTCAGGAAAATCTCATGTACGCTAGTGATAACATCGTAGGTAGCTACTTATGAATGGTATAATCAGCTTGAAATCGTTATCGGCTGCAGACAAAATGAAATGGTGATGAGACGATCACAAACCATAAGGAACTGATGGAAGATGGATGACATATTTTCCATTGAATTATTCGAGTTAGAAGACAAACCTTCATAAGCAGCCACCTATTCAGTACGCACTAGTATACATTCTGTTTTGCTGACATGATTTTTATTCAAAAGGAAAAAAAATGCATCCACGGATTTTTCGCAAAGTTTGTCCTCTGGTATTGTATATTTAATGTAGCTGTAATAAGTGAAAGAATATGCAAAGGAGTAGCACTGAGGCTGATTTATTTGATACCATCTAGGTATTCACGGTAGTATCACATGACATAATCAATAAGAACGCCAAGAACTTTTACTTAGTGGAGTGTTCAAAATAAAAGAGGGTGTGTATCCAGAATAATGATGTACATTTTTACACAAAGTCAAAGAAAACAATATTTTTACTCCCAGAGGTGTGTGTAAGGAAATTTGGGGGAGTGTTGGGGTTTGGGATTGTGCAGAATACTCCATGAAAATAATATCTATTTTTACAACAGAAGTTGTAAACGTAAAAAAATTAAGAAACTACTGTAGCATTAAATTCAGAAAATATTTACTTATGCCCGGAAACTTAATACAAACTATTCATTTACTTGTTAAGAAGCCGTACCCTCACTTGTGGAGTCCATGGATGTATCTGTATTGCAATATGTTCTTGTATGTACTTGACAACCGAGAGTCCCAGAACCATCTTAACAGTACCATAGCCACTTTGTTGGAGGCTCCACGAACAGAATGGCATGTATTAATTACATGTATTAGGAGCAAATTTTAATCATAGGGACCACAACACACTTGTTGCTCTGAAGCCTAATATGCTGTTAAAATGGCACTGGAGAGTAGATTAGACTGAAGATTGGACAGTAGAGTGGACGGCACTGGAGCGGGGCCCGATTGGGAGCAATCGGTCCAATTGGCTTAAAGCCGGCCCTGCTGTATTGTGTCGTCTTGATAGTGTCATACTTGATAGTACTATAGTTTAGTTTCAGTGATTGATCAAAAACAAAAGACGCTGATAAGAAAGTGGAAAGAAATTACATTTGAAAAAAACAAGACTCTGTGTCATGAATTGGAACATAGGTCTTAAAATTGATGAGCAGTGGGACTTCAACTTTTAGATTTACAAGAAAATAGTTGATTATCTCAAAAACTAAGCATGAGAATATACTCGTCCATGCCATTTTGTTCAATTTGACGAGATGCGAACTCGTGTGTGTCTTATTTTTCAATGTATTTTTCCGTTAAACAATGATGATACTGTTGAATTTTCTAAAAGAGATGATATCAGCTATCAAACTCAACACTTAACTGTTCTAACGTTAATAGAATAATTCAATTCTTAGAGACGTCCACAACGATTTACATCCTTTAAATTTTAGAACCAAATTAACTTTTGTTTCTTTAAGTGTTGCATAAAAAAGAAATACAGTCATTTTTTAGTAGAGCACACATACTTACTTAGTAATAATAGAAGATTGCAACACTGATTCCGGTAGTGCTGAAGACCAGTGTTTATGGGACAGAAACAAAAGTGGATCCCATTAAGTGGGACGTGAATGAGATGTTGAAGGTGACCATTCAGCGATGACGTAACACCAGATAAGGAGAAAGAGGGAACGAGCCGTTAGCATCGAATATGGGAAGAGCCTTCTATATATTCCAGCTGCTTTTCCTCGACGCTGATGCCCAGTTGTGGAACGAAAAATTGGATACTGATTCTCAAGCGCGTGTTTCCACAGAAAAAAATGGACATAGGAAGAGAAAATAGTGTCTAATGTTTTCTGGGTGGCTGCTTTTGCTCCTTCCCTTTATTTCTAAAGCTGTAGCAACATCACGTCGGAAATCAAGCACCATTCTATACAATAATCAAGCTACAACATCTTTGAAAATTACCTATCCTTTTTCTTTTAGTCTTTAATAAAAGAAATAGCTTTCTCCCCTCGAGGGAAAACACATTGATCGTACAATTATGATGTCTATGAATGCTGTAAAAAAAGAATTCTTTTACTTCCTTTGTTTGGACAATAGTCTATCCATTACGTAAGCCTACTGTGTTGAAGAATTGGATGACAACTGAGACAAGTACAAATTATAGATATTTTTACCAAATAAATTAATAATACTACAGAACTTTAAAGATATTTTACGTAAGATATACAGAGATTTTAGCTTTTCCAACTGGTGACGATCGTGTCCACACATCAATTCAAATTAAATTCCTGTCGCATTGCGTTTTCCTTTTCCTTGTATACCCAATAAAACAGGCCTCGTATTGACTTTCATCGAAAATAAATGGAAAGTGAAAAGAAACGGCTCGAAAACAAAATTAAAAACTGTTAGATTTTTGTAGCTCAAAATAAAAACTTAATGTATATAGGTCAATCAATGCAAACAGTATTATGATGCATTTAGGACATAACTAATAAAAGTCTAGAATTAGCATTTTTTAAATAACTGTATCTCAAAATATTACATACATAATATATAAGAACAAATTCAATACGTTTAATTGCCTATATTAATCGTTTGTAAACGGAAAGCCCTGTTCCTAGTTGCTGATTTATATGACATTCTTCACCCCAAAAAACGTAAAATTTCCGGTCTACACTGTTCTCTTTTCTTCTAATCCAACTCCCTGAACTCCTATCAAGACCGTTCTGTATTTTTCTAACTCGTTTGTTACGGATTTTTAATACACCTGCCCTATAAAGACGTCTTATATAGAGTTCCTTCGTGGCTAAACGGTTAGTATACGCGACTTCGGCGTGGGAGACCTGGGTTCAATTCCTGGCGGGAGCTCATGCGGTTCGGATTCCATGTTAATCAGTAGATCCCGTCCCATATAGCCTCGCTGCTGAAAGGGACGTTAAACTCAAAATCAACTCAAATCAACGTCTTATATAAGGCAAGTCAAAAAAAAAATGGACCCGACTTCAGAAATTTATGCTGTAAAATCTAATAAAGAATGTTATTGTGAGATGTGCTAAGTAAAGTAAACTGCCAAAGTTTCCTTCAAACATATCAAAGTCCATCCTTCTATGTGAGCCCCTCACGTAACACGGCATATATCAAGCTGGTAGTATATCTCCTGCCAACATTTTGTAGCATGTTGCGGTCAACATAATCATTTCATACTTGCTCTTGACTCTCAGTGGTGGTAAAAACTGGAAACGTTACGAGAAAACTATACTGAAAGTTAATCTTTCTAAGAGCATATCTCACAATAACACATGGTTTTTAGGTTTCTCAGATTAAATTTCTGAAATCGGGTCCATCATTACGACTTGCTTTTTATTTGATGTTCCAAATCTCCTATCCATTTAACTTTGATTAGATTGTGCCAAGTTATCAGTCCAGATCTCAACACCTGTGAATCTTTCTGACCAAGTACCTTTTTTTACAGGATAAGGCTGTTAGCCTCATACCAACTCCTAAGCTGGGGTATCGCCCCTTGTCGTCTGTCCGCGATTGCTTATTTAATAAACTCATCGAATTCATATATGTCTTTTATTTGGGCACAATACTATAGTCACATAAAAATCAAAGTTTAGAAGTTAATCATAACTTTAAGCTATATCTCATTAACCACACTATGTACTAAAATCAAAGTTTAAGAGTTAGCAATAACTTTGAGTAATATCTCATTAACCACACCATGCATTAAAGTCAAAGTTAAAGAGTTAATCATATCTTTATGCTATATCTCATTAATCACACCATGCACTAATATAAAAGTTTAATAGTTAATCATATCTTTAAGCTACATCTCATTAACCACACCATGTATTAAAATCAAAGTTTAAGAGTTAATCATAACTTTAAGTTATATTTCATTAATCACGCCATGCTCTAAAATCAGAGTTTAAGAGTTAATCATAGCTTTAAGCTATATGTCATTATCATTAACCACACCATGCACTAAAATCAAAGTTAAAGAGTTAATAATAACTTTAAGCTATTACTCATTCACCACACCATCTACTAAAATCAAAGTTTAAGAATTAATCATAATTTAAGCTATATCTCAGTAACCATACCATGTACTAAAATCAAAGTTTAAGAGTTAATCATAACTTTAAGCTACACCTCATTAACCACGCTATGTACTAAAATAAAAAGTTTAAGAGTTAATCATAACTTTAAGCTATATCTCATTAACCACGCCATGTACTAAAATAAAAAGTTTAAGAGTTAATCATATATTTAAGATATATTTCATTAACCACACCATGTACTAAAATCAAAGTTTAAGAGTGAATCATAACTTTAAGCTATATCTCATTAACCACACCATGTACTAAAGTCAAAGTTGAAGAGTTAATCATAACCTTAAGCTATATCTCATTAAATACACCATGTACCAAAATCAAAGTTTGAGTTAATCATAACATTAAGCTATATCTCATTAACCTCACCATGTACTAAAATCAAAGTTTAAGAGTTAATCGTAACTTTAAGCTATATCTCATTAACCACACCATGCACTGTCATTTTGTATGTGCCACAATGAAAACCTGAACTCATTTAATTCAGTATTCATTTTATCTTAATATATGGCGTGGTTATTGTTAATCTCAAATTTTTTAATTTACAAAATTTGTTTATCTAGAATATCTCGAAAACTAAGCATTAGAATTTTACTTTCAGCCACATTGTTTTGTACAGCTCCATTCATTACTATATATTCCACCTGTCGAAAATTTTGTTGTTAAACTCTAATATTGCAGTAGTTCCTTACAGTTATAGCTTCTTTAGCTTGCTTCTACAATGTGAAACTTTTTCAATTCCAGGTTCTCGGATTAACACCACTTCTTCATACGCGACCTCACAAATGGTTTAGCGTTAGTGTAATAGACGTTAAATCAAGTTAGATATTATACATTTTTACAGTATACATATGGTATAACCTGAAAAAAAGTATCTGTTCTCTCTATATCATGGAAGCTTCATTAACACACTCAATCAAGAACCACTCTTCATTGATATTTACCTCAAAAAGAACGGAAGTACGCACTCGGCTTTTGTGTATCAAAACGAGAATGGTTACGGAAAAAAACAAAAATAAACAAAACGAGATCTTGTACATAGAAAGCAGGCGCTCTAGCGAACTGACGAGCCCCCTGCCCTGAGGGATCTGTGTGTCATCTGCAACGGTTATTTGTCTTTCGTGAAAGCTGTAGCATGCGACAGAAGCATAGAGACTACTGTCATTTAATTCATTATTTTATTCTTCTCTTCTCTTCTAGTTCTCGGATACAGCGTTGGCAACTTGTATTTTTTAATTAAAGTTAAGCCACAATTTACATGCATTCCAATATACAAGGGTCATTTCATAAATAATGTACACTAATTTCTTGTGACTTACACTTTTATTGTTCGGAAAGGATCTCTTTACAGGCCTTCAATATAATCTCCATGCTTGGCAATGTCGGAATCCCAAGGTCCGGGTAGCTTCTGGATTCCATAAAGGACGCCATCTTTGTGAAACTGTCGAATGGTTCGGGTAACGGCTGCAGAAAGCTCTTCCACACATAGATACCAACGTTCACGCACACGTTGTTTTCAACTTTGGGAACAGGTCATAGTTTGGTCGTCTCGTGTCCAGACTGTAATGGGCATGAAGTAACATTTCCCAACCGTATCTGCGAATCTTTCGACGCACAGCATTAGCGATATGTGGGCCAGCGTTGTCGTGGAGAATCATCGGACCCTGAGCAACTGTAGTCGAGTTTTGTGCATTTTCATGCGCAGTTTTAGCAGGAATTAACAATAATACGCTGCTGTGATACTTCTACCACATGGAACTCTGCCGTTATGTTAATTCCTTGTTGATCGTAAGCAAAACTCATAATTTGCTTAACCTTTCATTGCGATCGGCGACAAGTCTTTGGTTTTGGAGAGGATAGAGCTTTCCACTCGTTGGAATGTTATTTCAACTCCTGCTCGAAGTCTCTGATCCACACTGCATCAATAGCAATAATGCGGTGCAGAAAATCCTTTAATGGTAATTAAACTTAAAACCGGAAATGGCTAATTTGAACTATATCTGGTTTGAATAGAAGGTTAATGGATAAAATGAAACTCATTCTTGACACGCAGAATCGATTACAATAAACCGCATTTCGATATCTCTTCCCGCTTTCGCACGGTGGAATTCAGTATTGAAACCGAAAGTGGCATTGAATTTGAACCACTTGCGATTTTGGTAGATTGTTCGACATAGTCATAGTGCTGGTATGTTACCTTAATACGCTAAATCGTTTACAAAAGTCACTTCTCGCTGTCAGTTAACGTTTTCGTTTTATGGCGATAAACTTTGAAACTGGAATTCGACTAATTTGAACAACTTCCGGTTTGAACAGAGAGTTAATGGAGAACATGGGTTCTATTCTTGGACCACTGAATCCATTGCAAAGAAACACATTTCGATGCTTTGATACCTGTCAACAGACGGACAGACTAGGACGTTCTATAAGACTTTCGATACTTATGCATAGAATAGTTTGGAAGTCTAATGTAACTAAGTTTTTATACGAAAATGGAAAATATCGAAATTTCTTAATATCGACAATATCGAAAAATCAAGAACAAAATGTTCACTATCCATATTTCGATCGACCAATATAATTATGTATTGCACAGTCCTACATACAAGACAAGAATTGAGACTGATTTGTCATGAAAAGGTGTCGTGAGCAGGAGCGTAGCATTCATGGAAGTTGTGAGAGTGCTGCTTCTCCTGAGTTAATCGAATAACGCATTGTTAAAAATAATCCACTAATAATTAAAGGTTAATGCACTCTACAGAAACATTAAACATTTAGATAATACATTAAAATAATAGCTTCCTCGATGTACGAAACTACTCTATATCGCTAGTTGTGGAACTGACGTCTCGAAATGTTTATACACTCCTTTTTGAAAGACTTTGTTTATTTTCTATCTCGTCACGTCTAGTCTCGCCTCGTTAATAACCATAGATCCCGTGCTAAACAAAGTCTTTCAGAGCTTTGCATAGTAACACTTTACATAGCCTCGGTTTCCAAAAGTTACAGTTAATTCCAACAAACAAATGGAAAATCTGTGAAGCTCTGTTATCTTTTATTAAAATTAAAGTAATTAGTTTAACATTACTCCGTTATGTATTTTAGGATAAAAATATTGATGGTATGCGTTAGTATACGATTATGGAAAAATTGTTGGCTGGTTATAGGGACAGAAAATGGAAGAAGCCCCGTGAGAAAAATCGTTATCCACAACAAGCTCAAATAAACTCCCTCGCGATTTCGTGGTTAGTGTACGCACCTTCGATGTGGGAAGCCTGCTGGTTTGGGTTTATTTTATTTGAATTCCACACTAAGGTATAAGATAATGTCTCATATGGCATTAGTGGCCGTAAGGAACTTTAAATTACGTACCAATCTAAAGAGCTCATGTGGTTCGGATTCCACGTTAATCAGTAGGTCCCGTCCCTTATAGCCTCGCTGCTGAAAGGGACGTTAAACTCAAAATCAACTCAACTCTAAGAGGTTCAAATTTCATATTTTTCTAAGGAGTCCAATCATTAATGCTTTCCCCTCTTCCCTTCAGACAAGAAAAGTTCCAAGTTTACCTTGAGTTGTTTCAAAGCACAAAAATTTATTAATACATTCCAAACACTAGTTAAATTACATGTTTCGCTCTCCTCCTCCTTGTGTTACTAAATTGTAACCTCACAGTATGAAATTCCGGTGTGTGTTTATATAATATAGCGAGAAATGCATAAAATAATAATAATCATTATTATCACTATTAAAGTCAAGTGTTAAACCAATTTTTCTTGTACAGGGTGCCCGAGAAGTACTAGGTATTTCTGAGAAAAAGCAGTTCAACTCAAATGAAGTGTTTATAATATTAAAGAAGACACCGTAAGTCAACAAAATCAGAGCAGTTCTACATGATCGCCCTCCATATTCAAGCAGAATTGCCATCTTTCCGCGGTACATCTGAACACACTCTGCAACATTACTGTGGTAATTGTACGAACTGATGCCGAAATGCTTTCACGCAGGTGTGGAAATCCCTAATCTTCAGGTATACAAGGTGAAAATTAGGGTTTGTGCATCTGCGTAAACGCATTTCGGCATTGGTGCGTACAATTACCCCAGCAACGTTGCAGCGTGTGTTCATGTGCGATGCGGAGAGATAACAACTCTGCTTGGATATGAAGGGTGGTCATATCGAACTGCTGTGATTTCGTTGACTTATGATATCGTCTTTGATATTATAAACACTTAATTTAAATTCAAGTGCTTCTTCTCAGAAATAGTTAGGCACTTCTCGGGCACTCTACCTATTGGAGTATTCACTTTATGTACTTACTCAGTGTTGACGTAATAAATGACCATATCTTCAATGTAATTCTTACCTGCAAAGAAAAAGAGAATGAGAAGATATAATTCTGGGAATGGAATCAGTTCAGAATAAATAACTACACACATCGCAGTGAAAATTTATTACAAAAAAAAACTAAGAACTCTGAAAACATTTAATGCATCATTCGGAAAATTATTTAAAATTAGAGTATGAGTTAATGCTAATTTTAGGTTACTTTATCTCATTATCCATAGTTTATATTGCTCTCTTGCTATTTCTATCGCAATAATCAAAGATTTAATAGAAGAATAATTTAATATCAGTTTTTACTTTAATAGAATATTTCTTTTTGAACCTGTTATTGCTAGCGACGGACGAAAGTTGTTTTTGACAATATTTATCGATAGTTACATATGACAAAATGTAAGTAGAAAGTTTTTCGTTTTACAACATACGTTTGAGAATGAATTCTATCGGTATTAACATACTAGACATAGTTCTGATTTGTTAAAATAATAACCTCAATATAATGGCTTTGATTAATCTATTATATTACTAAATGACTAGATTCCAAAACAAAAGGATAACTCATAAAAAACGCAACTTTTTTTAAATACCCGCATTCCTGTCCTAGTAAGTTAGAAGCAGTGAACGTTACACGATTTTCATCTGTTCTCTTCGTGGTTAATAATGTTGACGTGCATGATCGTCATCTGTTTTCTGTACAGGTAGGAATAGACTGGAATAATGGTGACGTCATTTCCTCTTCGTCACCATGGTGATCGCCATTTTGTTTTCTATACAAATGTGAGTGTATAAATGAGATGTTGAGTAAACAATGGCTGTGAAATTATTTAGAATTTTTAAATACTTGAGAACGAAGTAAAGTTGATGGAAAAAGGCGAAAATGCTCTTGAATCAAATCACGTGTCTTCCGTAATGATGATGGTGAATTTAAATATTTAAAAGGCGGAGGCAAACATGAAGAACTGAAGTAGAGGTAAGTTTGTATCCATTATTTTGTTAATATAAATGCCTCGATATATTGCACAGAAGGGGAACAAACCTTATGTAAAGATCGCGTTGATTTGTCTGTATCATTTAATATTACAGTTGTGTGTTCTGATCGAATCATATTTGCTCATTTATTTTGCCTTAGTAATTTTACGTTTACGATTAAGAATTTTATGTTGCCTACAGAATATCAAAAATCTTTAGTAAAGTATTCTAGGATATCCCTTGTTCCATTTCTCCTCAATTACGTTAATGTTTACAATCAAATACATAACACATAACCATTTATGCGTTATTTCTCAGTCTTCGCTCATGTTTGTATAGAAAATAAAATGGCGATCACCATGGCAACGAAAAGGATGTGACGTCGCACTAATTCAGTCAATAGAGTGCTTCACGATGGAACAGCGTGTTGTCATAGTGAAAACTTATTATAAGGTTTAGTAATCACAACCAAACCGGTTATTCTCAAATTTAGCAATCAAAAAGCTCATCACAGTCGACTTGTTCAATGCATTACGTTGACCAAACATTCCGCGTAGTTTGTGAAAACTCTTTGTACAACATTCACCACATTTCTAGTAAGTTGTGATTGAATTACACGGTCAATATTACTTAAGACTTCTCTTTCTGCGCCTGTGCCTAGGCTAGCCTATCCTGAATCTCGTCAATTTGCAGCCAGACTTAATATTTCTGGTGTCTTGTTTGTTTGTTTGTTTGTTTGTTGAAGTCTAGCGTTCACTTCTTTCAACACCAAGACCATATGAGACGTGGATCTAAAATTTAAGTTGGTGAAATCCAATCTACCATAATGATGGGTTTAATGCTTTCCCACCGGAATTTAATCCGAGATGAGGTTCATCAAAGGGGTGAGAGCTAGCCACTAAACACGTAAGGAGTTAGGAGGTTAACGGTGGCTAAGTAGTATAACACTCACTTCTTGTACGAGATGTAGCTGGTTCGATTCCAGATCATGTAATCTTGTGGCGGACAACATCGCATCTATGAGTTTTCCCGGGATTCTTCGTTTTCCAACCACATTCCCATTTCATCAACGTTTTTTATAATCATTCCTACTTTCACTAAATCATATGTCTCCTTTTAAGCTATAGTAATAATCGTAGGACATAAAACTGAAAGACGTCATGTCATTTTAAACCAGCGAGTAGGGCTGTTTTATTGCAAATTCCTGTTCAATCCTAAAACGTAACACCCAGAAAATTTTAAGAAAGGGATAAACAAGTTCTCGAAGATATTTACACTTCGCACTGCACTTAGTCAAAAATAACCTTGTTTCTCTACGAGTTTGTTAATCATAAGTCGCATTACGTTAAGATTTTCAATTATTAAATGCACAAATCTGTAGTTAGTGTCTAAATGCAATATTGTATGTCTTCAATGTGTCCACTTTATAGATGATAAATATACGTAATGAATGGCCATTGTCCTTAAAATATTTCTCACACACTTTCTCGATCATTATCTCTCGTTTTTCTTGTATAAGATTCTTTTCAGCGGCCTTTCCTATTCTTGTTCGAGATAAAGAGAATATTCCTACTCTTTCGTTTCTCTTTAGGAAATTCTTAGTTTTAGGAGCAACTAGCGAAGTTTCTCGGAGACTCTCCAGGAACTCGGGTTTTCCTGGATTGCCAGCTAATCAGCGCCGTTCTCTTCCAACTGTCACACGGTTCGCTGCCCTCTTAACACAAATCTTCTTCTTCGCTTACCTGCAGAGAGAGAGTGCAACTCTTTCCAACTTGACAATTTTACACAAAGTTTGCTGCTATACCAGCTCCAATTTCCTTTTCCACTTTCTCTCGCCCGTCTCTCACTATATAACCCTTTCTTGCAAGAAAAAAATTAGAAGCAATTTTTTCTCCATTAAATTTTTTGTTGTTTTTCCTTTTTTTGCCTAAATCTCTTAATTTTTCATCTCGGTGACTATTCTCTTTTCTCCAATTAAAGAAATCTTAATTGCAAAGGATGTCCCTTATATTTAATTAGAGACAGGGGGGAATAATTAAGAAATTACATAGCAAAAAATATTTATTATTAATGTGTCATGGTAAAAAGATAGACAAGACCTGTGTACAGTACTACAAAAAGATTTTCAACTTTACACATAACGAAGAAGTTAATATTCTTAACTCCTTTGTATACGATTTAAAAAAATATCCCTTAAGAGGTTGAAAATGGGCTAAACGTAATATAATTTATCCGATTTAGAGACTTGAATATAGGCTAACGAAAGACCGTGGTGCATGGAAGGTTCTCAGTTGTGCCAAGTGACCTGCCAATATTAGTAGAAAACCTATGATGATGATGATGATGATATGGGGTAAGGCTAATTGACATTGGGGAATTAGAAAAAGACTTTTTTTTTTTTGCTGCACAGTTAGTTTTGACACTGGGGTTTTTCTTAATGGTGAATTTTGGGTCTGATCTTGATAATATGTGAAGCTAGCTCGACCGGTCACCAGCGTGGCGCGTGACGCGGCTAAGTATAGATTGATGCTGTGATATCTCGTTACCGTTTCAGCAATGGAACGAACAATGAATATTGTCGCTGCGAATCGTAAACCCGCTATGTGATACCTTTAGTCGAAAATGAGTTACCACTACAGTATAAGCAGGAAGTCGAATTGCATCTTCTCTTGTATTCTTATTTGTGAATTTTACATAATTTTCTCGCAATCATGAAACAAAAATGACATTTGTTATTAATTTAAATGATGAGGAAGCGTGTTTTGTTTTCTCCAGGAAGGTTGCCAACTTAGTAGTAGTTAAGGCGCAGCGACGATATCATGTCGTATGCGCGCTTAGGGAAAACTTCAATGGAAATATTTGAAACGTTCAGAAATGCTTAAGGATATAGTTGTCTCTTTCGTGGTCGTGTTTTTGAATGGCTTAAGAGATTTTGTCTGTGGAAGGTGACGAACGACCAGGTCTAATCAGATATGTCAGAAGAACTGAAAGAGTTGACAATGTGCAGGATATTTTGAATAACCAAAATGCAAGTATGTCTCAGGGTAATATAAGAATTCGTGGGTGAATAAGTACACTATTCTCCGTCAAGGAATTAAAGAAAAGGAAGGTGTATACTCGTTTCGCGCCCCATTCTTTAACGAAGAAACAGAAATCTGGAGAATCGCCTCATTGCTAGGAAGTGATGCCCGCTACTGAAAAGGAGCCAAATTTCCTCCAGAACATCATTGTAGAGGATGAAAAATGATTTTCAGTACGGTACAAAAACCAAGAGGCAATGGAATAATTTGGACAATGTTTTCACTTTAGAGAAAGCACTCAACAGTAAGGAACTTAAATATAATTTCAAAAGTTTTAGAATTTATTCAATGACATTGCAGGATCGTTAAAAGCTGTGTATGTGGACAAAAGATATTCCTACTTTGAATAAACGAGGTTCTTCAGACCCAATTTCGTTTCCTAATTCCCACACTGTGTACTTATTTTCCGGAAGTTATTAGGAAACCTAGACATGAACAACTTTAAAAGGTAGTAAAATGCTACAAATACTAAAAGTAAAAATAACTGTAACTCTCGTGTATTGCACATCTGGCAAATATTGATAACATTTGCAATATATACTTACAGAAGTTTATGAAGATGAAATTTTTCAGTTTAATGTTCCACAAGTATGCCTGTTAGGCTAAGAGAAACGGATGATTAAGGCAAGGAAATGGTGATGGAACAATTGGTGGAATGAGAACATGGGAGAGAACAGGAGTACCGTAAACTGGGTATACTTTGGTCCTTTAAAGTCAAAAAGGCCCAAAGGAAGGGAAATATTTGATTTCTTTCTACATGGTTTTTACGGTTTCTACCAGTAAGAAAAGTTGTGGATCGAAGTATTATAACATTGAGAACGCATGAATATTGGCGCTAGGTGTTTGTTTCCAGAATGTGGGGAGCGAAATGCTAACAATTATTAGCAAGTAAACATTTATCATCATTGTTCGAAGTGGAAAAAAAGCAGAGGCGGTATGTTTTATTACGATTTTGACTGGACATACTGGCTATTTAAATGTTGAAATGCAGTGAGGGTATGTTGTCTTAAAGATTGCATTTCTATTTATATAATGACTGAAAAGCATTGGAAAGCTTCTCTGTAGTAACGTGGGGGAGGATATGGAGAGACTTTGATGCATTGCCAACAACTTTCTAAAAAAAAAAAAATTGTGTATTATAGAGAATTATACACGAAAATGCTCAAAAACCGAATGAGGATATTAACAATTTCCTGCGGGAAAACTCTAGATCCCTCCCCGACTGTAGCGTATTGTAAACCCCCGGAAGTTTCACCCCCCAAGCAAATAACCTCTAAATCCGCCCATGCTCAAAACACGGCATTTATATGCATTAAGGCAAGAAGACACACACACACACACGAATATACATACATACATTCAATATAGGCCTAGCACATCAAAATATAAACTAGGTAACTTGTTTGAAGACACCTCATTTTAAAAACAAAAAGTAGAGAAAAGATAACTAAAATGTCGGTGTTGTCAACTTAGAAATTATTTCTACATAACAAATAAAATCCTTTTAAGTGTGAAGCTATTCGTCAATTACTGTGTATAAAAATGGATTTATTAAACGTATTTAGCATCCACTTTCCAGTGACGGTATGTTTTAATCATTGAAAAACCAGAGGCGGTACGGCATACCACCACATACCGCCTCACTTCGACCACTGTTTATCGTATTTCAAGTTCCACAACTTTTGTTCATTGCATTAAAGTGACATATCCTCAATGCACAAGTAAGTAGAATATAAAAACATGTTCATTAAAGAATATTAATAAGCAGACGCCTTAAATGTTTGTTCAATTACACACAAACTATTAAGCGTTTCATTGCATGGGGTAACATTGCCCCAATTTTGGGGGCAACATCGGCCCATATTTTCTGTGTTGGTAATGGTACAATATTAAAGATGAAATGGTGTATAAGGTGAAATGGTGTGATGCGATGTAATAAGGAAGATTAACCCCCCGCTAGCTTCTAAAAGAGGATATTACACAATGCCTGAATTGCAAGAGTTTTCTTCGTATAACTGAGCACTATGGTACGAAGGATATAGTGCTCTTGGTTTTGGATGTTAAGCATTCATTCACTTAGAGCGATTTTCATTGAACGATATTTTTGTTTTCCTCAAAATTGAACAAAGTGATTTCACCCCTATGTTTGTAACATCGGTATTTTAAGTTCAGTATTCAGAAATTTGTAGCTTTCCTTTATAGATATTTCGTATTCACCCAAGTAGAATACAAATAAATATTTTCATCAGACGATATTTCTCATTGGACCGAAATTGAATAAACACATTGATAATGTGACCAATGTATTTATAATACCCTGTTCTTCTCTTCTGATTCTTAAATACAGTGATACAATAATATTTTCGTGTAGTAATTAGTCATTTTGAAAACTCTTGCATGGCATCAAAAAATTGAAACTATAATCATCGTTCTTGATCAGACTGCGAGTTTATTGCTTTCAAAAGAATGCTAAAGAACTGCTTTTCAACAAGGAAAAATGTCATTACGTCCCTAATATTAGGAGATGTTAGAATGGGAATTGTGAGAATTTAAAGAAAATCGCCAAAGTATATCCAGTTTATAGTACCTCGAGAAAACTGGCGGACACAATGTTTTCCACCACAGATATACTTGGCCAGAGATCGCCCGAGAGGCGAGCGCTCTACCCCTATAGAAACTTATATTAAAGTAGAAATTTTATCCGGAGAAAAGGGACGGAAGATAGGGTGGAACGTAAAATTAGGAGGAGGATAGAACAGCGCCAAGTATAACAATGGATAAATACAATTTCAAGATGAAGATGTTTGAAGGCCACCGTAATACACTGTCAGATTTTGAATTTAAAGCAAATAACCTGCCAGTGGTTTTAGAGTAGTTATAATAACAACGATAACATCTTTCAGTATAATGACCCACGATTATGACCTTTAGACTAAGGAAGAGGAATGATTAAGACAAGTGAATGATGATTTAAAAAAGTGCAATGAGAAAGTGGGAGGAAACCGGAGTGCCCTGAGGAAGCCCACGGACACGATGTTGTCCACCACAAACTTACTTGGCTGGTAATCAAACCAGGGATCCCACGCACCAGAGGTAAGCACTCTACCACTGAGGCAGTGTGCCTCCTATGATAATAATGATGATGACAGCTGTCGTACAAGGGTTAATGTTGCCACTACTTACAAAGTACGGACGAAATGTTAGTTTTGTCAAACTGATAACTAAAAAATTGTGTGTAAAATGGAAAAATGATTGGTTTTATTTCTCATTTTTTACTTTTCTTTTTGATATTGAAAGAGTATCAAAATAAAATTTATTTAAACTGTATTATTTTTTTAAAAAAAAATATATCGTTTGATTGATCGTTACAAGATCATATTTTTATGCAACTAACTGCAAATGATGTATGGGATGGGATACGGAAAGGCAATAATAATGTGGAAGCATGAAAGGAAGAAAGAAAGAGTGGAAAACGAAATAGACTATATTTTTCTCTTTTTAAAATGTTTTCTATGAATGACACATACTGACAATTAATATGATTAATGTTTTTCAATTTGGCATATAGGGTTTCAAATGAGATGACGTGTTTTATTATATGTATGTGAATTTGAACGTGTATTTCAATTTTTCATTTCTGTCTGTTATCACTTTTGTAAGTAATTATATCTTTGTTTCTTTACAATTTCCTTTCAACTAATATGAACTAATATGGAAGAAATTAATAATAATAATAATAATAATAATAATAATAATAATAATAATAATAATAATAATAATAATTCTGATTACTGTGTTGAGTGGATCTGGAAGTTGGTCTCTGACAGAGAGAGGAAGCAAGAAGAGAGAACAATTTTCGGGAAACAAGCTTAAGAGAACACATTTGGCACAAAAGTGACCAAACATATACGAATATAAGAAAATTTGACAAGATGAATATGCAAAATTTTGGAACAATTACAAATGACAGAATATCATAAGAATAATAATGCTCAGACCAGACTGACCGAGTATTTCGCTTGCATGAAAACTACCCGCGTTGTGCGACAATTCATATTTATAAAACTTGGGGAAAAAGATCTTCGACTAAACAAAGAAGATGGATGATTACATTAAACAAGATTTTAGGAAGTAATATTCTTTAAAAATCCAAACATGATTGTGTTCACACATAACGGTATCCAATAACAACGTTTCACTTCTAAGTTGTTCTTGGCTTTTGAGTTCCTGAAGCCATGAGGTCACTTAATTATGTTACTCGTTGACCTATTTTACTTTGAAGATGTGAAATTGGCTATTACCTGAAATGTACTTACTCATTGGCTGGATGACTTGCTTCTGAGACACTTTATTGGCAGAAGAGGTGCCACGTGAAATGGTTACTCCTTTCCCGCGAGCTAGATACTACAAACCTTGTCATTACTGAAATTTAAAATCTGAGATCTGTTCGAGAGGGAACAAGCAATGTATAAGCTGCTTTGTAATCTCATATCTTGTAATATATATATCCCCTGGCATACTTAGGGAAATGGGAGGGGTGACATACAAAAATGACTGAAAACGACAAATATTAGTGTCGAATCCATAGTTATCGGGGTCCTTAAGTTGATTTGAGACAATGCTGGTGTCCTTTAAATCTAACTTCATCCCCAGTGGGGGTAACATTTCCTAGCTCAGCTAGAGGGATCGAGGGTAACATAAAGATAATCAAAAAAGTTTTCGAGGCCCCTGATATGAATAGTAAGAGTCCTGATACCATTTACGTTCAAGTTCAGCTCCCATTATTACCCTTGGGAGGGAGATGGTGACATGTAATACTAATCAAAATTAACTGATATTATTGCGAATCCATAGTTTTCGGGGTTCCTACGTTGATTAGTGTCAGTTCTTATGCCCTTTAAGTTCTTGTTCAGTCACCAGTGTGAAATAAAATCCCTAGCATTTCTAGGAGGGTGTTGGAAGGAGGAAACGTATAAAAATTTTAAAAAAATTCAAAGTTTTAAGTTTGAATTCGCTTAATAATTCAAAGTGGTATATATTAATTCAAAGTTTTCGGGGTCCCTGAGGTGAATAGATGCACCCCCGATACCATTTAAGACTTCGTTTACCAAATTAGCTCCCTTAGAGATGAAAAAAGGAAAAATGTAAAACTAATCGAAAAGGACAGATATTAGTACCTATCTAATCCGCAGTACCACTGAGATGAAAAGTCGCCTCTCAATAGCGTTGAAGTCCATGTTCAGCCTTCAGTAATACGGTTGAAAAAGGGTGAAAAATAAAATGTCTCAAATGACCCAGATTGGCGGACATAGTACTGTGAAAGTTAGACACCCCAAAGGGCGGAAGCAGCAAAGGGTGGCATCTAAAAAATAATCCAAATGACCGATATAAGTGGTTAGTGTACTTCGGGGTCGCTAAAATTAATAGTGACGCAACCACAGCTGTTTATGCCTAAATTGAGCCCCATCTTCAGACGGAGAGAAGAAGGGGAGAAAAATACAGGGTTATTATAAATGATTTGAGCGATTTCACAGTTTTAATAACTGTATTACTGTATATATTGCGATAATATTTTCATACACATAGAAAAACTCAAAAAGTTTTTGGTAACAATTACAAATGTTCGATATGTTTCCCCTTAGTAATTCGACAGACATCAAGGTGAAAATCAAGTTCTTCCCACACTCGGCACACCATGTCCCTATCAATCTGTTTAAAAGCATTGTTGATGTGGACTCGCAGTTCTGGCAAGTTTGTTGGTAAAGGAGGTGTGAACACTGAATCTTTCACATAACCTCACACAAAAAAATCAAATGAGGTAAGGTCAGGAGAGCGTGGATGCCATGGCATGAAGAGGTGCGTGGAGCGGCATCTTGCCTCACTGCTCACTGCTGCGCTGTCATAGGAGAAATCTAAAGTATACCTCCAACAAACAAAACTTTTTAAGTTTTCCTACGTTACTATTGAGTTTCGTTACAACATCTCAATTACTAGAGCTACAGTGAATTTATGAAATGGCTTCAATCATTTATAATAGCCCTGTATAATGTCAAAAATGATTCAGATTATTGTATCATTCATAATTTTCAGGATCAGTTGCTGTATTCGACTAGTGAGAAATGGAATCGTTGGAAATTATTTTCCTGTATTCGACTAGTGGGAACATGTTTGATTAGAGTAAATACAGAAACGGTTTTCCATCTAAATCAGTATTAACCAATAATAGTCAGAAGTAGTAGTAGTAGTTGTTGTTGTTGCTCAACCCAATCCTTTCGCTCACTGAATACTAAAGGTTAAAATCGTCCTTAATTAGAAGCTATAATTGGTTAGTTTTAACATTTTTTTTAGTCTGTCCACAGACCACCCAAACTCAACACCATATTTACCCAACCATTCAAGAACTATGTTATACAGGAAGCGAAAGAGCAGCAAAATACATCTATCAGCACGACTATTAGGATTAGTGTGACACAGTCTGAGAATGTTTATTATTATTATTATTATTATTATTATTATTATTATTATTATTATTATTATTATTATTATTATTATTATTATTAATGGAAGATAAACTGCTGAATATGAATTGAAAATAATTATTTAACATTCATAACATAGCTTCAATTAAAATAATTAAATTATTTTATGTTTGTACAAATCTAAAGTTACATTCACTGTCATGTTCTGGTGTATTATTATTTGTTTTTACCAAAGCATGGCATTTTCAAAGAACAATAATAGTAAAAAAACATAGCTTTTTTTAAAAAAATAATCAAAATATAAACATATGCCTAGTATGATTTAAGACAAGCATAAACAAACGTGTAACGAATAAATATTAATGCGAACATTCATTTCCATTAATTACACCCTAGCGCTGGCTGGATATTAACCTTTCTGGTATTTCCTTTTTTATATATATCACGTTAAAGCTTTTTTATTCTTTTCTTTTTTACATTTCAATAAACTACATGAATGAAATACTGAAGTCATTATGAGAGAAAATATACAACTCATCACTGAATTGAAACATGCATGTAGACAGACATAATAATATTTATTTATTTTGAATACTTACATGAATAATTCAATCCTCTTCAGGATTGCTTTTTCAGTATAAATTGAAGTTTACACACACACACACCCACACTCACCCACACACCCCACGCATCCCACGCACTCTCTCTCTCTCTCTCTCACACACACACACATACACATTATATATATATATATATATATATATATATATATATATATATATATATATATATATATATATATATATATATATTCCATCAGAAACACGTTTTAAATATGGGAATTGTCTTTCTCTAGTTTTGGTGTGAATTATTAATCTTCAGATACATTGTTATTATTTAGTTGCAATGATGTTTATTTCTTTTTCTTTTGGTTCACAAGTCATATTTAAGTCTAACAAGTTATATTTATGTATTTCAAGCAGGATGAAATATAATATTATTATAATGAAATAAAGTCAAACGTGATTACAAAATAACTGTATGTTTATATCCAGGACATACGTACAGAGTGGGATAGCAGAACAACGTATTACGGTTGGTAATTTTTATCTTTAGGTGTTAATGTGTATTAACACATAACCGAATATAGTTACAATGGAAGATTTTTGTTCAGAAATAAATTGTCAGTATAGAACCAGAAATAAATAATGATGCTGAAACTTAAATCAGTTTGATTTCCTACTGGAATGGATGCTCTTTCACATGACCTTATGTTAATACTCACATATGTGTCGTTTCCTGAGGTACTTTCAGCGATTTCAGAAATCTCCTCCTGGAGCTAAGAAATTCTTCTAGGAAATTTATCCGATCGGACTCAACCTGGCTTAACAATATTTTTCCCAGTACTGCTTTCACCTCCCGTATATCTCTATCCCAACCCTTCTGTAGAAGACTTATGGAATAATCACTGGATTCATTTATTACCGTTCGTATAAGTTTATACATGGTTTCTTCAAGATAGCAAGGATTCTATGATTCACCTACTTAAGTCTTCATCAACTCTAGCTGATGAATCACAAATTCGCGTTATAAACAACATTACTGACAACAGGTTCTTGAATGTGGTCCACTTTTCAACTTCATCTATTAACGTATTCTGTCTAGACGTAAATATTCATTAAGGATATTCACTTCTCTTAACCTTTTCTGGAAATTGGAAGTATTGTATCGCAAGTTTACTAAAAGAGTTATCACTTTTGCTACTTCAATTGACGTTCTGTTATTTTCGTCTTTCATTTAATGTTTCCTTGAGACATCAATGACAAGAACAATATCTACGGTATTAAACCAACAGAAATCATTCGATCTGGATTTAACTTTGACCTGCTTTACACACTTGTGATATGTTATTGTGTTCAGATATTTGATTCCTATATTAAATAAAAAGCACGATTTCTTTTACGATTATATGTAAGTATTGCTGATACCTGGTACAAACATAAGTCCTTATCACCTACTGTATATCATTTAAAATTATTATTAATACGAGGCACATATACAAATAAAATCCGGTTGGTTATTGCAAAGAACAAAAATTTATTGTTGATTCTACTCAAGTACATAGGTCGATTACTTTCCTACATTATCACCATGAAGCTCCAAGTACTTATGATAAAAGGTTACAAGCTTTCTTAGACAATCTGTGTACAAATCTGCCACCTGAGACTTCAGACAGTCGAGATTTGATGTCTTCAGAAGTATACTACCATTAAAGTGTTGCGAGATCAAGCCATCTTTTCAGGTGAAGGAATAAAACAACTAAAAATCACTAGGGACACGGTTGGAGTTGTGCGAGAGGGTGATAAAACGTTTCCATAAAGCTTTTTGAATTATCTCAACAGCATAGGTAGCAGTGTGTGGCAGGTGTTTGATTTTCGATGGCATGCCACAGATTATGCTGTATTTAGCAATACATATCTGCTGTGATGTCAGCTATATTCTGTGCTTTTGCTTTGAGAAATCGGATTATAGACATTACTTCACATTTGGGCGGTTTTTAGTGACGAAGCCATTCCAACGTACTGCTACACGTATGTACGTAGCTTTACGTAGATAATTACAACTCTGTTACATGTAGAGAATACCACATACGCGCAACATTGTCCGTATTTTAAGTTTCACGTTAAAAATCAACCCTTTTATGACATGCGCGTAGTAAGAACTGTATGCGAGTAATGGTATAAATTGGTAGTTTACCCAACTCCTTTACTAAAATTGTTTTAAAAATTCTACTCGTCGTAACATAAAAAAATGTTCGTGTAGAGATTGTTATATTGTATAACAATTGTAAAGTTCTTCCATTCCTTGTTTTAATATACCTAGATGAGGTAAAAATGTTCTTTCATATTTGAACATTTTTTCTAATTATATATTTATATGCGACATGTTTCAACTCGTAATAACTATTAAATTGTATGTAAGTGGAAATTGTATTAGTGATACGTCTTCCAAGAATTATTCATTGAAGTGTCATTTCTTTTGCACTAAGTCAATGTAATTATAGTATTAAAGTTAACTTTATTGCTTAAAGAAACAAATTGAGATAATAAACAGTTGAGAATACTCCAGGAGCATTGCCAGAACGAAGTTTAAAATAATTATTTTTTCTTATTAATTTCTACAGGCTTTATACCAATTGTTCTATGTACTTTATTATTATACTTATTAAACAATTCTTGTCATGTATCTTCAATTTATAATTTCCTTGACTACTATTTTTTCAACATGTTTTGTTTAAGAGTTCTGTTAAAACGTTCTATGAATGTTGTTTTACGAAGGCACATGCTCAAAATTGAAAAATTCGCAAACAATTATCTCTCTGTGACTTACATACGGTTACCGAGATATGGCTCCTTAAACCTCCCGAAATCCGAACTTTTTTGGTCAATATTTGGGGAACGGTGGCCAGCTGGCTAGTGACCACCGGTTACTATTTGTTACCAAAATGTTCATCATCCTCTTAGGTACTGATTAATACCAATATGATCTCTCTATGGCTTACGGTTCCCGAGATATAGCTCCTTAAATCTTCCAAAATCAGAACGTTTTTGGCCAATATCTGGAACGGTAAGAGTGAAGCGAAAAATTCCATCCTTCTTTCAGATACGTTTTGATGCTCTATCGAATGGAGAGCTCAAAATTGAAAAAAAAACTGCAAATAACGGATACACACACACACAGAAAGAGAAAGAGAGAAAGAGAGAGAGAGACATAGAGATTTCAGTAACGAACGTTGTGTAACAAAGTTAGTTGAAAATGTTAAAAATTAGCTACGCTTGTAAAATTAACGAATAAAACTTCCTTCCGATAAACTCTTTCCTTCTTATCCACCACACAAAGTGATTTCTAGGCAACATATTTATTTTTGTTGCACTGACTCTATCCTTAAAAACATAAATAAATAAAAAATACATAATGCTTTTAGCAGAAGAATATGTTCCCATGGCAACCTACAACAAAAGGAGTACAGTATAGCTCACAGCGATTTTCTAATCACAATTTTTAACAATTATTTATTCGAATTTCTGATGAACATAGGCACTATATAGTAAAGGAATGTGTACTATTTTCTGTTTCATGAAAACTTTTCACCAATGCGTCAGAAGACGAGAAAACCGTTTGTGACATTTCTCTTAACGTTCTGTGACTCGGTCTCGCTGTCTTCTAATTCATGACATCTGCTTAAGCTGCAACATCTCATCTCACTGAGAGAAACTGGACACATTTTGAGAAAGACAGAAGTTATGCGTTTTCTCTTTCCCCTCAGCACACAAGGATTTTGCGATCGCAGGCTTCGTAGTTTGTTCTCATCAATAAGGATCAAGAGAGATTAGCACCGGACACTCCGTTTGAACACGAGGATCCGCTGGAAGTCGTCGTTATCACTCTCACACTCTCCGTCTTGCTATCTTACTGTGTGTTTGTGAGAATTTTTGTCTCTCTCTTTCTGTCTGCTTTCCCTTTGCTTGAATTTTTTAGCATACATACAAACGTAAAGTACGATCATTGGCTACAACATGCGAGGTGCGAAACTCGAATTCAATCAAGCTGTACTAATTACCAATGCAAAACGTTAAGTGAAGTTTATGGTTCGATATTAGACTGAATTAAAAATTTAAAGTAACATATGACAGAAAGCAAATAAAGATGGTTATGATTGGTAAATATTCTCACGAAAGATGTGAGTGAGCTAGAGTTTTATTGTTCAAACCCTTTGTGAAGTCTTATTTAAATGATTATATTTCCCAGAATTACTAAATATATAATTAATACTGGTAATGAGTAATTTTGGAATGATTAGTTCCAAAAGAACAAATCCTTCAATGGAACATAGCCCTCTCAAATTGGTTTAATTGCTAGCGCAAGGGTTCAGGGATCACGGGTTTATTATGATAGTTCGGATTTCACCTTAAAGTGTAGGTTCACGTCTCATACAACCCGGAATCTGAAAAGGGACAGTAAACGCCAACCAACCTTCACTGGAACAGAAAGATCCCTAATGGAATTGTAGACTTCTAATAAGCTTACTCAAGCCTTTAAGACCAAGTCTGTAGACTTGCGCAAGTTTCCATTTACACGGCTGCAGACCTAACCAAGGATATAGCAAACTTGCTAGTACCTTGATTGCAAGCTTGTTACAGACTTGACAATGACACATGATAAGCCTAGCCTTAAAATTTCTTTAAATTGACACACTTGTCAAGCATGACTTAAAATTTACACTTGGCAAAGCTATACATAAACGGAGAACATCAAAGGGCAAGTCAAACACGGAAACATTCTTACGCAGCCTTTATTCTTACATCTGGTCTAAGCATGCACAGGTTTATATGTCAAAGCTAGCATGACTTAAAATTTATACTTGAGAAAGCCATACACATAGAGGATTTCTAAGGTTAAGTCTATCAGGGAAAATTAAGAGCAAACTTACACTTACTCTAAACGTGCTTGCTTATTGGGATTAAATCTCTGAAAGGAATTGGATTAATTAGGTCTAATAACAAGATGAATTCATTTAGCAAAGTTAACGAATCTATTTAATGTATTCGGTAGACTGAATCAAATTAGAAATAAATTGACTCAAAAACTGTTGACAGAAAGAGATAGGCGGAATTGGACAAGAACAATGCTTTAAAAGGATGAACTTTGCAAGAATCAGAAGGCAATTAATCCTCCCTGCTCCAATTCCCACCGGTAAACCAATATAACTACATTGTATGAAAAAAGTGATGATGGCTGAAAATGTTTTACAAGGTTTTACAAATATTAGTTTTTCCGGGTCTGATATTAAGAAACGAAAAAAGAAATAGGTACACAGGGAACTTGTTTAGATGTAATAAAATGTGTATTTTGGGTCTAGACATACTTAAGATGCTACTTTGGTTCTAAAACAATGCTCATAATCTTGTTGAGAAGAGAATAAATAATTACGGATAAAGTTTAGATGTACTACAGAGTTATTTGTGTAGTTACTATGTCAGTTTGTGGTGAAAAAACATCGACTTCGTGAGTTTTCTCGGGGTACTCCCATTTCCTCGCACATTCTCATTCCATTAATGTATGCTACAAACGTATTTGTCCGGAGATAAAACCACGCACCTGAGGTAAGTGCTCTATTACTAAGCTGTCGTGTCCATCTTCGAAAAATATGGCCTTAAAGAGAATATCGATCGTTGCCAATCGATGCAGTTTGTAGCTTTTATTCTGTTGAAAAAGATAATTTATTTATTGTCTATGAAAAATTAGGTACTGTTAAGTAGTAGGTTATATTTGAAATGAAATGAAATCGTTAATTTTTACGTCCCACGTTTATGCCGGTTAGGCTAAAGGAGACGGAGATGATGAGAAAAGAATGAAGTGGTGGAATGAAGAAAGTGGAAGGAAACGGGAGAACTCCGTAAAAACCCACGCACACGGTGTTTTCCCACTACAAAGTTCACTTGGCGCGAGCTGGGATCGAACCAAGAATCTCATGCACCACATGTGAACGATCTAACACTGAGCCACCCCGACCCCGAAGTTGTATTTTTTGTAGTTTGATTTTTTTTTATTCAAGTCCTAACGTATTGTCCTAACAAAGATGAGCTTACTGCTAACAGTGTCACACATCGTCTTAACAGTAACATATATAACCCTAAAAGTTGCGCGCTCACGCTTTTTGTGAATTTTAGCAAAATATTAACAGCTTATTAAGCAGAAATTTTTATATACTTTTCACTTAAAGTCCATCATAAAAACGCAGAACACTGGTAGACAATTATATTAGACTCGCGAACTAGCATTTGATAATATGATAGCCGAGTTGAAAAAATGCCTAGCCTCCCATATTAATGCCAACGAAACAACATCAGAGTTTCAGCTTTAAAGGGTATTGTTTACGGGTGATTATCTCATAATTTTATTACCGTTTACGCATACTCATACACTTTCACTCCGAGAGTTACACAGGAAAATAAATTCGCCAACCACAAATACATCTAACAAAGCAATATCGACCGTCAGCTTTTGACCCAATGCAGGTTCCGCATTCTACCGAATGTGGTTTAACTGCATGAATAAAGCAGTAACCTAACAAACGAAAGAGAAAAAAAACGTACACGCTAAAAATAGATATATCCTCCATGTATTAACTTAATATTTAATCAAATTAATATTGAACTAATTCTTTTACGTGTAGCGAAACACTCTCACGATTCAACTGTTTTCCCAGATATACATATAGGCAAAAATAAAGCCAAGTGTCTATCATAAGTAAGTTTTTCC
This sequence comes from Thermobia domestica, assembly GCF_964235325.1. Lineage (NCBI taxonomy): Eukaryota > Metazoa > Arthropoda > Insecta > Zygentoma > Lepismatidae > Thermobia > Thermobia domestica. The sequence continues at coordinate 63,691,135 of NC_137458.1, forward strand.
AGAGTTTTCCTATTCCACGTCAGTCAAACCATCTTCACAAATACATTTATGCTTCGAGTGGGGAGGATATTGTGCTGTAAGGAACTTTAGCACAGAGTAGAGTATTGTACTGCATGGGGCAGAAACAAAAACATTACGCAAAAGTGATAAAAAAAAACAACTCGAAGCTTTCGAAATGTTGGTGTGGAGAAGAATGGAGAGAATTAACTGAGTCAGGTGGGAAAACAAAAGAGAGGATGTTAGAAATTATGGGAGAAAAGAACAATTTTAGATATTATTGGAAAGAGGAGGAGAAACTCGTTGGGACATTGGCTAAGAAGGAACTGTATCATGAAAAACTGTATCATGTACAGTGGCAGAATAAAGGGTGAGAGGGTGAAGCAGGTTACAGTTGATGGACAGTATCGAAACAGAAAAATCATACATGAAGACGAAGATGTGAGATGAAGACTGTGGAACATGTGACCTGCCAATGATGGCAGAATACCTACGATGATGATGATGATGACATAAGCCAAATACAAGTTATGCCATATTTGCCGATAATAGTTTTCTTATAGGTATGGGAATACTATAGAACTTCAATACAAGAAAGGTCGATGTTGAAAGTTTTAATAACATGAAGAAAAAAGTAAGAGAACAACACTACAATTCTGCATTAAAGCCTCCGGTTTAGGAAAAATCATCTAAAGTTTCTTAAGAAATGACAATTTCGGCAAATCAACAGAAATTCAATTGAAAACAGATAAAATGAGCATGAAATATCTTTCTAACATCAGATATTATCTAAAAATTCTTTTATTAGATACTCAAATTATAAAACATGCACGTTATTATTATTTAAAAAAAATAGTTTTGTAGGTCGCGATTACTTTTCGAAAACCCTCACAAGGGACTAAGAGGAGGAGACCAGTGTGACCAAGTATTTCGTTTAAATATCATACATATGTTGGTGTGAAATTAAGTATGTATATAAAGACTTTTTGGTAGTTAAAACAGGTAAATATTATTTACTTGCATCAGTTCAACATAGCTTACCATGGAAATGAGAATTGAGCATTTTTAATTCTTTTATAAACAGAGTTATCACGTATAAAAAATATATTTTTTTTTAAATATCGGAGTGATATCTTTTCTTGTATCATAACATGGCAGATTTACATCGTAATGAACTTTTGAAAATTAAACCCCAAAAGAGCGAGTGAGGAAATTTTCATATAACCGCCTACCGTATTTCTTTTAAATTTTTGAACTTCAAGACATAGTATATGATATATAGGAACTTTTGCATAAAAGCAATAAGAATATACGACATTTAGTTACGTAAACTACATGTAACTAAGAACTTCATTGGCCCAACTAATAGTTATCTATAAACAACTTCAACAACCAATATACACATAAGGCTTGAGAGATACTCATGCCACTTGATGAATTGTAAGCCAGAGTGGGCTCAATAACATTTCAAGAACCGAAAAAAAATCAAGATTAAAATAATCTTGATCCTTATCTTGACATAATTACAAGAAATTTTCAAGATTTTTATATGTAATAGATATCTTAGAATATGTAATCAAGACAGTAGTATTATTTCAAATTTGGTTACAAGTGCAGACTGCTATCAAATTTTCAATTAAAATTAGTTAATTTCTGCTTGTTTAGAGTAAGTTACGGAATTTAACACTTATACAAAATGGTGTAGTGGATAGTGTATATGCCTTTGATGAATGAGGTTCTGGGTTCGATTCTAATTGAGAGAGTAACGAACACAAAACTAAAAATATTCACTTTTGGCAATTTTCCTGTGGGTTTCTTCCAGTAGGTTACAATCATGCCTAATTTCATCATTCGAATTCTGCCGGAAGTGCCTAATCATTTTGGGATGTAGATGCCCCATATAAATAGCATGGGAAAAATGTTTCAGTTGCCATAACACCACTCTAAAGTTGGAATTTTTTATTTTTTCTGACTTTTGGTGACGCTAACAAAAACTTAGAAGCACACCAAATTTCAAGTTTTTATTCCAATTCCAAATACCTAAAATATGAGGTCCAAAAAAGTCCATTTAAATAATATGGAGAATGTCTTTACCTCCCCTTTAGACCCACTAAAATTTTAAAAAATATTCACTTTTGGAAATTTTTTGTGGGTTAGTCCCGGAAAGCTAAAATCATGTCGAATTTCAGCTTTCCATGCCAACCGGAAGTACTCGTTCTTCTATGTCAGTTCATATAGTTTTATATATAATTCGGATTAGGATTTGGTGCTGTGCATCCTAACCAGAATGGATAATTAAATACGTAATACAGAAATTTAATTCACAATTTATTCGAAAGTTTCTTATTGCGCGTATGTTTAATTAAGTTAAAAGTTGATCGCACATTTGAATTGCGAGATTTTAGCATTGAACTCGTTGAAGAATTCGAGTCTTTTGACTGCAATTATTTAAAGACTCGAAAGCCTTTACTGGTAATATACTAGAGTAGTTTGATATAGCAATTTGTTAGATTAAGCTTAAATTAACATCGAAATATGATTTAGTCAAAGCAAACTAACGTAGCGAAATATCTGATTGATTTAAATTTAACAACAAATAAAAGGGGAAAGAAAAGTAGTAGGGGTTTATCTGTACTGAACCTTATAAGGTGAATCCTTTGCATTATTATTCAGCCGGATTAACCTAGAAATACAGGACACAGTGAACGTTTGCTAGTGTGTGAGGGGGAAGAGGTGTATGTAATATGTGCGTGTGTGTTCATGTACAGTAGGGCAGGGCAGCTATATACATGATACTGGAAATGGAAGGTAGGAGAAAACGAGCGTATAGGGTACTAACACGCAGAATCGATGCCTTTGGGCTTTATAGCTGGAAAGCCTGTGCTTGTTCGCCTGAATAGATACAAGCTTTCATCCCTGGCAGGCAACGAGCAAGTTCCTTCACACATTCAAAGCAAATTGCTTGCAGAAGGACATGAACAGTGGAGAGGATTCGGCGGAAGGGGGAGGAGAGAGAGAGATCCCTAAAGGAGGGTGGGGCTCCAGGATCTGGACTTTCTAATTAAGAGGAACACACGTAGTATATGAGAACGCTAATTATGCTCTCTTGCAAGTTCACCCCTTTTTTCTTCCCCCACGTCCTTTTAAAAAAATAAATTTTAAAAACGAAAGCTTTTGGAAACCGTAGGCAGGCTTTTCCTCGTTCAGATTAGTGGCGTTTGGCATTACGTTAGTAGGAAATCGAGCAAAAAGATTGCATTAATTCTATTTTATTTTTAATCTTTCTTTCTTTCTTTCTTTCTTTCTTTCTTTCTTTCTTTCTTTCTTTCTTTCTTTCTTTCTTTCTTTCTTTCTTTCTTGGGATTGTAAACCTTTCTCTTTCGTTTCCACATCTCTCTTACTCTATGCATAAAATCACACCAGCAGTAATTTCAGTAAAGATTATTTTGAACAAAAACACAGTATGACTTCAAAATGTGTATAACTTTATAGCATACATTAGTTATGAAAATATTGAAATGAAGGAAACGAGAAGAAAGAATAATACAAATTAAACTATTGTGTGAGTATATATTGAACATTTATTGTAATGTTGATTTAAAGCAGGGTTCCTCAAAATTTTGACATAACACATTGGTATGTCGCAAATTTTTATGTACTGCGGAAGGCTTATAAACTTTGCAGATATACGACTACTTTATTCTTTTCAATGAAGCATTTAATAATAAGTTAAATCAATCTTAATACAGATTGTGTCAATTAACACCTGTGTCAATTATTAATTCTAACCTAGCATAACATAATTTTGTCATGATGTATTCAAATATTCATTACTGCAGGTTGGAACTGGGGGTTGGAACGCAGTGATTTTACAGAAGACAGCTGTAGAGTAATCAGTAAAAGAACATAAAGACCTTTTTTCTGCTAACAGCTAGTCGACGGCTTCTTAGTGTCAAAGGAACGTATCTCAGAAAAAAAAAGAACATTTCTGACATTATCAGAGCTCGAATTTCTTTCTATGAAATGATTATAAGTCAAACTTCCTTGTAAAAAAAATAGTTGATCAAACAAAAAGCATTTTGGATTACCAAAAACTAAAATTAAATGCGAAAACACAATTTCTTTTCGCGATTCTGAAAAACTAATTTTTAGTAGATACGTTCCTATGACACTAAGCCGTCGTAGTATTTTCAGCTTTAGTATAATTATAAAACCTTTTTCTATTGTTAATCTTCAAAGACTTCACACATGTAACCGACTTTTCATAGCGTTACAAGCAACAGAGACAGTATAGAGTATTATGAAAAAGTTCCGAAACTTTTGCAGTAAACCCCTGTGACGTTATGCAACCATAATCGCCTTTATGAATATATGGTTGCCTATAACTGTTACTGTGACGTAATTAAAACAGCATCTGTAGGGATATTTCACAGTGTAGCTCCAACGATTACCGTCAAATATTAATATATATATATATATGGAACCTCCAGGAAGTTACATTCTTTCAAGCAAAAATCGTATAATCAAAATCGATGCATATATATATAAAGACACGTGGAATTGAGAAACTCCTTTTTTGAAGTCGGCTAAAAAATAAGTATAATTAAGCAAAAAACAGATTTAGCGTCATGGTATGGAGCTTTGTATAAATTGGAGAATGTATTTAGTCACGATCTCTAAATTTATCTATAACATAGTAAATAGAAATATGACTTCAATATTATTACAGGTAAAATACATCTTAATAAAGTAAACAGCAGTATCCAGTCTTAACCAGTGCTGGATTTACATATAAGCTTAGCAAACTATAATTTGGGCCAGACTCTCTTGGGGGCCTCAAAAAATTAAACGAAAGATTGGATGCACATTTAAAATATAAGAAAATAAATAAAATAAAATCTATATATAGCAACAGTACATCATGCTGTATAGGCTCCTATGACGTAAGTAAAGGGGTCCCTTTTGCAAGCCTGCTTCCTAAAATATTTCTGGTTTCTTCATTTCTGTACATAGGGTGCCTACGTTCCTCTGTACACAAAAAGGGCACATTACCTTCAAAGGCTTAAGGCCCCACCAAACCTAAATTCGACTCTGGTCTTACCATAGTAGTAACAATAATAACAATGCCGAAATAAAACGAATAACATGTGAAACATATGTAAAAAAATATGTAACCGTTGAACTAATAGTCGTTTGTAAGTCTGCTAGAAATGTAGCTCTCTGCATTCCCCTTCGCAAAATGGCTCGACCATTCTGAATGGCGAAAAAATTGCCCTCACACTATTTCTCTCATGACATAGACTCAGGCCTCGTCCTGTTGTCTTAATAACAAGCTATGAACCATACCCCTAGCTTAGGACAGAGAGTATTAAAAGAACATGTTCAGTGAAAATAAAAACTTCCAATGAATATTGATAACAAGTGACGGGCGTTTGAAGGACTTTTTAATTACAAATAAAACATCAAGTCATTTGTTCTCCTGGTGTAATGGCACTGGCAGATAGAACTGAAATAATGTTCAAGAAAATCATAAAAGAAAGTACCCATCATTCAAGTGTTAACGGGGATAATTTTATTGAAAATATAACAAGTTTTGTGCACAACACCAATGCCAATGTTCAGTTTTCAACCTTGAAATTTCGCATGGAAGCTTTGTTTGTTCAGCTTCAAAAATTTGGAAAGGCGAAGACTTTAAAAACAAAAGATCTGTCTACTATCTCAAGATATCGAGAATTCAAACCTTCAGTTTGGATGTTCTTCTATCGGATACTGTACTCGTGACCTACATTTAAATATCTTCTTTTTTCTTACAACTCACATATCTACATCCCAGCGAGGAACCTTGTTAAAAATTCACATAACGTCAACGCCTGTAAGGCAAAACCTTCAGTTAAGTCTTTTTTGCGATCTCTGGAGCCTTCCTCAACGCGTTCGTTTATTCCTTCCTAATCATTGGAATTTTCCGTCAAATAACTTACTTTGTTTTCCTTTCAGTGCTTACCTCTGGTGTGTTCCAGGAATGAAAGTTATATACACAATTTGCTACGTCTGGAAAAATAAGTAAAGGAGAATTTTATACTCTAAGAAGAAGGAAAATGGGAAAAAATGGCAGGTAAAATAAAGTTAAAATTTACAATTTCGAAACTTTCGTTGTTTTGCGATAGAATCAGCGGCGACAATTTAGATTTTGCTTCGGGAGAAAGTAGAGATGTAATTTCACATTCTACGTTAGAGTATTACTAGCAGAATACCCGTTCTTTGTACGGGAAGAATATTTTCCATAAGAGAAGATGAGATTTGGTATCTGATGAAGCCAAAATGTTAGTTGGCGAAACTGTAACATGTATGTAGTTTTTTATGTGAATATATTGTTTTGCTCAGCAAATAATTTGTTTGTGTTTAAGTATATACAAAGCAAAGCTTCTAGATAGTGTCTGATGAAGCCAAAATGTTAGTTGGCGAAACTGTAAGACTATGTAGTTTTTTATGTGAATATATTGTTTTGCTCAGCAAATAGTTTGTTTATGTTTAAGTATATACAAAGCAAAGCTTCTACATAGTGTCTGATGAAGCCAAAATGTTAGCTGGCGAAACTGTAACACGTATGTAGTTTTTTATGTGAATATATTGTTTTGCTCAGCAAATAATTTGTTTTGTTTAAAGGAAGAATATGTTTTATTTTGGACATAAAGGATGTCAAAACTATCACCAATCAACTTAGGCACTCCAAAAACTATGGATTCAACACTAATATCGCTCATTTTCGATCACTTTTATATAAATATCTCCCCTTTCCCTCCTCTAAGTTGCACCGTCAAAATGAAATAATAAAAATTATCCCAGACCAGAACCTCATCTATGTTGAAAATTTGATTGACATTGGTTTGATAGTCTAAGAGTTATTAATCACAAACATAGTGACTCTCATATATATATATAGGTAGATAGATAGATAGATAGATAGATAGATAGATAGATAGATAGATAGATAGATAGATAGATAGATAGATAGAGAGAGAGAGAGAGAGAGACCGGACAGTTCAACTATTTTGTATTGTAGCCATCTCAATTTAGCGGAGAGAGCCACTATGTTCTGGTCAAATATTCTTTGGAGTTTAGTCTACATATAACACATGATAATAAAGTGCTAGTCTGTTGCTCTTAATAATGGTCTTCAGGAGTAGAAACAAGGCATTTTGCTGGAAATTGCGAAAGAGGTGGGTGAATCCGGACACTAGGGGAGGCGAACCCGGACGAAGTAGAAAATATTCTTAAAATCAAAATATGGTTACAAAATCATCAGACAAATTAAATGCGACAAAAACATTTACCTTAGATGTGTTTTCTTAATACGAATGACTTATAAGTAAGGATAAGAAATATTATATAGTTCTGTTTCCAAGTTTAAACGTATACAAAAGCTCAACAGGATGTGTATCTTACCTGATTCTGAATGAAAAAGTCAACATTAGAACTTTTCTGAGTAAAGGCCTTAAACACTTGATTTCTAATAGTCTAATGACTATTGTTTAGTTAAACGTGAAACACAGTCTAGTTAGCCACAGTATGGCTACACTACATTAGAGATTATACTACATAATTTCTTGCAATAAAAACGCTGTTGAAATACGAACAGTTCAAGTTAAATGCATTTTCCGTATACGAATGAACAACCAACACATCTTACATGATACCATATTTTGCATTTTGTGCATTCTATCTAAGGACCATATTTATGAGAGTCACATGCATGATAAGTTTTACCACAGAAGCTACAATTACCACAATCACTTGGTTAGGTCGATGTACTAGCAATTTCTTCTGTAAAATGCAATTTCTTTCCACAGGTAAATCGTTCCCCTGGTGGTTCCCTTGTGTAACGTTCTCTTTCTCAATGCGTTAGTTGGACAACAGATTTTTCTCCAGCTTTTTCTAGCATTTTTGTCGACCTGGTGTGAGCTGCAAGCCTGATTCATCCCCATTATACATCCGCTCGAGGTGATTCTATAACGATGTTTCTGTCAAAGTTTCTTTCAATTACTCATAGAAACGGATCATAGTTTCTTTATTAAACCCTTGCGCCCTTGCATTGGATAGGTCTAGTGGTTTTCTCAGAGACAAATTGTGCCTCTTGACGAAAAATGAGAACTAAGCAGAACCATCTAATCGTTTGTTTGTGTTAAAGGGACGTGGAATATTTTGTATGGAAACAAAATCAAAGACCGACTTTTCATATCGTGATGGGTAAGGCCAAATCCTCTCTTTTGTAAAGTAGAAACTCTTTCTGCAAATATTCTTTTCTACTGCAGCACTAATAGCACTTTGACGTCTAACCTTTCTAACTGGAAGCTCTTGTTGATTTCTTCTGTTAGTCACGCTCCCAGATTGACATGTCTCCCCTAGACGTAGCCACAACATTGTGAAGTCATCTACTGTCCATGACTTATGTTGTTTCCTTACGTAGTGTCTAACCATTTGAAAAAATAGTTTAATCAGGCGTCACGAAATTAGTTCAAGTTTAACATAAAATAGAATATAATGTTTACTGTCATCTTTTCTTCACAGAAAGTAGCACTTAATGTGCCTACAAAATTTACCAGATTGCACATGTAGGTGCACGGTTTAAACTCTACTGCTACACTTTTAAGTTATTCACAATTATTCGAAATGCTTATCAATGATTTCATGGATGTTAGAGGTAATTAAAAGATGAGAAGTGAAGAGTCATACCAAAAACAATCACGTCTATTCTGAGATAAGGTACAGGTTCCGTCATATCAATTTTATCACCGGTGAAGCATAACTAAATAAAACATGTATTTCTTCACTGAAAAAAATATTCCTTGCTGAATATAGAGCCATCTATCACGAGTGATGAAGAAGTATAAGACAGATTAGCATTATTTATTGCACATGTATTCTGAAATGGCAACAATGGGGATTTCTAATTAAAGAAACCTTAGTGCAACTAGTTTTTATTGATTAGAGTGCTATTTACTTATCAAATAAAATTTACGTATTTTTCCCCGTAGAATCCGAATCTGATATAAAAAATGGGGTCCCTATTTAAATTTTCAAAGTGGCTCCATATCCCACCCCAAGAAGGTCGGGTGGGCTAAGTTTATAACAGGTAATTTTCCTCTCCGAAATAATATTTTATTTCGAAGTTTTTCTCGTATTGTTTATTATTTCTCGAAATATTTTGCAGTGTATATGTGCCTACGCACCTTCTACAAAAATATATAATATAGTTTAAATTATTTTTATTTTTATCTCATAGAATTCAAATGAAAATGTCTGAAATAGTCCCAATGAGAAATAGAGGTCCAGATTTACCTTACATTTATTGTCCGGATTCGCCCCGCATGCGCACAGTTAACTTTATTTATCACCAGGAGTGGCGTCGAGGAGTAATTGTTCTATGACCTTGACGTAAATGATTAGCATAAGTGACTCTTTACTCACACGAAACTAGACTGGCAAAATAGGCAAATTCATGTTGTGCTCCGTATTTTACTTCCCAAGAAAATGTTCAAAAACCTTAGAATGTCCGGACTCGTCCCCTTTACCCCCTCCCTCCCTCTCTCTCTCTCTCTCTCTCTCTCTCTCTCTCTCTATATATATATATATATATATATATATATATATATAGATAGATAGATAGATAGATAGATAGATAGATAGATAGATAGATAGATAGATATAAATATTACACTATTAATTAAAAATATATAACTGAAGCTCGAAAGGGAAGCAACTACCCCTCCTCTTCCCAAAATGATGGTGCTGAACGTAACAAAAACTTAATTAACCTTAAACCTTGCACTGAAGGCTGTTTTTAATCCCTGGGTTACAGAAGTGTGTAGGATAGCTGCTACTAACCGGTTTGCACAAATTATTATTATTATTACTACTATTAACTTCAGTGATTTAATTGAAAAAAGTATTTATCCAAACTCATCTTACGACTTTAGCAGTCTCCACGTGGATTTAAACAGGAGTTCAACACCGTCTGACAAGTATTTTCTGGAACGCTATATTCCAGTGCGACTAAACCACAGATTAACTTGCAAAATTGAAATATATATATATATATAGTTTGAGTTTCAGAACGATAGCCCCTGTATAATGGATAACCCCGTTTTACATAAATATATAACTGGTTTCATACTTCAAAAGCATACATTAAAAGTGGAAACCTAAAGACGACGACCTTTTCCTTCATAGAGCCTAACACTGATTTATTTAAACACGTCATTGTAATTATCTATACAAGTATGATGGAAGTGAAAAAAAATGAATGATGTATCAGTCCTAGATTCAAGAGGACTGTTGAATGAGGGGTATGGCTGGATCTGTTGTTTTGATGCAGCAATATTAATTTGTCTGCCTATCATACAAACTCACAGGATGTCAGAATGTGATAACAATAAATTGGTGTCAGGACATTAGTCTTATAACAAATGGAATTCACCTCTTAAACTCTCAATATTGAAACAGATATTAATAGCAACAATTCCTTGCCAAACTTTCTTTACATTCACGGTACCATGTTTGGGAGTTTCATCAACACGCTCTCTGTAGAAAATAGCACGCGGCCTATTACATATATTTTTTTTTTCTAGTTGGCATACCTCATCCAATATTGTGCCTCACAGAGTACAAGTAGATTTATAAATACGCCAAAGTCCTAGCAGCAATGTTATACCGCTTCCCTTAAGATCAGCTAAGTCCAGCAGTGCCGCGTCTGGTCAGAAGAAAGACGAGTGAAAATTCCTACTCCGTAGATGGTACTGACATTACGGCAGCCACTACACATCGTGAGTACAATTAGAGCTACTTGAAAGAAAAAAAGTAGCGATCTCCGGTCTAGAAAGCCTTCATTGACGGCGAGAGGTATCGATATGGTGACCACATATCACCCCAAAGGTATGGGTATCACAAGCCCATTGATAAGTCCTTGTCTCCTAAGGACTCTTATGCTAGGAGTGTAATGTTTCAGTGTAAATTCAAAAATACATGTACAGGTAATAACTAATTGTATCATACTAATTTATAATATTCAGTTTACATTTCTTTCAATGTTTCTACCAACTGTTCATTTCTTCGATAATTTTCCCCTTTAAATATATTTTTTTCAACTTCTCGTTAACGAAATGTCATTTCACTCTCAACGACCTAAAACTTGAAATTATGCAAACTCAGCTGCAAACATTTTCTGTTTTCTTAGTTTCAGTACTTTGAGTTTCAGGGTTCTTGCTGTGAATTCAAAATACGTGTCTCTTGTAAAAGAGTGGAAAACCCCAAAACCTTCCGCCGCCGAAGCTCTTCCCTTGACAAGAACGAACTCATTACGTCGCAAAGTAGCAATGTGACGTTTCGTTATCCTTAATACACCCTGCCTGCACACACTACTCTTTTGCAAAGTCTTCTTCCCCTGCAGCTCTTTCTTACTTACTTTCTCTCATGCTTCTTGGTCCTTAAAGACTAATTACATCTGTGCACTAACCTCCCCTTCCTACTTTCTTCTTCTACTACTGGTTGTACCGCAGGTTCGTTATTCGAAGTTAATTTACTTGGATGCGCCCGCCCGCTCGCGCGCCCGCCTTATGACGACCCAACTTTTCCGAAAAGGTTCTCTTCGTGCTTCTGTGCCAATGTAGAATGTCAGCAGGGTGTCCCGGGCTCGGTTTTGTGTGTGTGTGTGTGTACGTAGAAGTATGGAAGAGAGACAGAGAGAGAAGTTGGCTGCGAACATGACAAGCATTAGTCCTCTTTTGTTTCATACAGCTAATTACCTTGAACGGTATGTTATTATGTCGTACATAATAATGTCGAATATCTAAGAAAATCATGGTGCTTTACCCAAAGGTGAATAGGTATAATTCGTTGTTCAATATCTTTAAAAGAGCACATAATTATTTAACATATTCAAGTATTTCCAGTGTTCAAATATTTCCATTTTCTGATTCTCATAATGAAGAGTCGAGAAATTTTAAGTTTATGAATGACACATTGAATTTTTTGATGCCTTCTCTTCTGAGCCAAACATTCTTATGCAGAGAGCCCGCGAATTACGAACGTAATCAATTCTCTAATGCTGTTTGCGGATCGAACTTTTTTTCTCCCATTGAAATTAGCTATATACAATGAATTCGATGTAGCTATAGAAACCCAGTAGATACTTACATTTTCTACTTTAGTAAATTTTATTTGAATTTCTAATACAATATACCTTCGAGCAGGCGTGCAACCAGAAATTTTTGTTGGAAGGAGTCCAAACTCTGTGGGGAAGTTCAATACTACAACAAGCAATTACGTATACGTATGTACAGTGGCGTATTTACGATTTTGTATCGGGAGGGGCTTTGCCGGGAAATGTGAAAATTCTGCAAGATATTTCATTTACTTTACTATACTAATTAATATTTCGGGTGGGATTAAGCCCGGAAGCCACCCCCGTAAATACGCCACTGCGTATGTAGTATTAAACGGGTACTATGCTGTACCCAAAAAGACGGTAAGTAATTGTAAAATACTACCACTTATATTTTAATAAATTTGATTTGAACTACTCACGGAGCAAAACAATACGTTTCTTTGCAAATATATATATATTAACTTGTAACAGTTTTAGCAACTAGTTTGTGAAACTGTTACACGTTAATAATTCTTTCGATAAACGTATTGTTTTTGCTCAGCGAGTAGTCTAAATCAAATTTATTCAAGTTTATAAGAAGCAAAGCTTATACAATGGGAAACTATACTTTCAGAACACATTATAGAGCTAAATTAATTTTATAAGAGAAAGAGTAGTGAAGAAGTGTAAATTTTCATGCTATATTAATAAACATAAATAACATTAATAACATAAATTTTCATGTTTCAAATTTTCATGCTACAGTAATCAATCATTTCCCTGTTAAACAAGTAAATTTTTATTGAGAAAGTGTACAAATGTATGTTGAGTTAGGAAGTTTTGAGGGAGGGTCCGGACCAAGGGCGCTCCATGTTGTGGTTTCCAAGGGGGGGCAAATATAAGCAAGGTTTCAAATATAGTTTCAAATTTTGCTATAACTAATGTAAAAATTCTATTGGGCTTTCGATATTCCCAAGTATGATTTCCTCTTGCGGGTGGGAAGAGCGCCCCACCTTCCCCCCCCCTGATGGGCACCCTTGGTCCGGACCCGGTGGATCCTCCCGTGGGAACAATTCTGCCTTCGAGCCATGAATGTAATCCGTTCTGTAACTCTGTTCGCGAACCAAAATTATTTAATTCCGTTGGAATTCACGTGTAAATACAATTACAATTAACATATTATTTTTAAAATTATTAAGTGTTTTTCTCTGCTTTTATATACAATGAAAATAAAACTAAATTTTTCACTGTTGCCATCAGTAGCACTTCAACTTTTCTTTCTTGGGAACCATAATTGGTGTTAAAGTAACACAACACCACCGACAGAAGCGCGCCTTCAGTGGACAAGGGAATCATATCCACTTTAGTTTATTTAACAAATGTGATATTTCATCTTTAACATTTCCATCGGAAACTCCTTTCAGAGCTTAAAATATTCATCTCTAGATATTGTAAATTACTTTTAGAATATAGGAAAACAGTGTTAACTTTTACTTAAGCGTACCGTACAAACTTTGTAACGTTTTCTCACAGTGTTAATTTTTTGCATGTACTTAAGAGTACAGTACAAACTTTATGTCACTTTTTCTCACAGTTGTAATTTTTCCATGTATTTAAGCATACAGTGCAAACTTTATGTCACTTTTTCTCACAGTCTTAATTTTTCCATATACTTAAGCATACAGTACAAACTTTATGTCCCTTTTCCTTTCAGTATTATTTTTTCCATGTATTTAAGAGTATTGTGTAAACTTTGTCATTTTTTCTCACAGTGTTAATTTTTCCAAGTGTTTAAACATACAGTATAAACTTTGTCACTTTTTATCTCAGTGTTTATTTTTCCATGTACTTAAGTGCACAATACAAACTTTATGACACTTTCTTACTGTGTTAATTTTTCCATATACTTAAGCATACAGTGCAAACTTTATGTCACTTTTTCTCACAGCCTTAACTTTTCCATATACTTAAGCATACAGTGCAAACTTTGTCACTTTTTCTCACAGTGTTAATTTTTCCATATACTTAAGCATGCAGTACAATCTTTATGTCACTTTCTCTCACAGTGTTAATTTTTCCATATCCTTAAGCATACAGTGCAAACTTTATGTCACTTTTTCTCACAGCCTTAACTTTTCCATATACTTAAGCATACAGTGCAAACTTTATGTCACTTTTTCTCACAGCCTTAACTTTTCCATATACTTAAGCATACAGTGCAAACTTTGTCACTTTTTCTCACAGTGTTAATTTTTCCATATACTTAAGCATGCAGTACAATCTTTATGTCACTTTCTCTCACAGTGTTAATTTTTCCATATCCTTAAGCATACAGTGCAAACTTTATGTCACTTTTTCTCACAGCCTTAACTTTTCCATATACTTAAGCATACAGTGCAAACTTTATGTCACTTTTTCTCACAGCCTTAACTTTTCCATATACTTAAGCATACAGTGCAAACTTTGTCACTTTTTCTCACAGTGTTAATTTTTCCATATACTTAAGCATGCAGTACAATCTTTATGTCACTTTCTCTCACAGTGTTAATTTTTCCATATCCTTAAGCATACAGTGCAAACTTTATGTCACTTTTTCTCACAGCCTTAACTTTTTCCATATACTTAAGCATACAGTGCAAACTTTATGTCACTTTTTCTCACAGCCTTAACTTTTCCATATACTTAAGCATACAGTGCAAACTTTATGTCTCTTTTTCTCAGAACGTTAGTAATTGAATTTGTTTCTCTTGTGCTCTCAACATAAAATTGCTTATAAAAAATATAGCGTTTAGAATATAGATTATAGTGTTAAATAGAATATAAATTGTAATGTAATTATATACTGTAGAATATTATAAAAATCACTTTATTTTCCTCTCTTGAGGTCTGGAATTCTCAACTAATTAATAGATCACATTAATTTTACTCAGGATGTAGAGGAGTGGAAAGTTAGGAAAGAGTTCATGAATAGAGATGACTTTGAATAGACGTCTATAAAAGGAAATTAAGTTACTAATTATTTAAAACTAAATATTTTAGAAATTAATTACCTCTATTACACTGAAACGATACATTAACGTAGCTAATGCTTTCCGAAATAGTAAAAAAAAAAATTCCTCTCTTGTTAAAGAGAGAGCATGTTGAGTTTTAGTTACAGGTCGTATTGTCTATAAAATGAAGGTTGCTTGTTAATTTTGTAAGTTCATGATATAATTAGCGATTTTGTTCTTACAAGTTCCTGCTAAAACTTTTACACAATACGCGCACATGTAAGTTGGTAACAAAATTCATTAATGTTCCAAAACTTCTACATTTGTGATTTTTTTTTTTTTTTTACCTAGAAGCTGGAAAAGTAACTTAAAAGCAGCTCTTTCTCGATGTTGAATTACGTAATAAACTCCAAAATATCTATTACAAAGCAAAAATATTTCTTGAACATGTAAAAATACAGAGTATATAAATAGATAATCTATTATTAAGACTACGTCAGTCGTAACAGCGTTATAGCTAGGAATGGGCAAAACTATTTTTTTTATAAAAACCGGAAACCGGTTTCAAGAAAAACCGAAATCCGAAAAACTGACATTTCGGTTTTCTCCAAAACCGGTTCTTTTTCATCAAAACTGGTTCGGTTTTTCCATCGAAACCGGTTTCGGTTTCCTACAAAAATCGTTTTTTTTTACCGAAACCGCTTTCGGTTTTCTCCAAAATCGGTTCCGGTTTTCTTCAAAACCGGTTCGAAAAAATGAAATGAAATTTTTGAGTTTATGCCGGTTAGGCTGAAGGAGACGGTAATTATGAGAAATGAATGAAATGGTGGATGAAGAAAGTGGGAGGAAACGGGAGAACCCCGAGGAAACCCACGCACACTGTGTTTGTCCACCACAAAGTTCACTTGGCGGGAACAGGGTTTGAACCCGGAACTCCATGCACCATGAACCCGGAACTTTATCACTGAGCCACCACTAGTTATAACTCTCAGATATCTTAAAATTAAGCGACAAGTCACATGTTGCATTACTGTAATATGAAATGAATAATTTATTTAAGCTTTTATTTTTGGTATTGTAACAATACGGAATTTTCAATACCGTCATCATAGGTATCCTACCATTATTGCCAACTTACTTGCTGCAATCTGAGAAGCCACCATGCACCATGGTTTTCAGCTAACCTTTTGTCTGCACGTCACACATTTCTATTTGAATACCATCCGTCAATTATAGCTTCTTTCGTCCCTCCCTCATTTCCTGCCGTATCTTCTAGCATGTCTTCATGATAAAATTTTCCGTTTAGTCAATGTGCTAACCAATTTCTTTCCCTATTTTTAACCCTAAAATGCATTTTAATGCCAACTGGCATCATAGTGAACAATAATAATGATATTCTTAAAATGTATATATTAGCGAATAGCGCACGCCGATGCCATGTGGCACCAATGGAGTTAAGCTTTCTACCACACAGAGTTTTCGTCTAGTGGCATAGGTCGGACAGAGAGTGTCAGAGAGCGTCAGAAAGCATATAGAAACTACAAAGTGTGCACGTTTGTTACTTGTAATTTTTTTCACAAAATCTTTTTTTTTTTCCTGTTTGCTCTCTTAACATTTTTTTAAAAAATCAGTTTCACAATCTTCCATATCACATGCTTTCTGCTGATATTGACACTAAACTGTTTCCACTAGTGTAATACAACCATAGCAGCTATCCTGTAATTTGATACCCCAGAAGTAAAAACATTTTAAAAAAATCATATTATTGGATATTATTTACATTTATCTACATAACGCATAAAGAAAGAAAGAAGAAAAATAATTTCAACACGACCAAAATTAATTCGTGCAATAAAAGGTTAGTTACTTCTAGAGTTGTTCTTTTCTCCCCCTACTACTTCTGAAAGTATCACATTCGTTTCTCATTCGACCTAACTATTTTCTCCTTTTTTTCACCATATACAAATTTTGAAAGCCTTCTTCTTTTCTTTTTCAATTACTTTTGCTTAAAATTATGGTTAATTTTCATACTAAAGTTGAAATTGAACGTTTCATAACAATAAGAAAGTATATTAAATGGTTTAAAAAAAAAAGGCTTTTTTTCTTCTATTTTCTAATTCTGTTATTTAAAGTGCTTCAATTGACTTAAGTGTTGTGGTTACATAGTATCTTATTTATAAAGATCCAAACTTTAGACAAGAAATGACATTAGGGAAAGTTCAGAACTTGTACAGTCAGCGACAAAAGTTCTTTCTGTTTCGTAAAATTTATTTTGGGAATAACGGTGATAGAGCTGGAACGTACAACGATGGTACGGCTGGAACGTACCGAAAATTACATTCTTTTTAATTTACTGAAATCTGATACTCAAAATGTCCTTCTATTCTGAAGTTACTTACGAAACTAATTTCATCATACGGGAAGAACTTTTGTTGCTGAATGTGCTACAAACGTGAATTCCGAATAATGACCATGGCTTAAATACAGAGCAGTTTGGTGTGGGAGGGGGTTCATAGACAATCATGCAAGATCAACTGTCACAAATAGACTATTCTCCAGCACAGTTTCTAGCCTCTAAGAGAGCGTTTAGGTACTCAACCGGTCTCGGCTAAGATGCAGGAAGGAGAGAAGCGAACTTGGTTGCAGTGCCCATAGAAAATCAGCGCCCGGAACGAGAGTATACGACGGCAGCCCCATACATAGGAGTGAAGTCGACAGACCAGCCGCAAAGAGCCACCAGGATGGCGCGAAGCGTAAGAAAATTTTCAAAAATAAACCGTGTTTTTCCTTTGACTTTTAGCTCTTTTTAGTACTTTTTCCTTCCATTTTATATATGTGTACATGCATTTTCTTCTCGAATTTTGCACCCCGTTTACTTCGGTACCTGGGATCGTCACCCCGCTCGACTTTTACGGCACGACATTGCTCTGTTGGTCATTGAACAAAATTTTATAAATATACTGTATTGTATGGAACAGAAATATGTTCATTACTAAGAAAAATTACAATAAAACTCGAGAGAAATTCGAAATCTGGATGTGAGAAAAATTAGTTGTATGGTGTAAAAACCAATGGGAAAGTATGAAGAATAATAAGCAAGAAAAGGATTATGTTGGAGATGACTTAAAAAAGGAAAAGGCTTTGGTTAAGATAATATTTAAGAGGAAACTTCTTTATTAACAATGTGATAAAAGATATGGAAAAAAGTAAAAGCGAGTAAGGAACACGAATTCTCAGATATGCTAGGAAAAAGGGGAATAAAGTTTATAAATTCAATGTGAGAAATACAGCAAATTATGAATGCGTTAAAATATTAAATAATGCTTTTGATAAAGTGGATAATTTCAAATATCTAGGATCAATATTAACAGAGGAAAATCATATTCACGGAGAAATTAAATGTCGACTAAAAGCAGGGAATTCGTGTTACTATTCGGTTCAAAATCTCTTGTCATCGCGAATTCTGTCGAGGAATTTGAAGCTTAAAATATACAAAACGATAATCGTGCCTGTTGTTCTGTATGGCTGCGAAACATGGTCACTTACTCTGAGGGAAGAACATAGACTGAAAGTATTTGAGAACAAGATCCTGAGACGAATATTCGGACCCAAGTGGAACAGGAATGGGGAATGGCGGAAACTTCATAACGAGGAACTAAATAATTTATATGGTTTACCCAACATTGTTAGGGTCGTGAAGTCTAGGAGGCTTAGGTGGGCGGGTCATGTAGCTAGAATGGAAGAAAGTAGAAACGCTTTCAAAGTGTTGACTGGAAGACCAATCGGAAAACGACCATTAGGAAGACCTAGGTGTAGATGGGAGGACAATATTAAGATGGATCTCGCAGAGATTGGAATACAAAGTAGAAACTGGATGCAGTTAGCTAAGGATAGAAGTCAGTGGAGAGCTTTTGTGAACGCGGCATTGAACCTTCGGGTTCCATAGGCCATAGAGTTAGTTAGTTAATTCAATGTGAGTGTTTTGCAAGCGGTGGTGCAGTATTCATTATGATGAGGGCGCAAACGCGTGGCATCTATAATGAAAATCATATTTGCTTCCAAGAACGAGCTTATATTTTATCAAGGAATGTGTAAATGAATTCCAAAAGATTTGATATCATAAATATTACATCCTTGATTTTCTTTTAACTCACAGGTAAGATAATTTTTGTCTCAGCATTGAAGTATCTCTCTATCGCTAGCGAAAGTATATAAATTCATCATGATCAAGTCTCAGAGCTAAGAGGTTCATTGAAATGGTACATGATCTGAACTATCAGCACAAGGAGAATATATCTCAGTCTTTACATAGAGAAGAAGGAGGGGGAGGCAGTTGAGTAAGATACGAAATTCTATTAGCCTCTTCCTTATATATATATATATCTGAGATCCAGCACGTGCACTTTTATCTCCCGTGGGATTGCCACTTGTTATGTTAGAGAGAACGAACCAAGTGGGTCTAGGGGGTGGAGAAGTGCTAAAGGATTTTGCGGATGGCGCTAGTTTCACATTGCAGAGTTCCCTCACGTCGGCCGACGATGGTCCGTCCGTGATGAAGCCAACCACCTGCTTGCTATAAGTTGCTACGAGAATTCTTTTCTTAACAAATTGAGAGCTTTTTCTTGTTATTTTCTTTCACTGGTCAACTAATAGACAATGCACCAATCTAATCAAACATTTGTGTTTATTTATTTACTACTCTTCTACAGTTTACATGAATTAAGAGCAAGCAGAAGTCAGTACAGTTGGTATATATTAGGAACATTGATTAACATGGGCCATTGAGTCTATGAGATATATTGTTGTAATTTAATACGAATAGTATGCGCGTAAAGGTCATATGTACCATTATTTTAGGAAAAGATATGGTTATATGTTATTTATGCATGTAATTTATTATATGTGGTATATAAAAGATAATTGATTACAATAATTAAAAAAAACCCTGCCAATTACTATTCGGAACGAGCGACATACAATGACTAGCCAGAACATTATGTCCACCTACCAAATATCTGGTTTCTCCATCTTTGACTTGCAAGAACAGCATGAATGCCATTTGATATGGATGCAATGAGACGTGAAGTGTGGATGTGAAATGAAAGCAAGGATAGAATCTGCTTCTGGCAACAGAAGGATTTAGGAGTAAGAAAAGTCATGTTTTGTGGCCTCTTAAATAACAGAGTTGAGAAAAAATACTCATAAAATGTTCTGTATGGAGTATTACTCTACGGCCAGGAATATAGCATTACGCAAAAGCGAGAAAAAAAGGCGACTGCAGTAGTGATGGCCAGAACCGGTTCCTAGTGGAACCGGTTTTCGGCTATGAACGGTTTCGGTTCCGGAACCGGTTTTTCAAATCCAAATCTTGAACAGGTTCTTCGAATCCAGATCTGGAACCGGCTCCCAAGATCCAGTTCCGGAACCGTGTTTTCAGATCCAGGTCTGGAACCGGTTCTCAAAACCGGGTCTCCAAGAATCGGTTCCGCCATCGGAACCGGAACTTTGTGGCCATCCCTAGACCGCAGGTGTTCGAAATGTCAGTGTGGAAAAGAATACGGTGATAATTAGTTGATTAGAACGAGAAATCAATGAACAAATGTTAGAATTATGGAAGACAAGAACAAAAAATACGAAATACTTCAGTGTAGCGTCCCACGATTTTGCACTTTAGGTAAAGGAGACGATGACTAAGGCAAGTGATGATGGAATAATTGGTGAAATGAGAAAGTGGGAGAAGACGGGAGTACCCGACATAGCCCATGGACACGATATTGTCCACAATAAACTTACTTGGTCGGGAATCGAATCAGCGACTCCACACACCACAGGTAAGCGCTCTATCACTGAGCCACCACTGAGAGATGTTTGTATGTAAGTCAAACGAAACTAAAGATTTTTCTAACCGTTTCAACGAAAACTGGTTAAACATGATCAAGAATTTATATTTCGTGTATACTGATTCAAAGGATTTCCGTTCACAAGCACGTCCTGGCAGTTCTGAGCAAAACATAATTTATTTTGAACATAAGATGATACTTCTGAGTATTGTTGACTTTTTGTTCAAAAACACGCGGAAACTAAAACATTAAATCTTACAAGTGTGATTTAATTTTGCTAGCTGGTAACAAATACTGTATATACGTAGCCCACCACGATAAAACGTATGCATAACACGTAACGTCATTTATTAGAATTGTGAAAATGTCACAGAATATTCCGTTCCGGACTCGTAGCATTTAAAATAGAAAACGAGTGAGCAAACATGTATCTCAGTTGGTCGTCCACATCGTCTCAAGTTCGGCTATGTCACGTCGCATTGAAATTACAAGTATATTTCATTGAAATTTAAGCCACTGTATGGATTCTACGAAACTATTAAGAGAATGTATTGTCCGTTGCAAAGTTTACAAAGTTCTTGTCAATTATATATAGAAATTTATAGTTATACTGCAAAGCTAAGGAAATGAGGAGTTTCTTATAGTCTGTGAACAATTCCCGTTGAATTATCATAATTTTGTAATAGCCTATATGAAAATACTAACCATTACCACTCATGTCACTTTGGTAAACATACACACACTTGGATAAGTTCCTAATTGATTTTTTTTAATACTGATTTGAAGATGCGGAACCTAATAGGAATGTTCTTAGACATATTCATCCACTCTTCCTCGGAATCATGAGAAAAATGACCTCAAAGTTAGGATACAAAACTTTGCTTATGTCTCAGATACGAGTGATTATAAAGAAAAAATCTTAAATATCTAATACAACAACATTGCATAATCGTATACAAATACATTGGTAAATAAATTTCATTCCGTATTAACGAGGGAAGGGCGCGATATCACTCAGAGATAATTGCACCAAATTTGGTGTAGAAGTAGGTAATGGGAATAGAAAAGAACGTGTGGAAGCATTTGTTTCGCAGGCGTTCGGAATAAAAAATAATGGGCCCTACAGTTCAGGAGAAGTATGGCCTATCAATCAGATAGGAGCCTTTGCTTGTTGTTGCGGTCAATGCAGGAAGAACTTAAATAAAGTAGAATGTAAACAGAAAAGATGAGCTGAGCACAAAATGCCCCAACGTCCGCTCTCAATCCCACTAGGCAAATGCCGGGATACTAAATCATAAACTACCCTTGCCATTACCCACCTTAAATCTATAAAGAGGAATCGAGTTTTTTTAAGCAGTCTCACCTTTTTCAGACTAAACGTGTGTTGGTTTTTTAGCGTATTTATTTTCTCAATACAGTTCCTGATACTATGTGTGCCTGTTATATTTTTTTATTGATTCTGTTAACAACTGTTTCTTTATGTCAAAAAACAGTATATAACCCACTGTACGGTATATTAAAGTTAACTACGGTATTTTCTAATCTTTTTGAGACCAATTTGGAAGCTAACTTTACGAACATGGCATGTGTGTAGACAATGAAGACGTTCTGTCTCATGTGTGCTAGGCAACAGAAGCGAAACGCTCATGTTCATTTTGTGTTCGCATTATTAAAGTGCAATGTTTGTGAAACATGCGTGCGTTATATTTGGAGTCTTGAACGCAGTTGTTACGAGGCTGCCCAATACATTTTGCTACTTTCTAGTGGTGAGTAGTCCAAATTCAAATATTTCCTTTATCCTTTGCGTTAACATAGTTGTGTTAATGAGCAGTTTTGTATGTGTTCAAGCGGCTATTTTGTTATGACTATCCACAGTCTTTCCCATTTTAAAAATCAATGATCCCGAAATATATATATTTAAATTTGCCTCACAAACACATAATACTTTAATTTTGATGGGCGCCACGTTGTAGATATCAAACACCCGTACAAATGAAATCAGTTAATATTGGTGAGTTCAAACATTTAGCCCTTGCGTACTGACATCTTATAGTGTGAAGAAATACAGCAACTTTATTTAGACTCCTAATCCTAAGCTAGGCCAAGCCTATCCTACCTTACTTTACTCTGCCCTACCCCACTCTATTATACCCTTTGAAAGCGATCCTACTTACTAATGCACAGCTAGGGCATGTATTGTAAAGTTTACCCGTTTTTCTCTCTTTTTGCATCCACATGCAATACTACGAGTACAAAGAACGAAACCTGCTATTAACGTGGTCTTCGAACATGATCAGATATGTCCTCCAAACTCTCAAGCCCGACTCATGACCTTAATCAGGTTCCAGCTCAACAATTAAGCATCAGCTCGTGTAAGAGCCTTATAAGAGGATAATGAGCCAAATTCTTAGCTCGATTGAACTCGAGCCCCAATGAGGTTAGTGAGATCAAGCATAAGTGAATTTGAGCCTCATTGAAGACGGCGAACCTGAGTTGGACCAAGTGCTAATCTCAAAAACGGAAGCTTCATTGAGAAATTAGTCAGCGTGGACCCTTTCAGGAGAGTGAGGCTGATTATGCTTCAAAATGGCCATCTCTGACTATGAAAGGGGATTCAATTCGGTGCTGTTTGTGGGTCCACAGACTATCATGCAAGACAAATCCTCACAGTATAGGTTGTTTCCCACCACATTATCTCTCCTCCAAGAGATGAGAAGGAATTTTATCCTAAAGAACGTGACAGAACGCACATTATAAGGAAAGGAGGAAAGGGTCCTCAGTTTTGAAATACATAATTGAAACGTTAAGACAGGTAACTTAGCTATGGATATCAGTGCATCAAAGCTTTTCAGTTCGGAGCAAGAAACCTACCATTAATAGTAGAATTCCTACTTTATAGTAGTTGGAAACCAAAGGTATGAAGAGAGAAATGAGTTGTAAACTACTGCCAAATAAACTATGGAATTATGAATAAAGTATGTAATGACCATTTACAATTAAACTTTAGCAAACTAGACATTATTTGGCATTTTATCTCTGGGAAAGAGGAGCGACTTGAGTAATGCAGGGTTTACGAATAGGTGTTAGGCAAACAAGTTTGGGAATCACTGACCTATAGTGATGGAACCTATCTTGAGACACTCAATCCATATTGAAAAGAGTTCTCGTGCTATCACTCAGCGCTTTTGCTCGTTGAAGATTCAATGTTGAAACCGAAAGTGGTTAAATTTACAACTTCAGGTTTCAATAGATAACAATCCAGAGATAGACGCAGAACTCATATCATACCTCTTTTGCTCTCTTATTTACAGATGACACACCAACATAATCGTTCTGTAAGATTTTCATATATCTACATGATATAGTTTGGTCAATAACTAACTGGTTCACATTAGCTTTGCTATCTTAAATAACTTAAACTAGAAACACAAATCGCTGAGTAAAGCAACGTTTATTTAAAAATAATAAATGTGTAACAGTTTCGCCAACTAACTGAACATATTGGCATCATCAGAAACTCTAACTTTTCTACTTTAAGTTATTTAAGATAGCAAAGCCAGTATGAACCAATTAGTTATTGGATTGACTTCGGTACTAGCTTTGTTATGTTAAATAACTTAAACTAGAAACACAAATCGCTGAGAAAAGCAACGTTTACTTAAAAATAATAAATGTGTAACAGTTTCGCCAATTAACTGAACATATTGGCTTCATCAGACACTGTAACTTTTCTAGTTTAAGTTGAAATATCTAAGAAACAATAAGTGTGGTTCCTGAGAAAGTGCCTAGTGGAGAAGTGTACACCTAGGGGTTTGAGGATTGAAAAGAAAGGTGTGAAGTATAAGATTACGGTGCCTGATAAAGCCAATATGTTCAGATATTTGGCGAAACTGTTACCCATTTATTATTTTTTAAATAAACGTTGCTTGCTCAGCGATTTTCATTTTTAGTTTATAGTTTGGTTGTCTAAATGGATTTGTTTTTTGCTAGCTCGCAACCATGAAAATGTTTCAATTTCCCTTGCTGTAAGCACAATCAAATAACAGTTGATAGGTTAATAGCTTTAGTTGCACCTTTCACAGCATGATCTTTACTCGTAAAATGAAGCTAATTGAGTCAAAAAAAAAAATGATCAATCACATGTGAGTAAATCATCATTCATAATCCATTCACGCAAGTGGCGTTGACAGTTTGACTACAGGGCTGACTCACTAGAATAAATATGGCATTTTTCACACAGAGTTTGCCCAGTTCCAGGTGAAATGAAAATAAAAAAAGCGACGAGACACGTGTTTCTTCAACAATGGAAATGGATTAGTCGCGTGACTCTCTGATCTTTGTCAATAGGCTTCGACCCATTTGGTAGAAAGTTTCTCAGATCTTCATGGGGATCAGAATAGAGATTCTCATAGTCAACGTCGTAAAATAATTGTTACGTGGTTTCAGAATCTGATCAACAAGGTGTTATGCAGGATTAAGAGAATATATACACATATACACACAGTATACGCCCCTAGCTATTTCGCTTCATAATGGACCTAAGGCAACAGTATTGCACATCACGGAAAGGGAAACATTCTGATACAATAAGAATACTGTGGAGGTAAAAGTGAAAATCAGTAGATTAAACAAACTCTATTTCTGTCTCTAGGACATATAGACCTACTTGTAATTTGCGTTATACAGAAACATAAAAGTTTAAAGTTATGCATTTGTTTGTATGTTAATAGTTTGAAGTTTCTTTTCAGCGCCATGTTTATATGAAACGTGTAGTTATAACTGGTCTTCACCCCCAACTGCAATAACGTTGGAGTTTCCTCCTATGGTCTTGTGACTAGCGCGTGCGCCTTAGGTGTGTATGGCCTCCGTTTGGATTTATAGTGCAAAATCATTAAAAAATACATTTTGCGATGTTTGAAACATTACGATGTTTCAAACCCAATACAATGTTTCAAATTGTACTTTAAACTGTGGGTCCACGTTTATATATATTCGGTGCTGAAAGTGGACAGTAAACTATAGCATACTAACACTAATCGTCCATGCATAATCCATGGTGCGATTCTTATATGTTATATTTTATTTTTATTCTGCTGTTCTGTTAATTCAAATACAAATAGAACACAGACATAACATTAATATATTCTACGAGTGTAACAATACATTGCATACATTTTATTGTTACTCACATTAATTCGCAATCACTCAATGATGTACTCACCTCCACTATCTATGACCATCTGCCAACGCTCAGGTAGCCGTTCAATGCCTCGCCTGTAGAACTGTTTTGTCTTTGACTGGAAGAAGTCTGTTAGCATTGGTCAAGAGTAGAAATGACCACAAAGTTCCGGTTCCGGCGGAATCGGTTCCTGGTTCTTGGAGATTCGGTATTCAGAATCGGTTCCGGAACCGGTTCTAGACGTGGATCCGAAAGTCCCCAAAGACCCGTAAAAGAGGCACAAAGTTCACCTTGAAAACACTGCAAAGAGGACTACGCGCTTGTGCCCTCCCTGTCCAGACCCGCTTATGTCCCTCAGAAAAAAAATTGGTCCACCAGTGGGTGTTTAGCCAAATAAATTTGCCAGTTTGCCTGTTTAACCAATGAGCTTGCCAGTTACCCAGTGTATTTAGCCAAATTAGACCAGCGGCCGCCGCCTGGGCGCCTGCCTGTCGCTTCCACCATTCCATCTAGCACACTGTTCACAGCCTACCAGCAGCTCGGGTTTAGCGTAGGGACAGCCACAAAGTTTCGGTTCCGCGAGGAAAAAGTTCTTGGAGATCCGGTTCCGGAACCGGTTCCAGACCTGAATCCGAAAAACCGGTTCCGGAACAGGATCTTGGGAACCGGTTCCAGACTTGGATCCGTAAAACTGGTTCCGGAACCGGATATTCTAGAACCGGCTCCGTTCAGAACCGAAAATCGGTTCCACCAGGAACCAGTTCTAGCCATCTCTAGTCAAGAGAAGCCGCTTTCTCTAAGCTGTTCTTTCAGCAATTGCTTCATTCCCGTACACCGCACAAATTGTTCTCGCAGCATCTGCTGCATTGGATTCTTGAAGAGTAAAATGTGACGGAAATAATCACTTTTCTCAATTTGACATTCCATATTAGTTTGTCTGAAATATATACAATAATATGTTCACAATCAAGAAAACCTGTGTTTCACAACACACAAAACTGCAAACTATGGTAAACAACGGAATAACGAAAGCAATCGCTTCACGTCGTATTTTTGCCAAAACAAAAGAAAACCGCACGAACTTATGCATCAATCCAATAGATATTCAAAATCGGTTCATAAAGTAATCTATGAAATAATATATAATGATCAATCAAAACATTATGATCATGTAAGTAATATATGGTATGTCCTCGCCGGACAACAGCAATGCGGTTTGGCATGGAAACTTTGGTAGATGTCTGGAGGCATGGCGCACCACATCTGCACACGAAACTCACTTAATTACTGTAAACTCCGAGGGAGGTGGTAATTAGCTAGGATCTGATGTTCAGTGACATCCCAAAAATGTTCAATTGGGTTAAAATTGCATCAGTTCCCAGCCATTGTAGTAATTAGACTGTTCTCTTCGGACTACTGTAGCACAATGTTGGTATTGTGACAAGCGACGTTGTCTTGCTGAAAAAATGCCATTGCTAGCTGGAAATACAGCATACACGAATCGGTGTACATGGTCAGTAGTGACCTGCCGATCGCTAGGAGCCATTATGGTGACCTCCATACGCTTCAAGGTCTAGTATCTGATGTTCAATGGAATTTCAAAGGTTTACAGTCGGGTTAAAATTGCGAGTTCGGAACTATTACATCAATTAGAGTTCATGATTGTGCACCTCAACCTCAGTAGCACAACGTCAGTATTGTGACATGGAATGTTGACCTGTTGAAAAATGGCATTGCTAGCAGGAAGTACGGCATACATAGGATCAGTTACATCTTGCCGATCGCTAGGACTCATTACGGTGTCCTCCACACGTATTACAGGTCCTATAGTTGACCATGTGAAGGTTATTCAAATCGTAATGGAATTTTCATTGGTCTGTCGTAGTCCTGCTGTGAACATCTCAAGCAGCAGTCCACCTGAAAGACGACGAATCCTGACCCGGCCATCCATATGATTAAGGCAGTAACGTGGTTCAACGGACCGTGCAACGTTGCAGCATTTCTCGGCATTTCTAGAAAATTTACCGGGAGTCACTTATTGTCTAAGGCAGATAGTGGTTAACGTAAACACCGGTTGTTAAGGAAAGACAATACATAAACTTCAGCACATCCTCCATTAAACCTTTATTAGTATTATGCTATCGGACCTTATAAGATCGTAATAATTGTACGGTCGTCCGACCGTTCCTCCATACGATAACTCTGAAACGAAAGAGAACTTCTTAATTCTGCTTCCCACAATAGATAACTGGACCGATTTCGTTAATGGAGTCGTTAATGGATCTCGGACAAGTTCGGTTATTTAGTCGATCCATCAACATTTTGATGGGTAACGATGACACTAGCTATAGCTATGCATATCAGATATTTATATTATTTGAACAAAGGATATTAGAAGTTACACAAAATGCCATTAGATGGCAGCAAGCATTCTGCAGTGGTTGACATCTACCGGAATAAATAAAAAGAAAAGTAATAAAATGGTGGAGTGCTCTTCTCTGGTGCGAGAGATCCCCGGTTCGATCATAGGTCACGTATAAGTTTGTGGTGGAGATGGTGTCTGCAAATTTTCCCGCGGTTCTCCCTTTTCTCCCACATTTTAATCCCACGAATTATTTCATAACAACTCACTTTAATTGTTAAATCTGCCTTACTTAGTCTAAATGTAACACCCGCTTTTAAACTAAATATTTTTAATTTTTTTTTCTATGGTAAGTAACTGTAGGTAACTGTATAGTTGTGGCATTCGCCTGCTGTCATCATGACAGATCTCGGAGTACTGGTGTCGACAACACGAAACAAGAAGTAAGGTCTTCTCGTTTCATAAGACTTTCTTTAGCAAGTTCTTCTTGTCTATACTCTCGATTTTTGAGAAACTTTTCTCATTTCGTTTTGTAAATTTATGTACTAAATTTATGCTATCCTCAATTTTGTCTTAATTTCATCAAGAACTTAATCAGAATCCTTTCGCGTCATGAGAGGTCTACAAAGGGTGTGGTATAACAACATTTAAACCATACTTAATATCGACGAGGGTAAGTCAAAAATTATCCGCAATTCTGACGTAACTCTTCTTATATTATTCACACTGAACTCTGTTCTCGTTTATTTTATTGTTATGCTGTTGTGGTCATGCTCTGAAAGTTTGATCCTATTTCCTCCATTTGTCTTCCTTTTGTTGCAGATAGATCATGGCCGCTCCATTAGAAGTTTGCACCAAAGAGGAACAACGAGTAGTGATCCGGTTTTTGTGATCGAAAGGTGTATCAGAAACCATGACTAATTTCCAGACGACGTGCCACTTTATTAGTACATGGTCGTCCGCTTCCTTCTTCGTGCATACTGCCGTCCTAGGCGAAAAGACCTTAACCCCACATTTTTTGAAAATCGAGATATTGGTATGGGAATGTTCGCAGTACAATTCTGCATCTATTTAAAGTGAAATTGGCGTGGTTTGACCAATAGGCAGGGGGTAATGACGTCATGAGTGTTTACCTTATGTTCAAAACTGTACCTGAAAGTAACCAAAAAGACCTTAAGTGGCAATTCATAAGCAAAAATATTCAACTGTATTACCACACAAATTTTAGATCGTGAAAATATATTTAATAAAGTTTTACTGAAATACAACAAATTTGAACGTAGAATACAACCTAAGCCAAAACGCGTTTTGCTTATTTTCTCGAAAGTATGTGAAATGGAGATAAGGCCTTTTCGCTTAGCAGGGCAGCATAACACTTGTGCGACCATTTTTGAATTTTTCAAGCCGCAGCGAATTGTCTACGAATATAGAGAATTCGCTGCGGCTAGACACTATTCCCGTATTGTGCCGAAAATTTTTGATGGATTGCAGCCCCTGATACACCTTTCAACCACAAAAACCGGATCACTACTACTTGATTTTCTTTTGTACAAACTTCTAATGGAACGTCTATGATATATCTACAACAAAAAAGAAGACAAATGAAGGTATTGGGACCAATCTTTCATAGCATGACCACAACAGTATAACAATAAAATACACGAAGACAGAGGTCAGTAGAAGGATTATGTTAAAATAGCGAATAATTTTTGACCTATTCTCGTATATTGAGTACTACCTTCCGTACCTTTTAAACATTACTGAATGCTCTTCATTACGTTTTCATTCGATCGCTTTATTGATTTATAGTTTTATACTATGTATTATGAAACACTAGAACATCGTTAGAGAACTAAGATATGGATGCACTAATGTTGCCCACAATACTCGAAAAAATTCTCGTCTAGTCTCAAAAATGACTTTCTCACGTCATGGGCAACATTATCTCGGAGTCTCAGTGTGAAACTTCTCAACTACGATATAAGAACTAGCCCCCATTGGTATTAATATTTAACGTAAAGACATTCCGCCTTAAGCAGAGTCGTTTTGACAAATGATTAGCGTTATGCTAAACGCCCGACTTCTGCAGGAAGCAAATGTAAGTCGAACGCTTTAGTATGTCACTAATCACACGTCAGAAGGACTCTGCATATGGCCCATTATTTTTATTATCCTAAATCAAACACAAGACATACGTAATTATGAGCGTTCACTTGGTTCTTGTATAGTGTTCATTAAACTTCCAGAAAATATATTGATATGTTTGTTTTTCTCAGTACTAAAACAATATCCCAGGATAGCACAAAATAGACTATTTTATTCATCTTCTTCTACTTGATTTATTTACGTTTCCCCTTAATTTTCTAACATTTCTAGTACATTCCTAGTTTTATATACACTCAAATAATAAATAACGTTATTAGTAATAAAAAATGAAAGAAAAAAATTCGAGTGTTTCGGCGAGCAGTGGTTTTCACAACGGGTCCCCAGTGCAAGCGCTTGAACGATAAATTCTTGGGATGAACTCCGTCACCCGTCATAGAGCCTCTGTTGAGGCAAATGCTGCCGGCAGCTGAATAACAAAATCCAGATGATTTACGAGTGTCGGGTGCAAATATCCGACCCAGATCAACGTATGGAGTAAAAGGTGGTCTTTGTGTGTGGAAAATCCATAGAAAGAAGGCTTTCTTTCCTTCTTCTTCTTCCTTTCTCTCTTTCCCTTCCTTCCTTCCCTTTCTGTCTACTTTCCATTCTGGAAACGTGATAAGATATCCTGAGGGACGGTGTACGGCATATATTCGTTTATATTGTTTCCTTCTCTTTTACTTTGTGCAAGTTCTGCAGCACAATAAGCAGAAATTCTACAATACCTAAGAAAATTGTCACGACAAACTGACAATATGTGTTTCAAATTATATTAGTATACAGTAAACGATTTATTCAACAGTGGCACAGCGCTTACCTTTGATACTTAGGATCCTTAGTTCAATACCCGAGCAAGTAAATTTGTGGTGGAAAACATTGTGTCTGTGCCTTTTCTGCCGCTACTTTCGTTTCCTACCACTTTCTCACTCCACCAATTTTTCCATCATCATCTCCCTTAGTCTAAAAGAGCGTAACCGTGGGACGTTAAACAGAGAAAGATTTCATTTCAATTTATTTAATTCCGTTGTAGTTTACTGTATTTTAACTTGACCTCACGATTAGAGACTTGCCACGTCTTCATTGTAATTTTACGGATTTTCTTTTTATTTATTCTGGATTTCATATTTACTTTTTGGAAGTCAAGAATAGTTCATAATACCTGGTATATACCCAACTTTAGATTCTTCCAAAGAATGAGACTAATTTTTACTCTTGGAGAATAATAAGATGTTTTTCACTTATCTATGTATCAAACGTAGAATAAATTAAACGGTCAGATTTGCAGTAGAGAACTATTTTTTTAAAAAAAAAAGAAAAAAGAATTTTAGGAAAACTAAAACTGGATCAAAAGATTGCGATCTTGGCCAATAATTAGTTTTTGAATCAGACACTACAAAATTTTTGAACAGCCCCTAAAGCGACACCCTGTATGTAGTTCTCCAGATCTAAGATCTACAAGATTTTTTTTGTTGAAATACGTATATTGGATATTTTGATCCAATTGGATCAGGGGCCATAAAAATTTTTGATTGGCTCCTAAATCGTGTTTTCGTATTTTCTACGGAATAAGCACATGATACTGACAAGGAACGGACACGAACGCGTCATCTGAACAACCGAATCAAAGCTAGTCCATTCGATAAACATAAAGATATGTTCATGTACAAAAAATTAGGTACCATGGACAATGGAGTAAGTTCCGGGGGTCCATTAACCCTGTTAGCAGGACCGGATTTAGGGGAATGCACCGGAGCACATGCACCCCACCCCTTCACTATAAATAGTAAAGTGAAAATAGTAATAGATAAGTGAAAAAAGTAATATTTTCCGAAACCATCTGCTGTCATGTGTCCGTTTGAGGCTTAAAAGAAAGCTTAGTTTTCCAAAACCAATAGTTTAAGTCGATTTTCTGAAGGTTGAAGGAAAAGGCTTTACTGAACAAAGTACTATTCCTCATTCACACCACAGATGCCTAAAGGAATTTAAAAACTTAAAAAAATAAATCAAATATAGTGGTTGTTATCAGGCAACCCCCTTCAAGGAATCCTGGATCCGGCCCTGCCTGTTAGTTTAAAGAAAATCGTAGACTCGCAATGAAATAGCTATTGTAAGAAAACTTTTCATTAGAAAGTCATGGTTTATAGTGCATTCTCTTCAGCATGAAACAAGCTTTGCAAAGATGGTATGTATTGAGGACCCATAACGTACTTGAACAGGGAAAATTAGAAGAATGTTGGGAAAATTCCCTCCAGAAATCCCACTCATCAAATCTGACGCCCTCTGCAGCGGCCCCGCTTGAAAGCACATAATCCAAATGTATTTTGAAAATACTATGAGTTAGAAAATAGGTGTACTGGTATTGGCATACAAGCTTTTCCTTCATATCTATTCCGTCCATCAATACAAAAATTAGTACTCACATTTCTTTTATTTCATCAGACACATTTGGATTGTGTGTTTTTACCCGGACCCAGTGCAGAGGGGTCCAAAGTTGATGAGAGAGATTTCTGCAGGGAATGTTCCCGACATTCTCCCAATTTTCCATGTTCAAAGTATGTTACTGGCCCCAACACATAGTACCTCTGAAAAGCTTGTTTCATACTTAAAAGAATGAATTAAAACAATGTCTTTTCAATGAACAGTGTTGATGCATTAGCTATTGTGCTACGAGTTTACAAATTTGGTGGCAAAGTCGCTAAATCTAGAGGATTCGACTTTAAGGATAGTGACCAAACAAATTTTACTGATTAGTGACTTCGGCTCCATATCCATGAAGGCCGAAGCGGCGCGTTCCTTTTCTCCAAATTTGTTTGATCCCCCCTCAGGATTTGGATATATTTTCATGAATATCTGAGAACAAAACAAACCTTAAAATCCTTATATTCCCTTATTTCCCCCCCCCCAAAAATTCAAAGTTATACAGAAAATTGGCTCTGCTCCTTTTAGTACCAAAACATACATTCAAACAAACGAAACAAGGAAAACAACAAATTTATTGATTTTGCTCCTTCTTTCCTTTTATTAAAAAGCAATTTCTATCAATGTACCGCGTTTGGCGTTAGGGTTTGTCAAAAGAAATTGCAGACAGAAATAATGAAAAACAAGAAAATCGAGAACGGAAAACGAAAAAACATACAACAATAGTTGTTTATAAAAGTTCAACAATAAATCTTTTATCTGATACGTTTTGTGCTAACATTTTATTTATTAGTATTTGAAAAGTTTGGCATGATGGATAAAGAGAAGGATAAAAAGCTGTAAGAAAATTGGTCTTTTCGTAATAAATAATAATATTAAAAAAGAACGTGTTTTCCTCCAAGGAACAAAGCAGAAAGCAGACGAACTTTTTTTCTTTCTCTCTCTCTCTGTAGCATAGACATATATAATGACACATAGCTATTTCTTAAATTAAATTTTTTGTCGTATCAAGGACATCGCCTGACGACAAAAGTTATCTTTTTCTTTCTCATTCATCTCACAGTAGCTAATACCGTAAGCGCTCTGTTTATCCTATAGATATAGCTGATCTGCTTTCAATGGTTCGTTCAAAAAAAAAAAAAAAAAAAAAAAAAACGGCTTCCAAAAGTTTTATTAAATCATAATGAAAAGATTAGGTCCCTACTTGTTAGAGGTTTTTATTTTTTTTTCGTTACTTTATTTACGAAACAAATAAAGTAATGTAAAAGAATTTTTTGCCTTTGGATATTGAAATTCGATAATAAAGTCAGTGGTCTTACATATCTTTCTTTACTAACAGCCAGTGGCGTATTTAGGATTTTGTTTCGGGTGGCCAACATGTGAATAAACACATTTTTCCCTTCTGGGTGCCGACCAATTTCAACGAAGTTCATTTTCCGTCCTTTAGCATTAATATTTGTATAATGACACTTCCAGGTACAAAGACTGAAAACATTAAGTGAGAATTAGAAGCGTTGGCAGAAATAATTAAAAGGTAAGATAATACCTAAATTAAAAACAGGGAAATGTGCGGGGGGGCAGGTGTGAAATTAGATGAAGGTACATTTTAGAAAAATAAGTAACCTATCATTTAAAATTAAATACAGATCCACGATAAGGGAAAGAAATGTAAGCCATTTAAAGGAACGAGGCGAAATTTGAATGAAATAATCAAACAATAAAACAGTTATGAACAATAGAAGGATATTAACATTATTGCACTATATTTTATTAAACAACATACAGTATATTGTACAAATATGGCAAATACAGTATTATTTCTGAACAAATAGCATAAGAAAATGGAAAGTCAATGAGTCTTATGTTAGAAATGGTAAGAACGATTACTATTGTTGTACGTGGAATGCAACACATTTATTTCGCGAGAGCGTGACTTGAGCCAGATAGCCTCCCCTAAATAAGCCACTGCTAACAGCTAAGCCTACCAGACTTCCCGATTTAGCCGGAACTGTATTTTTGTTTTTCCTTCTAGTCTTAGTCACGACTTGTTTCAACTGAAGTCGGGATGCAAATATAGGGTGAGCACAAAAGAAATCCCTAGTTTGAAAAGGGTATAACTTCAATATCATAAGTACTATTCTTCTCAAAACTTTCGTAGTAGTTACATGAACTAAAAAAAAATCGTGTTATTGATTGGAACTACAAATACCCGATTTGCGCGCCATCTGTTTCGCGGAAACCATCGAGATGGTAATCTAGCTTCACTCAAACCTTGTGAAACGTAACACCGATTTAATGGAGTTTGTAGATGCTGTAAGGCGTTCCTGAAGATCTGGTAGACTTGGTCTATGTACCTCCACGATTCACAACCCTGAGTGATCATACATCACATAAAACAGCCAGTTTTATGCACTCTTAGTAACTACAGTAAATAAATTATTGAATTACAGTATTTAATGTAAATATATTAAGTCCTATGCTATGTAGGAGCAAATTAATATGTTTTGACATGTATTTCCAGAACTGATACCATACCCTTCGAAAATCCAAGAGAAATTTGTTCCCCCTTGTCCCTTGCTGCGAGAGGTCATGCTTAAGAGCCTGGCATACTTTAGAAAATACAAAATTTACTATTTTTTTCGCTTGTTTTTCATATGTGAAAGGAGATGAAATGTAACTTACCACAATCATAGAAAATGTTGTTCAATAACAGAAAATATGAACCTGAAGAATTTTTGGTGTTGTCATCCATAGAAATTACAGTGTTACCAGAATAACATTTATCTCAAAATCCAAGTTAAGACAGTGATTATAGGAACAAATTCAACTGTGTTTGATTATGTATCATGTTGTCTTTGAATCCTATGAACTACTTTTTAAATAATAGCTGTATTTAGTTTGTAACAAACAAAATAGTTTTAACACACAGTTATTAAAATTAAATAATAATATTATTTAAAAAGTAGTTCACAGGATACCAAACCAACATAGTACGTAATCAAATGCAGTTAAGTTCTTTTCTCTAATCGCTGCCTTTACTTAGATTTTGGCGGAAATGTTATTCTGGTAACATTGTAATTTCTATGAATGACAACACCAAAGTTTTTCAGGTTCATATTTTCTGTTATTGAATAACATTTTCTATGATTGTGATAAGTTGCATTTCATTATCTCCTTCCACTTATGAATAAACAAGCAAAAGAAAAATGGTAAATTTTGTATTATTTTTGGTATGTCAGGCTCTTAACATGAAATAACATCTGTAAAGTTTGGCAGAATACGAAAACACTTTACCGGTAAATTTGTTTTATTCGCATCGCTCTCCGTGGAATAACTCTTGGCACCTGTTTCATCATTGTCACTTGATGCAGAAAAATAAACGATGAATCAATGTCTTGAGGAACACGTCATCGTCACTAATTCCTTCTACAAGCCGATATCTTTCACTCCCCAATTTACATTGTATAGCAGTTGTATTTACATTTATTTCTAAAACAGTACGAGTATCTTCAGAATCATGAATGACACCGTCGCTATTATCCTCTAATGCCTCCTCTTGACTGCAAACGGCAATCGCGTTTTGTACAATATTTTTACGTTGGCAACAGGACATACATCGGCGGCGATTCTAAACCTTTCAATAATATACTTGGAACAGCTTTCTTTCTCATTTTGCGTATAAATGATTCCTCTGGTATTAGCTTTTCTTTCAGTAAACATGACTACTCGAAGTCGGTTACTTTAAGATGTTTGAAACACACACGATAAACACGTGTTTTTATTTGACACAAAATTTTTCCAATTGATTTTCTTGAGCCATAATTTATATTGATCTGGTGATTTATCACCACTTGGAAACGTAGAAAAAAGATACTTTATGTCCCCCAGCTTCAATCGTACGAGAAGTACAACCGAAAACACAGCACGCATTAAGCATTTCTATCTCACTTCACAGACACAGCACGCGTTGTACTAACACATTTTTCTACTCCGCAGCGGTGTTTCTTTCAGAAAAAAAAATATTCCGGGGAAGCAAAGTAGTGTTCAGAGGGTCACACTCTATTTGTTATTATATTATAGATGTATTATTTTGGTCTCCTCCGGGGGGAGGCATTCTCAGAGCTGCGGGAGAGTGCTCCTCAAACAAAACATGTCTGGAAGAAACTAGGGATGGCCAGAACCGGTTCCTGGCGGAACCGCTTTTCGGGTCTGAACGGATCCGGTTCTAGAAGATCCGGTTCCGGAACCGGTTTTTCGGATCCAGGTCTGGAACCGGTTCTTCGGATCCAGGTCTGAAACCGGTTCTTCGGATCCATGTCTAGAACCGGTTCTTCGGATCCATGTCTAGAACCGGTTCTTCAAATCCAGGTCTAGAACCGGTTCTTCGGATCCATGTCTAGAACCGGTTCTTCGGATCCATGTCTAGAACCGTTTCTTCGGATCCAGGTCTAGAACCGTTTCTTCGGATCCAGGTCTGGAACCGGTTCTGAAAACAGAACCGGTTCCTCGCGGAACCGGTTCCGGCGGAACCGGAACTTTGTGGCCATCCCTAGAAGAAACAGTGCTTCGCACAATAATACGTAATCACTGCTCTCTCTATTTTTTATATTAACGCTGTAGGAAAAACAACTAACAAAGACGTACCTCAAGAGTTCAACAAAGTAAGACTGCTATTGAACCCAAAACAATCTATTATATCCACCGCACTATTAAAGGTCTAACAGCTGCGCACAAGGGAGTGGTTGCTGACTCACATCGAGTTACTTGCTAGCCCATGGGTGACGTCAACACTTGCGACTCATCAAAAACAAACACCTATAGAAACTGAACGAGATGGCCTATCAAGATTTTTTTAAATACGTGTCTCTTATTTGTTAAAACTCTTTCTATTGCACCCAACTTGTTTTTAACTCGTACTACTCCTTTAGTTTTCTAACATTCAGCTGGAAGTATCAGAAAAATGTTCCGATTTCACGCTCTGAAATTATGGCAGCCTTAAACCAACATCCACTGACCACATGTTTTCTCCTACATTATTGGATTTATTTTAAATCAAGCACCAACAGTTGGTCTACCTTGCTTGCAATCGTCTACCCTTGAAATTCGTACGACTGTCCTAGGAGAAAGTGTCTACTTAAATTCTTCCTACATTAATACCTTGCAGTCATACTAGTGGTGCCATTTGAAGGGGGCAATTCCCACCCCCCTGAGTTTGAGAAATACATACATATATTAATCGTTTGTATGTTAATACTAACTGTAAGAGTCCGCTGTTACGTGTTTTAATTCAGTATGGATAAAAAAAGAAGAAAAAACAATATTCTTAAAGAATTTGTCCATGACCATTACATTTCCGATTATTTTTTACCCTCTGCTGTTATATAAGCCTGTATATCCAAAGAGATAGTGTTGGTTACATACAGACTAGGCGCTTTTAGAAACATTTTAGAATACATTTAGACCCCCCTAGAAAATCCTTCCGAGCTGAAAATCGAGGAAAGGACTTCGTACGCAATTCGATCTAATGAAGGGTCTGTGTACAAAATTTGGTAATTCTAAGTGAGTCCTTTCTATATGAAAAGGTGATGACAGATAGACAGAGAGACACACGCATTATTTTATTATTAATAATGTAGAGTAATTTTAAATATGAAACTTTTATGTTGGTGAAGAATCTTTCCCCTTCCCCTTTCAAGCAAAATCTGAAATGCCTGTAGTGAGACACAAAGTTTTATTAATTACTTCCAAAGTTTTGTGCAAAGTTCTCCAAGTATTCCAGTCTGACCCTAATGCGTACTTTGCATAACAAAAACTAAGTTTGTATTTGCAGGGTTAAGAAACAAGAAAATAACTTATTTTGGGTTATTATATAAAGAGTTAAGAAGAAAAGATTTATTAAATGCTTTGTTTGAAGAAGTATGTTCTGAAACGAAAACACATTGACAATACGTACAAGCTATGTAAGGGCAAATTCTTTCCAAATGTAGATATAGACAAGAATCAATAACATTAGTTGAGTGGAAAAGTAGGGCAGAGAGAAAAAAGAAACAGTTGATTATAATTAAAACGAGTAAAAAAAGATTCAAAAATGATATTTTTTATATGTGAAATGCGAAATACGCCCCGCCCTTTCAGTTTAACGTTCCACAATTATGCCCTTTAGGCTAAGATTTGACGCGGGAGACCCGGTTTCGATTCCCGGTGCGAGCTCATTAGGTTCGATTTCTACGTTAATCAATAGATTCACGTCTCATACAGTCTCGCTGCTGAACGGGACGTTAAACTCAACTCAACTCAACTCAACTTTAGGCCACGGGGGACGGACGATTAAGACAAATGAATGATGGGTAGGAGAATTGGTGGAATGAGAAAGTAGGAGGAAACGAGTGTACTCAGAGAAAACCCACGGACACGATGTTGTCCACTGCAAATTTACTTGGCCGGGAATTGAACCAGGATTCCATGCACCAGAGGTAAACATTCTACCACTGAACCACCATGAACCCCTGATCTGGTCTAAGAAGAAACAGTATTTTGACGGATGTTGTTGAAGATGTGGTGGAAAAGAAAAGAGGAAACGAAAGAACAATGTAGTAAGTAGTAGATAACCTTAAAGACTGGCCAGACACCGAAGGATTAAAGGGCATGGAAACTTCACAACTTTTAAGGCAAATAACTCACCAGTAATTCTAGATTATCATGATTAGAATGATTATCATAAACTGCATATTTATTAAGAACTTGTACTGCATTTCCGTATACTAAAGCACACACACTAAACTTTTGTCACGTAATATCATTTACAAATCCACTGCGTTACGTTACATAACATCACTTTTTTATCATGAAAAATAATTCTATGAAATAATCCCTCCTTCCATTCTTTAGTTGCCTTTTTTTTTCTCCATCTACCTCTTGAACCAACATAAAATGACCAGTTTCTGATGTCCCCTGAGAGCTTTCCACGTACCATGTACGTAGTTATGTACACGGGAAAGTTTTCCACCAAACACAGACAAGAGGTCAGTTATACTACAGTAGCTGCTAACTGACATGGCGGCAGGTGTGCTTTGTAGAACACGCCACATCAACGAAAAAGAGTGGGTTGTCACTTTCTAACCACGTTCATATACACAGGGACTGTCTACAAAATGAAAGGAGGGGCGGGGCACAAAGGAGTGGAGGAGGGATAATCAAATAGAATGTCTACCGCCAGCCTGGCGTGTTATTTTATAACATTTTCTCCATTTTTCTTTCTTTTTATGCAAAATGAGAAAGGAAGTAATTCTGTAGTTTCACAGGTGCCAGCAAACTAAAACATTTATAAAGGTTACAAAATGCTATTGTGTTTTTGTAGAACAAACTGGAAAAAGAGAATCTTCATGTCAGTTTCCTTTTTTTTTTTTTTTTTTTTTTTTGCTAGCCTTTAAAGTATTTCAAACAAAAATTGTCTATAAAATGATAAATTTATCCACAATGGAACTACGTAACAGTATATCATACCTAAGAGATATTTAAGTATCCAAAACAGAGCAGCCAGGGCTATCACCGGCCATTCCAAGATCACCTGTATCCTCCAGATACACGAAGATCTCTCACTACTACGCCCAGGCCCGTGCTGGGTCACTAACAAGGGCGATGGACAAGTCTACCAAAAGGGCGCCCATAAAAACGTGTATATATATAGTGTAACTTAATTAATATACTAAACGTCGGGAGGTGATTCCTGACACCGGAGATAAAACGAAAAGACCAACCTTGGTGTAGAAATGCCTGAGGTATGACCACACGAAAATTTTCGAGAAAATGCAACAACAGCTATAGTCGAGAACAAAATGTCGGATCGAAATCGTGCAAAAGGGAATTCCATTATTTTTAGTTGTAGACTTCATTAGTGTACAATAGGATGTAGTGCAGTGGCGGTGCAAGGGTGACTATCAAAAAAACTGGAGTATTCCTTGGAGTATTTTATCAAACGTATGTGTACACGAAACAGCTATGAAGAATAACAGTTCACAGTCTGATATTGTCAACCATTGACCGCATTGCAAAGATGACATTACCGAAGCAAATTTTTCCGCGTGCGGTCAAACACACCTGAAATTTCGGAGGTGAATGCCGCAGCTATGTCAACTCGAGCAACGAGTTCTTCGACTGTCGTGGCTAGTGTTGCATACAAAAGGCGTTTCATAAAGCCACAAATAAGAAATCAAGGGATGTGAGGTAGGGTGAAAGAGGTGGTCATAACACAGGTCAATCTCTCCCAATCCAACTATCTGCGAATGTTTCATTTAAGTAGGTCTGCATATACCTGTCAAAATGTGCAAATGCATTGTCATGCTGGAATCACATCTGCTGTCTTATGTTCAAGGGCACATGTTCTAACAATTTAGGGAGAACATTACGTAAAAATAAATTATACGTACTCCCACACAGGCAGGCCGGTAGTAAATAAGATCCTACCACAAAATTATCCACCATACTGCACCGCGCGCTCGCACTAAATCTCTCTGCTGATCGTTCACTAGAGTTCCATGTGGATTTTTACGCCCTACACATGGCTACTGCTAGTTTCAGGACGAT
This sequence comes from Thermobia domestica, assembly GCF_964235325.1. NCBI lineage: Eukaryota > Metazoa > Arthropoda > Insecta > Zygentoma > Lepismatidae > Thermobia > Thermobia domestica. Next base: position 63,732,788 of record NC_137458.1, read on the forward strand.
CTTTGATCATTCCCAGTACGCTCAAACACATGGAACGCAGGGGGTTATAGCCTGAGACTTCAAAAATTCCAAAACAACCATGTTATTACCAATGGTTGACGAGAGCGCACAATGTGTCGTATATTTCGTACGGATTGGTTATTGCAAAATTTCGACTACATTTACTTTAAGCCTGTCAAAAGAGAAGTACTGTGGCGTGTATTTATTTTTCTAGTAATTATGCTTTGAAAGTCGTATTCGGTGAATGATTTTATTTTGTTTTTCTTTTTGCGCTCAGATTTACTTTCGAGAAGCATAAGAAAATTCCTATAATGTGTTATCTTCTTAATTCACGTTAGGTTGCGGACGATATCACGCAGTTGGTAGAAAGTGTGAAGATAAAACTAAAGGAAAGTCTAAACGGAATGCAATTAGTGCTATGAAGATCAATAAGAGCCAAACAAAAGTTATGAGATGCACAAGAAAAGGAACATTGAAGATCAAGAGAAGATAATCTGGTGGAAAATATGCAGTAATTATGTTACTTAGGGAGTTAAGTACTATAACAAGTGATAATAGATGTAAATAAGATTTAAAATCCAGGTGAAGAAGGAATTTGAATGAAAACAAGAGCTGGTAATCTGAAACATTGATAATAAAACTCAACTAATTGTTAATGAAAGCAGTTGTATGGAGTGGTGATAGTGAGTGGATGTGAGACAGGGAGTCTAGGAAAGAGAACAATAGGAGAATGGAAGTTTTCAAAATGTTGTGCTATAGAAGGATGTTGCAAATTAGATTAGTGGAGAAGGTATAAAATGGAAGAATGTCGGAAATGTTAGAAGAAAGGAGAAGTATATAGTAAAGAATGTTTTGAGAAGAGATAGGATGATGGACACATTATGAGGCACAGAGGAATCATGCGATAGCTATGGAGGAAAGAGCAGAAGAAACAATATCAAAAGAATGTCTGCGATTGAAATATATGGACCAAATAAAATATGATATCGGAAAGAAAACCTACATGAAAATAGAAAGTCTGACTCAGAATAGGGAAGTGCGGAAAGCTGCATTAAACCAATCAAAAGATTGCTGACCTGAGAAGAAGAAGAACTTAATTTAGTTTAAGTTGAGTACTTTAAGCTTAAGCTAGCTAATGTTAGTTAAGCTTAGTTTAGTTGACTTACCTATGGTAAGTGTAGTTATCACAGGTTAGGTTAGGTTAACTTTGGTTTGTAAAGTTTAGTTTAGATTAGTTTAGGTTTTGGTAGGTTTAACTTAGGCTAGCATCGGTTGGGCTAGATTAACTTTTTTCTTTCAGTTAGTAAGACCATATTATGCTAAGTATGACTTATGTCACCTTAGTTTTAGTAAGTGTAACTCTAATACTTCCGGTTTCAGTAGTAAGAAACTATTACGCTATACAAACCAAACTCTTTCATGTAGTGAACATGTGGTACGTTACTTGTTTGTATGTCGATTCAACGTCGTAAAAACTGTTTCATCTCCGCCACCCTCCTTCCATTGAATTCCCAAGTACTAGACCATCGCTTTCGATTTCGATATTCGATCGCCACTAGTCAACCGTAATTTTCACAATGTAAAGTGAAAATCCTTTATCTGAATGCCATTAACAGTATTGTACTGTGCCTGCCCCACTTAAATATAAATTTAAATATAGGAAAGTTTTGTCTGTCTGTATAAGAGAGAGTGTTGATTCTTTTTGTCTCATGAATTTATATCCCAAACACACCTTTCGAGGTAAATAAACCAACCAAATTTCTAAACCACTTCACTACCTGAACGACTGGATTTCGACCTCTCTGTTCATTAAAAGTTCTTTTTAGGCATTACTTTGATGTGCAGATCTTTCCATTTAATTTTCTCCGAAAGATATGGAAACACTTCTGAGTCGCTTGCATATATACATATGCATGCGTTAGAAACGTGCTTATTTGCTTAGTATTATGCAAATATGCATCTTGCCAAGTGTACCGTGAATCCTGTTGGATCACCTATGTTGTGTTTTCCTCCTTTTTGCTTTTGTTTACTTAGGAACCAGTTAGGACAGAACTTGCTGAAGTAATAGAGAACTGCATAGAAAACGAACTCAACCAGCGGAATTAAAGCAAGCGAACAGCTTTCTGGTGCAGAAGAACGTGGAATTACACGGAAGTGTCCTGCATTGGCATTTTTTTAGACGTACTGTTAACTCAGGCTTAAGAAATGTACACACTACTTACGAATATACAGTTGTATCGTATATTCACAGAGCTTAGATTTGTGTTTCTTATGCTAAGTTTTAAATTATACATGAAATCATCGAAATTATGATAGTCTTTGGAATCATTTGAACAACTACTAGCGAAATAGAAAAGCAACAATATTATTGAAGCTACAACTGTATTAGAAATTTAAAGTAAATATTTAACTAGTATTTGATATCCGCGGTTCATTTGATTTTGAGAACTTCTTTCGCGTCACCCAACTTGCTTATATCGACGTTGCCAACACTGTGATCAGAGAATTCACCTCGGCTGACATGTTGTATGTTCTTAGCGACACTAGATCTTTGGCAATATGTCGCAACATTTGCCCGGTGAATGCTGATTGGTTTCCAGAAGTTTGGCAAAAGCGTGTCGCTCTGTGTGATTCGTTCATGGTAAATACCAATCATGGTTACCACGTACGGTTACCAGGTCGTACAGATATCTATAACGATTTCTCGTGAATAGTTGCAGTGTAGTCGAGCGATTTGAAGCGCCCGGCAGGTGAATAGGAGGCGAGAGACATGGTGGGTCCAAGTCTAGCTGAAATTATAGACTTTATAAACTGTCCTCGGTATTTCTATGTTCGCATCTCTCTAGAATGTGATTCAAGTGAAAATTCACATTAACCAAGGAAGCCTATGTAACTCAAGGAATCATATATATATATATATATATATATATATATATATATATATATATATATATATATATATATATATATATATATATATATATATATATTTAATAAAAGGTTACTGAGATGCGTTCTCCAGCTCACCGATCATTTTCCTAACTAAGGAAAAGGTTGGTAGTGTCCATGCCAACAAATGAAAGATTGGAGCCTATTGAGCGCAATTTTCGACCTATGCAACTTTAATGTTTACTTTATGTCGTTTCCAGAGCTTGAACTTTCATATTTTCGCCCTATGTTTATTAGACAGTATTTTGATCTTTCCAGATTCTCTACAGTAATGGTTCTCAACTTAAATTCTATCAAGCCCTTCATTTTATCACATCCTCTTGCCAGCGTTCCCCCTTATAAGAATATACCTATTGCGGAGATCTCAAGATATCCATCTATTTCTACAATAGTAGAATCCATTTCTTGTCTATAGGGGATACGGTAACTTTCCTAAAAATGAATGAATTAAAACCAACTTTGGTCAATTCATTCATGTTACAAATACCAAATACGATCCGTCATATTGTTTCATATTGGAGGCTATTTGAAAAATTTAAAACTTCACAACTCCCTTAATTTTGAGTCATATGATTAAAAAAAAGACTGTTGAAAATGTTTAGTAGACTTATGTTTTCTTGTTCTTAACAGTATATATAAATATAAAAATATGCCTATCAGAACAAAATTCAAAATGATATTTAAGAATTATTTTCCAATATTAGATTCTAATATATTTATCTCTTCCGCTTATCGTTGAGACCTCCTAGGGATTGCGACCCCCAGGTTGAGAGATCCTGCTCTTACATAATAGCTAGCTCCGTTATTGTCATTAATATAGCATTCCCTAATTTCTTGAAGCAAAAACTGATGTGACACCCCAGGATTTATATTTATATCTATCATGAAAGACAATAACAACAAATTTTGATGTCATCATTTTATTGCTGAATACGGACGGAAAATATCTTTGTACGTATTAAGTCTGGTACAAAGGTGAACTAATTATATTTTACTTACTTTTGCAATGTAAATTGTGATTTTTTTTTAAATTTAAAAAGAAAATTGTGTAACTAGTACGTACATTTGTTTAACAAAGCAACTAACAGACGTTGGCTTGGAGTGCAAGAATAGCGACACTCTGAAAAGGCAAACAACCCGAAACGGTAAAAACCAAGAAAACCACTTCTTCGTTGGAACGAGAATATATAGTGTTTTGCTCTAAAGAAAACATTCAACAAAAAAGTCGTTTCTTCTTTAAATAGAAAGGAAGAAACACAAGCACGGGTTTGTCTCTACAAGTTAACAACGTTTTTTTTTTTTTTTTCTTGCAAAAGTTCTCTGTATCATTTCCAAGCAAAACAGCCAACTTTTCTGTCGCATGTTTGTGTTTTATTTCTAGTAAAAACTTACAAAGAAACGTTTGTGAATTTGTAAAGAAAACAAAATATGTTTATTTTTTTTTTTTTACTGTAATTTGATTATTTGATATTGTAACTTGTATACCAGCTTTTCTCAAATTCTTTAGTAAGATTCTTTAAGCGAGGAATACTTTAATTTGTCACAGTGTTCTACGAAGCATAATACTTTTTCCCCTTCAGAAACAAAGCTATAATTTAAAGGAAAAAAATAATTATTTTGAACATATGTTAGTACCAAAATGTAATAATATTTTTAAAACGAGTATAGTAAAGAAAACCCATTAACTTTATATTGGTACTAGCAGAATACCCGCTATTCGCATGAAGAGAATAAATTTCATTTTGAAGATAAAAGACTGAATTTGGATTTAAACGGCATCGGAAGTGTCACTGTTCATCTCAGAGACTCTGAAAACTATGAATTCGACACTAATATCGGTCACTGTCGATTGTTTTTAAATATCTCCTCTCCCCTAAGTTGCACCGTCAAAGTGAACTTATAAAATCCATCCCAGGAACAAACCTCATCCATGTTGAAAATTTGATCGAAATTGGTGGGGTGGTTCAAGGATTACTAAATCACAAACATAGTCACTTTCACTTGTATTATATAGATTAACAGAAGTAAATTTCATAAAATGTCAGTTCTGGTACAGAAATTGAAACATACTTGCTTTTATAATTTCCAAACTCTAAGAGAGTCAAGTATTTTGTGTTCACTTGAACTTTATTTTGTAGTTTTCTCCTTAGTCTAAGAGCACTGCAGACTTCGAAGATCACATGAGGTCTGCGAACCTCAGTTTGAGAAACGTTACATCGGACATATGATGTCAAATGTGTACAGAAATGAAAAATATGTAATGTGAGGGGAAGCGGGTAACCCAATACGTGGCAACGAAAGTGACACAAAGAAAGCACTTGAGGTTTTAACATTTATCATTATTTATTGAAAATGATAACAGATAGCGAGAAGCGTTTTTTTTTTCTGCAATCAATTAAGCACCCCAAAAATATATTCTATCTCTATTCAAGTATCTTTACTAAAACCAGAAGTGTCAGAAATTCATCACTTTCGATTTTACGTGGGTTGATCGTTATAGAGTAAATACGGTAACAGCTAAAGAGAAGCAAGGTTTTCTGTTTAATGTTTTCTGCAATTCATTAAGCACTATAAAATACTAATATAATCATTTCCAATCTAAATCTCAACTTAAACCGGAAGTGACAGAAATCAAGTACTTACGGTTTTGACGTTGATCATGATAGAATGAAAACGGTACCAGATAGCGAGAAGCGGTTTTCTGCAATTAATGGTCTCAAGAATATATTCCACTACCACTCTAATCTCTCTACTAAAACCGAAACTGGTACCTATCAATGATAATTGAGAAAATATCAGACCATAAAGAAACCAAAACTTCTTCACGTGGTATACACGTGACACTGTTACCTGTTTATTTCAAAGAGTATACATTATTACAGATTCCAATAAATTTTATCCGGATCCGATTACAGTCTTTAGACTATGAAACTCCTCAACAGATGATAGTGTTACTATGGTGTTTATGTTCACGTAAAATTCCGTAACGTGTAGACAGAATAATATATATTTATTCACACAGGTGTCGGGGCTGATTTTACTTTAGAATTAGGCACCTAACTAAACTACTGCGGTAACGAAAAAGTGGAAAAATTAAATAAACATAAAAGAAAAATGACTGACTTCAAAAATGCACTAAAACCCAGAAAATATTAATTTATTATTTTCTACTTTTTAGAGCTTTTATTATTTTTTTCTTTTTAGCACTTGATGTCAGTTAATATTGTTATATCATTATTAACTTATATCAACTTGTTCTAAAAAGTAGAAAATAATAAAAGCTCTAAAAGAAGAAAATCACAAAAATAAAGCTCTTAAAAGTAGAAAAATTTTGAAGTATGTGTCAAGCCACGGTAATAAATTGCTTTTCTTGTTTTAAAGTGCTTTATATTATTAGTATTTTGAGCTTTTTAGGACTTCTATTATATTCTATTTTTTAGAGCTTTTGTTAAAGTCAGTTAATATTATTTTTTAAAGAAAATGTTTTATGTTGCACAAAATTTTTGTTAGTTAGTAATCTGGTTTCGTTGGCAGGATTGACACTTAGCGTACGTTTATCACCGAGGCTGTATGAGACGTGAACCTATACGTGGGATCCCAACCAGAGTTGGCGTGGGTCAATGAAAACTTGACCCACGACCCACTGACCCACCACCCACCGTAACCCACGACCCACTGACCCACCACCCACTACGACCCACTATGACCCACGACCCACCGTGACTTACTCTGACCCACCACCCACCATGACCCACTGTGACCCACCATGGCCCACCACCCACGGTGACCCACTCTGACCCACCACCTACGGCGACCCACTCTGACCCACCGTGACCCACCACCCACCATGAATCACTCTCATCCACTTTGACCTACTCTGACTCACCAAAATCTATCGTCATCAACTTTGAACACGATCCACGGCCTCTTGTGAACTGACTAAAGAGTTTACACTTGTAATAAAACAAGACTGTGAAATTGTCACTAATCGGAGTTTGAATTTCTAGTCAATCACTCAAGCACCACTCTGTTACAATAACGGTGGATCTGACCTTTACGCTATAAAATGGTAAAGTGTTTGTCAGTGAAGAAATTGAAACAGTTCGAGGTGGGGGGAAATTATTGTGTGCCTAAAATATACTTGTACTAAGAGAGTATTCTTGCAAGTGTTAATTTCTGAACACATTCCACAAGAAACTTCTATTCGCAGGAAAATACCCGTGTACAATATGGAAAAGGTTATGGTTTCTCAGTTCACAGTATTTTTCTCACCAAAGACTTGAAAAATCAGTTGTTCATAGGGTATAAAGGTGCTCGGGTGCCCTATGTGAGAGCATCTCCATAAAGTATGCTCATAATTGTAATTTGTGTAATCACTAAAACACCACGTTAAATTTAAGTTATAAATATGCATAATTGTAATTATTATGAATATTTATTCCAAAGTAGTTTACCTAAAGCAAAGAAGAAACTTACTAAAAAGTATGTACAAAGTTGAATAACACAAATAAGCCATTAGTAATACAAGTATACATTTTCCATAACTCGTAATTTTCCACCTTAAAACAAATCTGAAATCGGATTTATTTCCTGTTGGTAACTTTTTGACGGTAAATCATCCGCATTCGAATGATGTCTATCCTTCAGCCAAGAAATAACTAGCTCGTCTACTTTGAGCTTGTCTAGCGGTGGGCCATTAAAATTGATGAACAATAAGTTAGACAATGTTTGAGAACTTAATCTATTTCTAATATAAGTCATATGTAAATTCATAAGGGGGAAACCCCGTTCGTATTCTGTCGTGGAAATTGATAATACTTCTACCCGATTTCTGCAACTTCTCATCGACAATTTTCATGTTAGACTTAGTCTGATAACGAATTTTCTTCGTCAGTTTTGAAATACTCAGCAAGAAGTATCATCTCTCTATCACCATACAACATCTTTTCCACATCGACCATGTCAGTTGGCAATGTCGACCCATGTAGAACAGAAACTTCATATACCACGCCTTTGATAGGGAATCTTGTGCATAAATTATCAATTAAAGCCTGTTATTTCTTATTTGTTTATAAATTTAATTTTTGTAATTACATATGAAGGTTTGATACCATTATCAAGTTCCCTCCCCCGTCTAGAAAGCGAAAGCGAACGAGGTTTCTGGAAAGTATTCAGAGGTGAATGGGAATTTCCCTCCTTCTTCAACTTCAATTACCACACTGCTGTTTGCCATGTGCCAAATTACGATGAATTTCAATTAAATTATCATAGTATAATTATTTCCTTGTTGAATAATCAATACTTTTCAGTGGAAAAAAGGATGAAATTTCAAAGTTCCAAATCAAAGTAAGTAGACCAACTTTGAAAGTAAAGGGAAAAAGGTGTAAAATTTTCCATACAATTATGCGTACAATCCAAACTTCAAATTTCCGTGTAATTAAGCTTACAGTACAAATTTTATGCCTATTTTTCTCACAACTTTATGGGTTGATTGCCCTGTACTGTGAGCGCTCCATATAATAAACATAAGCTTTAGCAATTATTATAGCAGAAAGCAATGGATATATGGAGCCAAGCACTGTATTTTTTGTTTCTGATTTTTTCTTAAATAACATCGATCATTTTCGATCTTTTTACAAACCAACTCACTACCAATTTTCCATATATAGAAAATGCCCCCCCCCCCACATAAAGGAGAATTTTAAAAAAATGCTAGAACACATTCTCTTTATCTTCAATAAACAGTTAATACACTGAATTTCAGCTCCGTAAGTTTAACGGCTTGCGAGATACTAATTTTTTTCGCAAGAATTCGGATCCTCACTACCTCCTTAGGATATTATGCATTATAATAAAAGCAATATAACATCCCAATTTGGATTAAGGCCTAACTATATACCAAAAGTAATTTCATTTGACTTTGCAATATGACCGTGATGATCAGGCACACATTCAATTTTTTTTTTATATAATAATTTATATATTACAGTGATTCAAAAATGTATTTTTTCCAATAGTTAGCACTAAAAACTCACAGGTCTCGAAAGCCAGGTAGAAGTGTAAGTCCTATTGTTATTATTACTATTAAAAATATCGATATCCAAAAGTGCTTGAAGTTCTTTTTTCACTTAATTAGATATACTCACCTCAAGTAAGTAGACAAAACAAGTGGAAAAGAAAGGGAAATGAAGGTCTTGAAAGTAAAACGGAGACAAATTTACCAGTCCTCAGAAGATACTGTCTACAATCCAGTAATCAGAGAGGGTCGGTAGATCATACTGAGTCGGTGGGTCGCAGTGGGTCACAGTGGGTGGTGGGCCGCAGTGGGTCATGGTGGGTGATGGGTCACAGTGGGTCACGCTAGGTGATGGGTCACAGTGGGTCATGTTGGGTGGTGGGTCGCAGTGGTTCACTGTGGGTGGTGGGTCACAGAGGGTCACATGCTGTTGACCCACGACCCACTGACACACTCAGAAAACTTGATCCACTTGACCCACTGACCCACCGACCTACTGACCCACTCCACCTGTGATCCCAACCACATGAGCTACCACCGGGAAATGAATCCAGGTCTTACGCGCCACAAACAAGTACGCTATTCATATAGCCGAGCTCCGTAAGCAATGCCAGATTTACGTATAAGTTAAACAAGTTATAGATTAGGGCCCTACTCGCTTGGGTCCCAAAAAAATTAAAGAAAAAAACTGATTGTATTGTAATTTCCAAATAACAAGAAGAAGCAAATTAGATAAAACGCACATACAGTAATAATGTTTTGTATTGTTATATACTAGATTTTTATGAAGCAAGTAAAAGGATTCTATTTCTCAATTCCACTTGTAATGAGGTCCCTATTATCCCGCCCCGCCTATAATGGAGCTCCCGTTCCCGAGCCCTGCTTGTAATGGACCCTTCTTTCTATTTAGATATCAATTAGGTCCATAAATTAGCATATAGTATGTATTCAAACCTAAAAGGAACGGTGATATTTTGTCGCTGGACAAGAAAGCTTGACTTATAAAGGGCCCCTTTCAATAGCTTAGGGCCCCATCAAACCTAAATCCCGCACTGTTTATAAGTAATCTGGGCAGTGGCGTATTTACCTTTTTATTTCGGGGGGGCCTTGCTAACTTTCGGGGGGGTCTTCCGGAAGCCCCTTCCCTAAATACGCCATTGAATCTGGGGTTTCGTATGTACACACTAACAGACTACAAAGATGAATATAAATGTACGTTTAGTCTCGCTGCTATTATACAACGTAATTATAATTCACTTAATCAATATTATTGTTTAAAAAGTGATATTGTGAAGCGTAAAGACAGTTAATAAATATGTGTAGCATTTCATAGTTATGGGCTGTAGGTTAAAGAAGATAGACATTTAATGATAGTGAGTGAATGAACATGGAAGATTTGGAAGAATCAGAATGAGAAAAGCATGGAACTGATGAACTTCGAGAAAAGCTCGGGCATGATGCTATTCACTACAATCTGTCATAGAGGAATGGAACCAGACACCTCTCTATAGTTGTAACAATCATTCCCTCTAAAAAGCGCGTAGTGTTAGTAATTCATCTCAGTGTATTTTTAACTAAAATGTGGCCTGTTCTTCAGATTTTAACTTAAAAATGTAGTTATCTTGATAAGGAAAAGCAATTTTTTTACTTTGTATGACCCTCAAGTATTTGGCAACAAACAAATAAGTTACAGTCTTTAAAAATGAGCGTCCTACTCTGTCAAATACATTTCAATAAAAGCGTACATAAAAAGGAAATGAAATGAGATTCGTGTCCTAACTTCTCGGTCACTTGAGATTCATTTTTATTCAAGGAGAGAAAGAAATTGAGAAATAAAACAATAGGGACACGAAATACTTTTTTTTTCACTTAACACTGAATGGCTTATTAATTTAGCTTCAATTATCGACCCGCGAAGAATGCAATAAATCTCAATTGAAATCACTTCAGTCTATTGCGGCAAATTTATATTCATTAACAAGATTTCTAATATTACTATGAATCCTGGATGAAAGCTACTAATTTTCTCCTCTGAGAAAGGTTCGGTTGAGAGAGAAAGGAAGAGGACGGGGTTGGAAAGATTCTGTGGTGTTCCTTTCGACAAGGCCTGGGCTCTAATTGCATTAATTAATAGCAAGAAGAAAAGGTTTTGCAAGCTTTTCCTTTTTCCAGATTCTATGTAAGGCAGGAACTCCAGAAAAGGGTTTGGGAATGAATGCATATCGATGAGAATCTTTATTCATTAAGAAAGAAGCAACTAATAAAAAATGTTAATTATTTCCACTACTATTTTCACACTATTCAGAGGAGTACTGCCAAAATATACTTCTAAACGTAACTTTACACTAACATAACATAACTTTCTGGGACATTAAAATACCTCTAACGTAACTTTACAATATCATAACTTTCTAACTTTGCTATTTTGCTTTCTTTCTAAGTATGTGTGCTCTAAATGAACACGCAGATGGAAATCTTTGCTCAATAAGAAAGTAGCAAATATATAAATAAACTGTGAGAAAAATGCTATACTCTGCTATGTGAAAAATGCTAAGATATATACATCTTCCACTGTTTAATCTTCTTAACATAACTTCATTGTACAGTAAAAATTCCCTAACTTTCATTGTACAGTAAGAGTTTTCTAACTTTCATATTGAACCTCAACACCTAGAAACAAATAAAATATTATCAATTCATAGGTTTATTATTAAGAAAGCTTCAACTAATGTTACAAGTGTTAATTTTGTTTCTACTACGATTTTCACAGTATTCTAAGTATTCCCAAAATAAATCAAAACTTAAAATTTTATAACGTAACTTTCTAGGACAATACAGTACTTCTAGTATAACTTTACAGTATCGTAACTTATAACTTTCTAACTAAACTCTCATCAAAAAACCAACCATTGTCTACTTCTAAATCGCTTAATTCAAGCATCGAAAACTTGGTATTACGCAAAACAAATTACGGGCTTCAGAGATTGAGAACAAGTAAATTAATACTCAAGGACTCTGATAGAGATTACCTGTGATGTGTCATTTTTATTATTTGCTTACTAATAAAATTCCAGACAGTACTTAGAGAGGCTATTCTGTAGGGACACATTATCTTGAAAAGGAACTACAATAGTTAGTTAGTTGTACGATCAGTTTCGCCGCACAATAGGTCCATGTGAACATCTTTACTGGTCATTGGCTAACATGCGAACTTTCTGCACGTGTATGCTCACGTCTGTTTTCTGATACCTGAAAACTGTGGCCGGTTCTATATTCATAATTCAGCGTCTATGAAACTTTCACTTCTGGAATGGGTAAAAGACTGATTTGTATAATATTAAGAGTTAACATTATTTATTTAGAAAATGCTTAATGCAAAACTTCACTTAATCTGGAAGTGGGAAATTGGCTATATAAACACCTAATTAAAATTAAAGGAAACACGTATTTTAACGTTTTCAAAATACAATTAAATGGAAGAATGCAATTGATTCACTATGTATAGAAACATGATAATTTGACAGAAAAGAACTTTTATTACGAATAAGAAAGAAAGGGTTTTAAAAAATGTTCATGCTAAAGGTGGAAAGGCGATTGAATTACATAAAGCAATGAAATCAGGGAGATAAAACTCATCATAAAATTTCTCACCAAAAATAAGTGGACAAATTTCCAAGCGTTTTTAAAACTCCTTTTTAGGAAGAAAGAGACATCTTCTATGATTTTTCAGTTCAGGTTTTATGTGGGTCGAAATTATAGTTTATATATTTTTCGTTACATTGATATAGATGTTGTATGTTGTTTATGATCGCAACACGGGAAACGGCTTTACTCATGTCACATTGATTAAGGAACGTAGTGAGAGTTCGCAATATACGCCAAAAATAGAGTATATTAGGGGCTTTTATAATTAAATATTCATTGGAATGTATATCTTATGAGGAAAGGAGTTTAAATATTTTTGTAAACCTATTCTCCCCGTGCAAAGAACGGGCAATTTAGCTAGTTTCCTTATAGAGCTTTAGAGACGCAAGTGCTTGTTAGATTTGTTATTTATCTTTTCGTTTGTAAGACAAAATACAAATATATATATGAATGTGTATATATAATAATAATTCAAAATAAAATAAAATATACCTTAATAATGCTTATTCTTTTCCATTATTAGTTTTTACAGATGATGATTTTATTTAACCCTTTCACAGAGGAAGTCGACTTTTGTCGACAGAACCAAATTTCCTTAACATGCGAATGTCGACTATAGTCGACGTGTTAAAATTTGTTTGTCCGTATCTTGGCTTTGTCGAGAGTAGTCGCCAAAGTTGTACCGTTCATATTTGTTTGTGTTCTATTGTTTTCGATAAACAATAGAAATCACACAGAAAACCTTTGGCGACTACACTCGACAAAACCAAGATACCGACAAATTTTAACACGTCGACTATAATCGACATTCGCAGGTTAGGGAATTTTTTTTCCGTCGCCTTCCACAGTGAAAGGGTTAAATATAAAACGCAAATAGAACTACAAAGTTTAATAATAGAAAGTAGTCATAAACATTTTTTTTCATTTTTTATAATTTAGCGTGTTTTTAATTCGTCACTTAACAACTATATCTACATCACCTTATTATAACTTTGTTTGTTACAAATTAGAGCAATTAGACCTAGAAAGCAATCAAGTTTGTTGGTTCCTACTGTTGACGATTCTCTTGACATCAGTTAGATGTTTCTTGATGTAGATCACGTCATTGTGAAATGTTTTTTGCTGACATATCATTAACTGTTAATATCCTGTTACTTTATCATATTTTTTCTTAAAAAATCGCAGGTCGTTGGAAGAATTGAAACTACCGATCCTGGGTTTTTATCATTTTTGCATTTTCCACGCAGCTTACCATTCGACTATTTTATCACTGAGCGTGTTCATTCCTCCCTAGTTAATAGAGAAAGACTGGAGTGAAGTGTGAATTTTGTTGCAATACTGCACTATCGTTTCTAAGATAACTTCATGGTTTAAAAAATGTTAAAAATTCATGAATAAATGTTAAAATGTTCAGATAATTCCAAAGTTGGATATTATATTTTGGATACATACAGAGTCATGAATTGGATTAAGTTGTGCTATATAAACAAAATATAATTTAGATATATCAGTCTGAGACAGTTAAACAAATAAAAAGTAGCTGTTAGGTTTAACATGAATGCAATTGTGTATTTTTAATATTGGCCTTCCTGAGATAAACAAAGTAACGAGGAACAAATGTGCAAAATTCCTTAGTTCCTCTCATCGGCGCAATGGGGATCGTTATTACGTGCAAAGGGATGTAAATATACATAAATATAAGCTGCTGAACTTCTAATAAAGAATGTTGTCATATTAATCCTTTCTTTCAGTCATCGGACACTATTAATTTAAAATATGCAACGGCTATTTTAACATAATGAAATATCAGTATTATTCTTGCATTGTACTATTTCAATCTCTCTTGCTAGCATGAAATTTATCTTAAAATAGTTTTTTGGGGATCTAATTTAAAAATAGGAGAATACTTTTGTTTAGTTTAACGTCCTACGTTTATGAACCAAGACTACAGTAGATGGTGATAAGATGGAAGATAATGATAGAATGAGGAAAGTAGGAGGTAACGAGAGAACTCCGAGAACACCTATGCTCATAGTGTTTGTGCACCACAAAGTTCAGGGACCTCACGCACCGAAGGTAAAAGAAACAAAATGAAATGAAACTAAATCTTTGAGTTTTACGTCCCACGATTATGCCGGTTAGGCTAAAGGAGACAATGATGATAAGAAATGAATGAAATGGTGGAATAAAGAAAGTGGGAGGAAACGGAAGAACCCCGAGAAAACCCACGAGCACGGTGTTTGTCCACCACAAAGTCCACACGGTGGGAGGTGGGATCGAACCAGGCACCCCACGCACCGGAGGTGAACACTCTACCACTGAGCCACCGCGCCCCTAGAAGAAACAAACAAATCTTCAATTTTTAAGATCTACAATTTTAAAGATTATTCTTATTGTGTTTGTATATTTATTTTGAATACTAGTTGCAGACTTACTTGCTGAAGTATTTTACAAAATAATAATAATAATAATAAATTACAAAGGTCTTTATCTGTTTTCCTGACAAAATTATCGTTTTAAGAGTCCATCTAGAAAAAGAATGAAAAGTAACTCGTCTTTTCCGTACGAAAACTTATTCAGATTATGGTTTACTTTCTGCTAGGCTGTAATAAGGACATTTGCAAGTAAATGTGATTTTATTTCCTTTTCTGAAATATATTTCTCTCTCATTCCCTTATGCAGAACACGGATCAGACGAATCACATGTTATACAAGAAAACAGCAGAATGCTTTCAAATATGTTTTGCTTTTACCCTGCTGACTTCAATAGGGTTTTCATAAATTACTCCTTATTTTTGACTCCAAGAAAGGCAATTGGACAAAGGTATGTTTTGGGGATACTCGAATTGGCAGTGAAACACTTCACAAATCGCGTGAAGCAGATGATTAAACATTATAGTCTGTTTGTAGATACGGTATTTTCTGTATTTCCATCACATATTTAATCGTTCTAGATTAAAAATATAATTAATGTATCACTTTTGCGACTTAAAATTATCGTAATTTTCTGTATTGAAGCTATCTTGTTTGTCTACAACGCAATTATCATATGTATACATCAATTTTAATGTTCAATTTCCATCCCTGACTGAGGTAAAATGCAGAGAAAAACGACAGAACTAAAGGGAATTCGTAAAGATTCCTTGGGTACATTTTCTTGGATTAGTTTCTGGAAGGCAGTTCGATTTTTTCGTCCGGAACTGTATCACCAAACAGAATGCTCCTCTCCATTCAGACTGAATGTACAATGTCCCTTTACAATGTATCTATTTGGCTGATATTCTACAGGGAAAGTTATTTTTTTCTGCATCGGCTTTGCATACAAGGATGATTTAAAATATTTCATGAAATTTTAATAACATTACTTCACCGGAAATAAATCCACGTTTCTTATACTAAAGGCAAGTACGCTATCCACAAGAAAGGGAAGTTTTGCTCCCTGCAAATGTGAATTACAAATAAAATGCTATATCAATCATATCGTTAGCCTAAGTTACGGTTTCTTAACCTGGGGGTCACAACAATAAGCAGAATAGATAAATATAATTAGAATTTAATACCAGAAAATATTTTCAAATATTATTTTGAATTTTGTTCTGATAGGCTTATTTTTATTTTTTATACATACTCTTAAGAAGAACAAAAAATAGATCTACTAAACATTTTTAACAGGTGCAGACATGTTTTAAAATCAATTTAAATGAAAGAGGTGCGATATGAAACTAATGAGAACTGCATATTGAAATACCAGAAAAATACAAACGCAATAAAAGCTGCATATTGAAATAATATTGAAATTGTAAACATTAATTCGCAATACCTGTATTGCGTTTGTTGATAAATCAACACGGAACAAATTATTCTGTCGACAATAATAGAGATTGCTTTTGTTTAGAACCCTTGTTGTTCTTTGCAGAATTGTACAGAATGCAGAATGTACTTTAGGGAATAGTGTTTTTTTTTTTTTTTCGGCAATCTGGTCACAATGACGGTCGATTTTTTGGGATGATATTTAATTTATTTTCTAAATTTTAAATGTAAACAAGTTACAGCTTTTGGTGATACTGAACACATACACAAAAATGTGTCAAGTTCACAACAATATGGTGCGGGATCTCGAAAATTAAAATACTCAAATCTTTTTTTTTAACAACTATCCTAGTCTTTTTAACCAAAATTACAAATAAATTTATTTTTTTTTATCATATAATCCAAAATTAAGGGAGTTATGAAGTTTTAAAATGTTCAAACGACCTCCATTTTGAAACAGTATGACGGATCAGATTCGATATTTGTAATATGAATGAACTGACTAAATTTGGTTTTAATCCATTCGACTTTAAGGAAGCTACTTTATCCACTATATACAAGAAATGGATTTTACTATTATAGAACTAGATGGGTATCGTAAGATCTCCGCAATACGTATATTAAAAACCCCACACAAGCTTATTACACACCAGAAATTATAAGGGAATCGTTGCAGGCCCGTATCTAGGGGGGTCTAGGGGGGGGGCCCTAAAAGTTTTAGAGTAGGCTTGCAAAAGAACTATAATATGGTGATGAACTATCATGGTTGGATCGGGCCCCCCCTAACTTCAGCCGGGCCCCCCTACATTTTGGGACTGGCTACGGGCCTGGATCGTTAGTAGGAAGATGTGATAAAATGTGGGTCGTAATAGGAATTAGGTTGGAAACCACTGGCGTAAGTAAAGGTAGAAAAATGGTGACATCAATTCTTAGGGAAATTACAATGACAACAAACGTTCTTGTAAGGGAAGAACTGTTTCAATGGGCATTAATTTATCAAGTCTCTAAGCTATACGTAGTTTACTGCAAGAAAAAATGAAAATTGTCAAAAGATAATTGTATTTTGCCTTGACAAATGAGATGATTAATTGAACACATGTTACAGTTGTTTTCTACGTAATTTCATCACGATTATTCAATAAAGAAAGTACAGGAAAAAAAGCAAGTTTAGAAATGAGTAACGCTCCTGGTGCCACCTATAAAGGTAAAAAAAAAAGGAAGAAGAAAATTATTCTTGTGATTTTCACAGACCGCGGCGGAAAGAATTAAAAACAAAAAAAAGGGAGATAAAAGAGAAAGGAGTCAAATTTTGCAGTGTAAATTTTCGAAGGATGGTAAGTGAAAAGCAAGGGGAAAAAAGAGAGAACGAAAAGATTTTTGAGAAAGTGAAAACAAGTAAAAAAAAAAAAAAAGAGTCACGCACAGATGTGTTCAAGTTTTTTTTTTTTTTTTACGTTTGTGGTAGGAACTAGAAACGAGTGTGCTGACCTCTACAGATGTTGCAAAAGAAACAAGTGACCAACAGCTTTTAATTACAATGGCCGAGTCTTTCGCCAAATCGACGACCCCTATCTCTCCCGAGAGAAAAATCGAACGGAAGTGTGTGTGTGTGTGTGTGTGTTACATAGAATGTGCATCCGCTGGAAGGAAGAATAAAATTCCTGGTTAAGATATATTTTTAAAGCTCTTTCCTGGTCAGAGTAACAAAAAAATCTACAATGCACAGCATTTAACACCCTTTGGAAATATGCATTTAACATATAACTTGTAAGTAGTATGTTCTGAGAAATCCAACAAAACTGGATACAATCTGGTACTAAACGATTCATTTTTTCTTAATCTGTGAGTAAATTAATGATTAAGGAAACCTATTCCAGGAGAATGTTTTTTTTTTTTTAAAAAAAAAGCTAACGACTGCATCAGATTGAGAACAAACGGAATAATCTCTAATTAGTTTCTCTCGATTTTCTCGAAAACTGCGCATCAGAATTTCTATTTTCTGGTGGGAACTTATGTGGTACGAATCCAGTGTCACATCTAGAAGGTGAAAACTGGGGTCAAGAATGAACCCAGTCTTTGATAGGTATATCATGAGTTGACAGTTTTTCATGGGCCCTGCAGAAGTTTCCAGCTTAACTCTCTCTCTCTCTCTCTCTCTCTCTCTCTCTCTCTCTCTCTCTCTCTCTCTCTCTCTCTCTCTCTCGATGGAGATTATTTCTAGGTTGTGGACCTTAAGTATTGAACTGAAATGAAATCTTTGAATTTTACGTCCCACGAATATGCCGGCTAGACTAAAGGAGACGGTGATTATGAGAAATGAATGAAATGGTGGAATGAGGAAAGTGGGAGGACACGGGGTAAACCCCGAGGGCACGGTGTTTGTCCACCACAAAGTTCACTTAGCGGGAGCAGGGTTTGAACCCGGGACCCCATACACCACAGGTGAACACTCTATCACTGAGCCACCGCGACTCGACCTTAAGTATTGTTTTACACACTGTGTAGTAGAGAAACATCGGTGGCCCAAAAGTAGATATACATTCCCGTACTGATCAAAATTCATTACTTTTTATTCCATTTCTTATTGTTATCCATCAGACAGACTTAGTTTCTTTATTATTTGTTATTAATGTATTTTTACTTATATCTTAAGCTCGGATCAGCGGAAGCAAATAAGCCTATAAGCTAGAATGTTATACTTGATCAATGCAGGGGTGTATACCTACTTTTGGGACACCCTGTATATCTAATGTTTCGAAAAAAATCCAAGAATATTTTCAACTGTATTTTGTCATTCAAGAAACTGGGAGGCCTATGCTCCCCGGCCTGGGCTAGATCCGCCAATGTAAGGATCCCATGTTAAACAGTAGAACCTCGTCTCATATAGCCCTCGTGCTGAAAGAGACACTAACCTCCAAATCAACCAAGCAAAACTAACCTGCATTGAGATGAATGTGATCGTAAAAAATACACCTTTCCAAGCCTTTCATTATTACATAGCAACGTTGCTGTTAGTCAACTACTTAATTTATATTGTAAAATGAATTACATTATTTATAGAAATTAATATAGTAAAGCAGCTATAATAGACAATGATTTATTTAAATTGTAACATTACATATTCATTTTTTCTGCCTAGTGGTAGATACATTTGAAATAAAATGTAGAGAGCAGCCACCGCAAGAAAAAAGCAATTGTCAATGGAAAGTCAAGTTCGCGTTCTTTCTCATAAAGTCAATTATGCTTAATGGAAGGAACGTGTGATGGCTGCTTACTTGTGCAAATCAATCTGCGGAAACACCGCTGATATTAGTTTCCCAACAAACTCAAGCAAAACCATGGCTAGTCCAAACTGTAAAGTGAAGCCTGGAAGTAATGCTACCGCGGTGTGAAATATAATTTTTCTCTATCTAATAGGCTATATTTTTTATATTAATTATTTTTTATCTATTCCTCTTTCGGCTATAATAACGTTGGCAGTTTATATCATTATCTTTATCTCGTCTTAGATGTAGGCAAAACAAAAATTTGGGTTTGCCCTATATTCGTTCCGCCTAATCTTCCAATAAAGGGATACTTAATATCTTAGTTCTCTCTTTTATATATATATATATATATATATATATATATATATATATATATATATATATATATATATATATATATATATATATATATATATATATATATATATATTGTCTTATAAGAAGAGCACAGCAAACAATCTTTAGAAACAGCAAACAATCTAAAATGAAGAAGCTACAAATTTGGTTCTATTTTCATCGTACTAATTCCAGTTCCAGTTTTGTCTTATCTGTTTTGGGATTGAAGTTACGAGCTTTTGATCTTGCCTACTATTTGTAGTGGGGTTCCTGTCGTAGTTGTTGGTGTATTTCAAGTTTTAAGACCGCCACTGTTGCAAGTCCTTGCAGTTGAGGTCATGGCGAACACGTACCTATGGTGGTCGGGACATTTTGTAGATCTGGCGATGAGGTTGGCGTGTGCCGTTCTCCCTGAAGTATAGTTCGTCGAAGTGCTGGATGTGGTACTAGAAGATGATCGAGAATCGTATCGCTTCTGGAATGAAATGAAATCTTTGAGTTTTGCGTCCCATGATTATGCCGGCTAGGCTAAAGGAGACGGTGATAATGAGTAATGAATGAAATGGTGGAATGAATAAAGTGGGGGGAAACGGGAGAACACCGAGAAACCCCGACAAACGTTTTTTTGTCCACTACAACGTTCACTTGGCGCGAGCTGGGATCGAAACAGGGACTCCAATCATTAGACATGAACGCTCTATCAATGATCCACCGCGGCCGAAAAACACTTGATGAGTTGCAATGAGCAATTACTATCCCGATAAAGCAAGTCAACCCGTAAAATCTCACAATTTTCTTCAGAGACATGTACCGTTTTGTTCAAACTTGCTTGCAGTTCAGTGGTAATTATTTCCAACAATTCTCTACTACCTTAATCTCTTACTGATCACGATTACGTTCACATTTCCTGACAATTCTACATTCCATGACACTCTTTTCATAGAATGACATGAAAGCACAGTGACTTTCGCGACACCCTGCCTATATACTTAGTATATTGACAAGAAAACTGCATGCAAATACATTACAAGCCTACTTCTATGAAATAATGCAGTTACATTAGATACTAACAGCTACATGCACTCAAGGCTCTAAGTGTCTTGCTTCCTTCTTTGCTAATATCTACAGATACATTTCATTAACATAAATTGGACGTAACTGAAAGTAACAAGAAGAAAATGACAAACAGCTTTCTCTTATATTCTCAACTGGCAACAGTGGTAACACAGAATAAAACAAAAGGGAGCCACAGTAATTTGTATTAACACACATTTTTATTATTATATATCATTATCTTTTAGGAACAAAGTCCACAACCAAAAAAAAAGCAACTTTTAACTTAGACATTAACCTGCATGCTTTCAAACTATGTTTACATATACATAAGTAACTTGTGCAGAGATTAGAAGAAAAGATTTCCCTATATTGCGTGCGCGTACGACAAACTTGGAATTCAATGTACTTCACGCACGCTAGGGTTATATCAACATTGCTTCTTTACCCTCACAGGAACAGCTCCTCCACCCTTTTATTTAAATAAATGTGCTCATAAATCTGTCATAATACATTTTATATGCTGGTATGTTGTTGTTCATTTATCTAGTGGCATGAATTTTTTTTTCATTTTTTGTTAACTTGATTTTACGCTCAACGTTGCCACTTACATGATAATTTCAAAGTAAGCTGTATATGAAAAGTGATACGATCTAATAACCATAACAATAATGTTCTGGAGTTATATCCTACAAAGTATTACTGTTCAGAACCCATGGGCTTTTAGATATGTAATGTGTGGTCAACACATTAGCTTCGTCATCACTCTTTTTTGCCTTAGACCTGGATTACCTACTCAATGCGAGGAATTTCCCAACTGCATTACAATTCCGCGTTAATCTAAAAAAAAATAAGAATGTCTACACTGGTAATCGAACCGGGAGCTACATACACCTCAAACAGGCTACACAGCAATAATAATCTTGAAATTAGATACAATCTTTTAGTTTAACGTACCACGATTATGCACTTTAGCCTAAGGGAGACGATCAGTGAATGAAGATGGAATAGTTGGTGGAATGAGAAGTTCGGAGGAAACGGGAGTGCCCCAAGAATACCCACAGGCACGATATTATTCACCATAAACTTACTTGGGCAGGGAGCGAACAAAGGACCTCACGCACCAGAGGTAACTGCTCTACCATTGAGCCACCATACTCTTCAGCAATAATAATAATAATAATAATAATAATAATAATAATAATAATAATAATAATAATGTTTCACTGTGAAACTGCGGTAGGCTTCATACTGTGGGAATTCAATATTCAAACTTGAAGTAATACGCCTACACCTATAAATAAGATCTAAGATAGAACGTGTTCCTAAAACGCTGAATCTATACCAAAAAGCCATTGCTTGCTATTCTTCAGTGGTTTTTAAACATTAATACCGAAAACTGTTATTTAGAACCAATTCCGGATTGAATAAATGGTTAAGAGAGAAAATAGTTAAAAAAAAAAATAACATATGTACTTTCGATTTTCCCTGCCTTTAGCTCCTGAACACAGACGTCATCTTCCGGTGAAATTAAGAAACACTGTCTTGTAGTTTTCAAATGTGTAGTGGATTTCCACTCTATAACCTTTTTGCCAGTTGTAGTACAGCTGGTATAACTTGTGAAATTACCTCGTATACACTGACAACATCAATTCTGAAAAAGCTTACAACAAAACCTCGTATGTCAAGACGGAAAGAGATCATCAAAGTAAAATAGCAACTAGAATAATAATAACCGAATAATTATTGATTGTGATAGTGATAATGATGATAAAGAAACTAGAAAATATTTTGTTAATTTTGGCTCTCCAGCCATATTGTTAACGAAGACGAATCATAAATATTATGAGAAATAAAATGAAATCTTTAAGTTTTACGTCCCACGATTATGCCGGCTAGGCTAAAGGAGATAGTGATGATGAGAAATGAATGAAATGGTGGAATGAAGAAAGTGGAAAGAAACGGGAGAAACTCGAGAAAATCCACGTAGACGGTGTTTGTCTACTACAAAGCTCAATTGGCGCGGGCTGTGGTCAAACCAAGGACCCCATGCACCAGAGGTGAACGCTCTACCACCGACCCACCGCGGCCCCAAATATTATAAGAGTAACAACATGCCAACATTAATGTTTGGAAGCATAATTTTATTACTATTATTATTATTATTACAGTTGGGAAAATTTGCTTAAATTTGCGAAGGATGCATATATGTGCAATGTTTCGTTTCGCGTTCACACTGTCTCTTTAATTTTCAGAATAATTTCATTATCCCCTAATCCACGTTCTGCCTCAAAGAGGGAATACTATACGCCACAACACTTTGCTACTTCAATCACTGTGTACCCAGATGACACTGAATAAACACCACTTCACAGAGTTACTAAGCCAATACCAGAGGTAAACTCTCTGCTACAAGTTAATTAAAATATTCCTAATCGATAGCGCATGATTGCTTGGTGTAACGCAAACGGGTCTACAGGTAAACAGCAGAAAATTGTTGTCAATCGGGTAGAATTAGAAGAGCTAGTGGCAACCCTTGTTGAGACGAGTGGGCGTCCACAGTGCTTCGTAAAAGATAAAATGTTAACAGTTTGATAAGTTTGAGGTTACAGCTCCCAGAGGAGTCTCAATTAGGTTAATGCACAAGAAAAGGAGAATGTTAGAAAGCATGGGAAAAAAAGAAAGAATTGCATTACCCGAATTGCTCAGCAGAATACTTGAGTTTCTGAAAGTGTCAGAGAAATAGACTTATCTTTATATAATGAAATTCGCACATGCGACTATTCAAATTGTTAATCAAATATGTAAAAAGCTCTGTATATTTTTCCATTTTACTGATTGAGTTACTTCGAATTAAATTATATAAAAATCTTTGGTTCGAAGCTAGCCGTTTGTATCACGAAGGATGAAGTATATAGGGTGATTCAAAACAACACCGACAATGTTTGGGAGGCGATTCCTAACAAAATGATAAGACAAAAAGTATAGACCAACCTGGGTGTAGAAATCCGTCATTTTGGAGTTATAGGCTGCCGAAAACTTGAAAAAAAATGAACTTTAAAGATCCATAGCTTCAATACTATGGGACCTTCCGTTGTCAGGTCAAGAAGATGGGTGGTTAATGAAAGGTAGTTATTGTGAAACTATTTTTGTGCTATCCACCGGGAATCAAACTCTGGACTACGTGCACCAAAGAACCACGCCCTAACCAACTAGACCAGGAGAATCGTTGGTGGTGTTCAGCGGTTTGGAAATCCCAACCTCACCACGAGTATTCAGGTAATGTAACCCTTGAACTCAAAAAAAAATGTAGTTCCAGGTCTATTTCATGTCAGTACGATACCGTCAACAATTTTTTTATATAAGATTTTATATAGCTATACAATAATATAATAATATAGCTATACAACAATATAATCATATACAAAACAGAATCATTGTGTGTTCCAATAATGTTCACAGAGTGTCCGTAAAAATAAAACATAACAGTATTTTCCGAGTTTTCTGTATGTAAAAACCTGGACCAGTGGAGTCGAAACCTGTTTGTCTTCTTTCCTTCCGGAGCACCTCATCATTCCTCGCTTTGGGGTCTCTAGTGGTTTTTCGCCTTGAAGATAGAATTTTATGAGTCACTCATATTCCGTACTTTGCGTTCACGAGATTGATTTTTTTCTTTCTTTAGTACTGCGGATGGTAATTTTTTCACTTTCTCAAGTACATCACTTCAAAATTTCCTTTCCAGTATATAAAGAAAAATAAGTAGCTAATAAGTTCACAAATAAATAATGGCTTCAACTTACTCCTTGTTACTATGAGTGTTGTATAAATTATTAATCCCTTAGCTCAATAAAATCAGGAAGAAAAACCTTGAAATAATATGTTGCGAAGAATGTAGAAACGTTAATATCTGTGTCTAGGAAAGAGTAAGCCTAATTGTGAAATTGCAGACAACATCGGGTCAGGTTTCCTCTTCTCTCTTTCTTTCTTTTTCTTATATGCACCCAGCAAATATCATACACAGTATTTTCTATCTGAATCTGAGAGAATTAAACATTTGAATTCCTATATACTATTGTACTGTATGGGGCAGAAACATGGATATTGGGACAATGAGACGAGAAAAGACTGGAAGCTTTCGAAACGTGAGTATGGAGAAGAATTGAGAGAATTAGCTGGATCGAGCAGAAGACGAATGAGAAGTGTTAACAATGGAGGAGAAAAGAAAACAATTTTAGATGCAATCGAAAAGAGGAATATAAATTGGTTAGGATATTGGCAAAGAAGGAATTATATCATAAGGGACGTGCTAGAAGCTATGGCAGCACGAAAGAGAGGGAAAGAACCAAGAAGGCTGAAGTTGATAGATGGTATGAAAATTTAAAAAAATCGTACGTGAAGGCGGAGAGATTTGCTGAAGACCGGGAAGGATGGAAGCTTCTTAGTTGCAGATGACGATGACGATGCTCATGCTGATGATCAGACAATTGAACTTAAACCTACATCATTTAAAACATTCTTATCGTTAAAGATGTATATTAATAAATAGTGAACAAAAGTTTCCTGATGAGTATAGTACGAAATTAATCTCTTAACAGGTTCATAAATAAGCTCCTGGGAAACGTTACTGTCGCCACTGTCCTGGACACATTTTTGAAGAGGTAAAATACATTTTGGCACTGTAAGAACACATTTTGGCACTGTAAGAACACATTTCGACAATTTTTTGGCAACGGTTTAACAAATTTTCACAACAAAAAACAATCTCAAAGATGTTCAAAGCGAGGACTGAATTAATTTTTATATTGGAACTAATTTATTTTGTTCATTGTTAACATAAGTATCTTTCAGTTTAATATTACTGTTACCACGACGACTTTAGACGAAATTATGCTACTATTAACTGTGAACACAGCTTTACTATGAACTAAAGATAAGACAGCCCCCACGGTTTTAAATGAATAGTTAAGTTGTTGTATAAGAGTTAATTCAGTCCTATCTTTAAAAATTAAGAACACTGTCTATAGAACCACCATATTCTTGCAACACTGAATAGTGTCTCTTTTCTTTCTACTTCAGGTTTTGACGCGGCAGGAAGTTGCACGCAAGAGTTCTTCATCAGGAATCGATTAATCGCCCAGAAATTCGATATTGGTCCTGTCTTGTGGTACACATTTTTCACCCACTTTTTATTTACATTTTCATCATTTTCCCTTTCCTTGTTTCTAACTATCTTTTTCTTAGCTTTACTTTGAGCATCATCCTGGAACATAGATGACACGCTCAGTAAATCAAGAGCACCAACTCTTTATATTTCTCACCAGGAAAAAATCTTTTCTTCCTTCGTCTTATTCTCTTTTTTTTATTATTTGAGAGTTTCTCTGCTTTTTCTCTCTCTATTGATGCTTGAGCGTCACCACGAGTTCTCCCATGGGTGTGGGAAGTTTTACGATGTTCACAACGATCCTCTCACGTTGACATGACACTCTAATAAATTAGGAAGCTCTACTTAATGACTTTTATCACCTTTGTCCCAGACGACACTTGAAGTTTTCATGGTTGCTGAAGACAGTGATTTAAAAAAAAAAACTACCCTTCAAATGCCTCAATATTCCTCCTTCTCAATTACTATCAAGAGAATAATGTGAGAGAGAAAGAGAAGAAAGATGTGATATCAAATTTAATTTAAATTGTGACTGTGATAAAGCAACTGTAAGAATCATTACAAACAGGGAGGTATATCCAAAAATAAATTATAAGGTTACTGAATTATTTATTACTCTACGTATATACATTCTGGCGCGCGTGAAAGTGTCTCAGTACAGCACTAATCAAACGTTTAACTGAACTTTTGAACGGAATTTCATTCCAAGTACCGAAATGTCTCCAAGATTTTTATCAGTTGATTTATTCTCTGAAAACCTAATTCCGTAGTCAATATCCGTAGAAATGAAGTGGGTCAGTGGGTCGTGATTTGTGAGTGATTTATTGGATCGTGCGACAACAAAACGTGATCCACTACCACCCAGCAACCACGGTGACCCAATCTGACCCACCTTCCCACCATGACCCACCGACCCACTCTGCACAGTGCATTATAGACAGCACCTTCTGTACACTGGTGAATTTGTCTGTTTTACTTTCAAGGCCCTATTTTTCTTTCTTTGTCATTTGTTTCTATTTACTTACCTAAGATGAGTATATCTAAGTGAAAAAAAAATTCAAGCACTTATTGGTATCGATATTTGTAATTGTAATAACAGCAAAAGGATTACTTGGTTTTCGAGACAGTCGAATTTTACACTTCTTTTTTTTTTCACTTGAAATTTCATCCTGTTCTCCACTGGAACGTATTTGCAATTCAACAAGGAAATAATTACATATGATAACTGATATTCATCGTAATGTGGCACGATGACAAACACTACCATTTTATACCGTAAAAGTCAGATCCGCCGATATTGTAACAGAACGATGCATGAGCGAGTGACTGTAGAAACTCAGATCAGTGATAATTTCACAGCATTGTTTTATTACAAGTGTAAACTCTTTAGTCAGTGGAGAGAAGGTGGATTATGGGTCAGAGTTATGACGATGGGTTTTGGTAGATGATGAGTCATAGTTGGTCATGATGGGTCGTGGATCTAGGTGGGCAGTGAGTCAGTGGGTCATGGGTCAAGTTTTCATTGACCCACGCCATATCTGGCTCAATATATGGCCTTTTTCTTCTTTATTGTCAGAAATTCCAATATAAGAAAGTTGAAATAAAAATAGTATCCTACAGTTAGACCACTGTAAGATAGGCTATCAGTCTATGAAAAAAAAAAACAAGCGCTGGCTGAGAGCTAGAGCACCATACTGACCCCTATAATGAACAATTGTCAACCTGATACTGGTACTTACCTGCTGTTCTTATTCTCTATGATGATAACAGTTCCTCTCGGACAATTGCTGAAGCTTCCAAGTGGTTTCAACTTGGGTATCACTGAGCTTTAGGCAAACTTTATATCTATACAATTGCTTATATTAAAACTGTTCCGTCATTTTACGTGAAACACAAGTCAGCATCTCTCCGAATGAAAATCCACTCCAATTTGAGAGTGGAATACAACCTCTAGGTTCTACATAGACAAGGATGTAAAAACTTTGAAGAACAGTTTTGCAGCCATCCACAAAAACCATATCAAATACTACAAGCACTTTACTTTCTCCTGAAATTGTGTCAGTTCATGTTCAGAAACAGGATTCATACATACAACATGATGATACGAAGTCAACTTCTCTGTGCACACCTATTCCAGGAGCACACAATGCCCTATTATCAACTACTATTATCAAGTACAGTGCCCTAGTTCAAAATCAATCTTTGACAAGAAAAATGACAGGTCAGAGAAAGGGCAAAAAGACTCTCCAATTGCACGATGACTTAAATATTCCCTACTTTCATTTACATCAAATGAGAATCAAGAATCTTCTGGAGGCACCTAAATTGCTCCCAAAAGAAAAAAATCTTCAAGATGTAGGACATTTAGGTCCTTCACGTAATACCAACACTGCGGTAAACATCTGATCAAACGACACAGATGTAATGGGACTGCGACAGTAATATTTCTGACACCAAACTAGTTCATCAAGTACTTTCATGACCATCAATCGCACACATAAGTGGCAAAGGGTCCTTCAAGACGGTATTCATGTCGGTAAACTGTCAAGATATAATTAGTTCAGGGAGTCTAATTGCCACCTATTGACAAAATATTTTCGGATGTACAATGAGACAGGTTTAACAATAAAATCAGTATGCAGGTTGTGCACATATATTTTAATCATTAATATTCAAACAAACTTGCCCACAGTAATACAAAGAAGTACGTTCTATTTGTATCAGAGAAAAGCTAAATCAAAACTAATCGCATCGTACAGAGTTGTTGACAAAAGAAACGTAAAAATTAAATTACAATTGTGGTTTAACGTCCCACGATTATGTTCTTTAGGCTAAAGGAGACGAGTAATTAATTTATGTGAGGATTGGTGGGATGATACTATGGGAAAACAACGGTATAATCTTAAGGAATACCATGCACATGATGTTGTCCACAAAACTCCTGTGGCCTCTTGCATCAGAGGCCTCTTGCATCAGAGATGAGTGCTCCAGCACCGAGCCACCGTGATTTCCAAATATGTTGTGGTCCCTAAGTTGATTGGTGACACTTCCTATACAATTTAAATCTATATTTAATCTCCATTAGTACCCCTAGGATTGTGAGAAAGTGTTAAGTAAAAATTATCGAAACAGATATATATATATATTAGAGTCGAATCCATAGTTTAGGTTACAATCGCGACCGGCATTTAGTACCAAATTTAGACATGAACAGGCATGTCTAATGGATAGGAAATGTATAGATACAACGCCAAAGGCGTTGCTCCCACATCTACATTTCGATGTATCTGTATGAATTTATATTCTAGCATAACTCCGGGACGTTTAGAGAATTTTTAACCCAAATTTTATAGACATATGACCTTCAATCTGGTAAAAAATACGGTTGGAAGTACTGACATGTAAAAATAATAGAAAACAACTGCTATTAGTGTGCAATCCATAGTTTTCGGGGTAGCTGAAATGAATAATGACGCTCCCAACACCATTGATTCCAAGTTTATTCTCATTCGCAGAGCATGGTGCGTGGAGGTGAAAAATAGAATGTTAAAAATGACTGAGATTTGTGTCGAATTCATAGTTCTCGGGGCCGAGAAACACGTGACCCTTTTGAAATGACTTTTGGAAAAAGTACCCATTTCAAGCTGGGTTCTATAATTATATAAAGTTTATTAAAGGTGTACTTTGTACGAGTAGATGTTTCAATAGTTATGCCAAAAGTAGAATATCTTCTATATTTACATCATTATATTTTCATGTTGCTAAATATTCTAACGGGAAATGAAATTGAAATAGTTCTCATAAACTTATTCTCCTTGTGCATTGAACGGGAATTTCAGCTAGTAGAATATAAAAGAAGCTAATTAAAACCACTTTAATATTATTAAAGCACTAAAATTAACCATTCAATTTATTAGTGTTACTTGCCTAAAGCTGTACACAATTCTGAATGTCTTACTATACGTCTGCAAAACAGATATATCTGTTTTCATTATTTATTTTCGATTTTGTTTACCATTTATACCCACATAAAAGCAAAGCAAAATAAATGACATTTTTATAAATAGCTTTTGTTTCCTTACGAGCAGTTTATTGATAGATTTCTTGTTATTTTAAATTCATATACTGTCAACATACATGTTTTAATAAAGAAGTTCACTGCAGCAATAATAATATGTACATATGTGTGTGTGTATGGTGAGTTATTAATACTTTTATGTTCTACAAAAAGCTTTTTAGTTTGCTTTGTTTGATTTTAATATAGACTGTAAAAGCTTATCAACATCATCTAGGTATTCTGCAATTATTGACAGGCCACTTGCTGCAACTGAGAAACTTCTATGCACCACGGTTTTCAGCTAACCTCTTTGTCTTCACGTACAATTGTTCTGTGTTGGTGTCGTCCATTAACTGTAGTCTCCATCGCCCCCTCCCTCTCTTTCCTGCCACCATACCTTCTAGCAAGTCCCTCATGATACACTTTATTCATAGTCAATGTCCCAACCAGTTTCTCTTCCTCTTCTTAACAATATATAAAATTGTTCTTTCTTCCCCCACCACTTCTAAGACCGTCTCATTCGTTTTCGCTCGAACCAGTTAATTATCTGCATTCTTCTCCGTACCCACATTTCGAGAGCGTTTTTCATCATTTTTGCGTAATCTCCATCCGTCTGTCCCACAGAGTACAGTAAAATATAGTATATGGGATTCTATTGTGAGTCTTTCCTCAAGTCTTTAATCAAGGTTCTACAAAATTGTATTTTTTTCTCCTAAAGGCTTCTTTCCTTGTCCTATCCTTGTATTTATTCACGTTTTCACTTCATTTCATCACTAACAATACTACCTAGGTATCGAAAATTAGCCACTTGTCCTATTTTCTCACCTCCTACTTCTATATTTGACACCGACCGCTTCCCACTGTAAAAGGCATGGGTTCACGTAGAACAAACTTGTTGGCTATACCACAGCATACAAATCATCTTCAGAATAGCTACTAGTTACGTATTAGTATTATTGACCTGTTACACTTTCTGAATTTTAGATGTTCTGTATTGTATCTTTAACATCCCTGCAAATGATAGCACTGTTCAACAAACAAGGAAATGGTTACAACTTTTGTTATCCAATCCCCTGTATTTTGCTTTAAAATGCATCAACCACACTTTCTCTCCTTCTACCGACTAAAAAAATACATTTATTTTGTTTCCTTTCCTACGATTTTTATTCGTTATTTATGTTACAGAGAGAATAAAACAGTCACATGTTTTTGTTTGTTGATTTTAATTTTCATTCAAGCTTCCAGTAGAGGAATAATAATAATAGGAAAAAAACCTAACGGTGACGAACGAAAAGAAAAAAACAAACAAACATAAACATTTACTTTTAGTATTGGAAAAGGCTCTGAGTAGAATACACATTATTTTTGCGAAATGCAGGTCTCTGGTGGGTTTGAAATGTGTTTGACTGCGTGCACGTCAATTTATTTTCTGGTTTCGTTTCCCTTTGAAGTCGTGAGTCATGGGCACCTACTTCATTAACCACATACCGTTACGAAAATTAATTATGATACTTTATCATTTGGGAAACAGAGTTCAGGTAAGTACAAATAACTATTCAGCACTACGGAATTTTTCTTCATACATATATGCATGAGTACAATGGAGAAACCTAAGAATTATTACTGTATAGAAGTTTCTGTAGATGTAAGAGATCAGCGAATACCTGTAATTTGTTGTGCAGACGCTCAAATTACCATGGATATATTACTAGAATGGATCTGCGATGTTTCTATTCGTGCTATCGTGCTATACATAGATAGTCTGTCCTAAAGTCACTGTTTGCCTCAAATTTCCGTGAAGAGTGGTTCACTCCAAGGTAAAGTGAATACTCCCAAAACAATATATATATATATATATATATATATATATATATATATATATATATATATATATATATAACTTTAACAATTAGGACTAATGAAGTCTAGCCCAGCGTTTCTCTACCTTTTTTTTTCTTTGGGGCACATCAAGGTGCATTTTAAACTTTCGCGACACCTCGCATGTGATGCAAAAAAAAAAAAAAAAGCAAATACCTAAAAATACATAAAATAAATATTTTTTAAGTTATGGAATGACTATGAGATACAAATCTCACAAGCAAATTACGTAAGATTCTTGAATAGAAACATGTTAACACCAAGAATCGTGATATTGAAATGTTGTTTCTATATCTAGTGTTTCTTTTCAAAGACAAATGAACAGCGTTAAAAGCAAACTTTCTTTAAACTTTTATGATAAGTGTGAAATCAAGTCGATTGACGATAATATTTTTTATTTTCTTCGAAAGATATTTTCTTTGCGAAAGATCTTAGAAGACATTAAAAATTTCGCAACACACCTGACATGTATTCACGACACATCAATGTAACGCGACACAGTGTTTGAAAAACGCCTGGTCTAGACGCAATCCAGATATGCAGAAATCCGGGTAACTGTAACAAACATAAAAATAAGAGGTTGGTTAGATTGGCATTTCTTTTAGCTCGGAGGCTATATGGAAAGTGGATCTACAGATTAACGCGAAATCCAAACCACATGATTTCACAAATGGAATCGAATCCAATTTCCAGCACTGAAGATGCGTACGTAAACCATATATCCCCGAGCGAAGTCATCATAATAAGCAGATGTTGTGAAATATTTTTTTCTAAAATTGCTTTTATTAATTTAAAAAAAGACCCAATGTATATATTGAAAATAGCAGCACAATTGCAGATTTGATTGAGAGCGCTAAACTCTCCAATGTAAGTATATTTTCTCCTTTTTCCATTATTACATGATTATATTATTGATTAAAATACATTCATTCATATCTCGAATTAGAGAGGGCAGTTGTTCCCGCTGAAGATACAAATGAAGCCCCTGGTTGGGTAATAAGATCAATTTTTCTGCAAACAGTTTAAAAAAATCACTATATGTATATCCCAATTGAACAAACATATAAAATTTATTTACCAGCTAAAGTATTTTAATGCATAAAATTAAAGCTATTCTCGTGGCCTACTTAAGGCTCCTTGAATTGCGTTGGCTTGCCCAATTGCCTAAAAGCTAAAGATCAAATTATTTTAATTATATATGAGGGGAGGTTTATAATTTTCTCGAAAACTTCAAAGCAATTGATAACATATCAGGGACGTACGCATTGGATGGATCATGGGGGTTTGGATCCTTGAATTTTCGACTTTTCTGTAATTTTAGCCTAATTTCAGGAGTAATTTTTAACAAAAATAATATAATTTATCCTTATGTTGAATTTGGACTCCCAGAAATAAATTCATATGTACGTTCCTGGTGATAGTAGCCTCATTCAGCTGTCAGAAAGTGAAAGAAAGGACACAATTTGAATCTGTGGTTGCAGAAAGGAATAAATGTTTAACACAACGATCATTGATTATTATTAATTAAAGCATACAGTGCATTTTTTTAATAATTGCACAACATCAAAAAGAGATTGAAA
The DNA here is from genome assembly GCF_964235325.1 of Thermobia domestica. NCBI lineage: Eukaryota > Metazoa > Arthropoda > Insecta > Zygentoma > Lepismatidae > Thermobia > Thermobia domestica. The sequence continues at coordinate 63,766,539 of NC_137458.1, forward strand.
TCATAATATGACGGTGCTATAGTTTAATCTTTACTGTCATTTTCTATTTTACCCAATTTCATCTAGATAAAACTAAGAAGTAGTAAAATGTTTTATTAAAATGTAATAAACAAGTAAACTATGTCTTGCATCTGCTTGCTCATGACTTTACGTCCGTAGATCTGATACAGCTGATGATAAAATTTTAATCGGCACTATGTCGTGTGCATTCAAAAATTTATCATTGCTCGCACTTTACATGAGGAGGGAGCTGGAATAGGAACGTCCATCTTCAACCACTACCACGACGCTAAGGGGAGCACCAAGGACATATAGTAATAATATAGTATAGAAAGGTTTCAGCTGTTTTTCCTGCTGCAACTGTGGAGACTGTGGTTCCACCACTCAAGGGAGTTGAGTACCACGAACTACTAAAAGCAAGAACGAATTAAATCATTCAGAGCGCGTGAGTCTGATAGAATTAGCCAATGATACATTTAGCTACTGCCAGTAGTAGACGATGCAGTTAGTTACAACTCTAGCCAGTAGTGTCGCAGAATGACTTTCGTTGCATTGTGGGAACGATTTGAATTTCCATTAGGAATAACGGGACTGGTTCATCAAGGTTATCAGTGACTAAGGAGGTTCCGCTGGCGCATGCGCCATGCTAGGGCCTCTCTCTCTCACGTGCACGCAGTCACTTTGCGCAACATACGGTTTCCTACCTGTAGAACGCGAGAGAAATTACTTTCTGGATGTGCCTCGTACTAAAAAATATGCATCAAACAACGTCTTTGGTATATGCATTTTCAATTAATTGATTAATTGAACTTCAACTTTCTTTTCAACTCCGAGACTATATGAGTATGTGTTTTAAAACATTTAAAACATAATAGAGTATTAATAAAATGAAAGTACGGCATGTTTCTTTGAAAAAAGGGAAAAAATTAACGAATCACTAAGTAGATAACAATGTTTGTTAAGTGCATTCTCCATACGATAATTTTCTTATGAAATATAATAGAACCTACTTGCCCTCGTCTATGACCATCGTTAGTACAGCGGATCTTTAACACAAACTCATTATTATCTATTCTGAGTGCTTTATTCCATTCGAAGGCAGGCAACAGTCACTAGAGCTAATAACAACCAACCAATGATGCTGGGATTTTGCCAAAAAAGAAGACTGGTCCATCTATACAATGGTGGTAGTAAAAGCGCATGGGTGGTGGGAGATATAATAAAAGAAGGTTGCATCCCTGGCTGAAGGCATTTGGTACTTCAATGTAATTGTATGAGAACATTGGAATGCTCCATCGTCCATCTAGGATTTCCTTTTTTTACGTCCATTACTAAAGCCAAAACTCCAACAACAATTGGTGCTTTACATTTCAGCTACACGCTCTGCTAGACAGCAATTCCTACGTTCTACATAATTTCCGATTTCGAAAAGCTATTTTCAGTAGACCAATATTTTGTCGTATATTAAAAAAGAACTGATAAAAAGTTCTTTTTAATAGTTAGCAAAGCCTATGTTCAATAAAACTTAATATAAGCTAACGATATATTGTACCTCATACTAAACTATATGATGTGCCTTTTTCCTAAAAATATTATATTGGTTTATGCTTTCTGTGTATAGAAATATCTAAGCTTAATCTTCATTTGAATCGAAAGTAAAACACTCATTATCAGAACTAAAAGTGTTACTAAAGTGTTACTAAAAGTGTTCATTATTGCGAAAAAAGCTTCCTTTATTGATTTTAGAAGCAAATCTTTATTGTAACTAATCATGCTCTGTGCTTAGAACAAAACAGTGGCGGATCCAGCATGAGGCCGGGGGGACCTGTGTCCTCCAGTTTTTGTGAGGGTCAAAAATAATTGAAGTTATTATTTTTATATTTTTAAAATTTTATTCTAAAATCATGATATGCCTATCATGGTGTGGGTTCTAGCTGCCTTCCGTAGTTTTACCTTCTAGATTCACCACTGAAACAAACCTACTTAATCACATTATCATTTACTTTTCTTAGCCTCAGCTATAATGTTAAACAGGCTGGTTCTATGGACTTTTGTTCGAAATAGCGATTAGAGGTTTTTTATCAATAGATTTCAAGTCCCAGATTTGATTATTCGCAACTCAGATACGAAAGGTTTCCACAGCAAAATATGTCACATGCGTAATAAGTAAATCAAGGTTTGCATCTACGCCAAGTTTGATTAACATTGGAAGAGGCCGAAGTAGAGTTTAGTGTCTCTTTTACAAGCAAGGTGATATGAGACATAGATCTACAGTTTAATGTGAAATCCGAACAACACGAGCTTCCGCCGGAAATAGAACCCGGTCTCCCGCGCCGAAGAAAATTTGATGTGCTCTGTAGATTACGTACTATACATATATAATCTTATTGCAAAACCTCAACTTCGATTACAAATAAGTCAGGAACGAAAGGTTTTTATAAGTAAATATTGTACACGCATACTAAGCTAGTCAAGGTTTATTTTCATGTTTTGTAGATTCCTACGTAATATACAGGATGGATCACTAAATTTTTTTTCAAACTTCAGTAGAACCTCCCAACCTTGTTTACGTGATACTCCCTTCATAAACTGTCCATACTTTGGCCTTCTTCCATACCGCTCATTGGTCTGACCTCTTCAGTGATTTCAGATACAACATTCAATAATAATATTTTGTTTCTATTTAATAGTTTCTGAAGTCCGTCCTTGTATCTGAAATAGTATTGTGTTTTCATTTTTCATAATTTTGTAATGAAATTTTTATTTGTATAATTATTAGTTTTCAATTTGAATAACGCAGAAATTTTGACCAGGAATAGTGGAAACAAATGTTAAAGCACGTAGCGTTTGTGAATTGTACTAAAGAGATCATTACAAGTGGCACGGTATTCATGATTTCACAGTTTATATCTGTCAATAGATTTATTCCCCTTTGCACATTTTTCAGGCCCTCCATTTTCCCAGAGAAGTGTGTCGCACGTTCGGAACCACTACATTAAAAAGTAGGCAACCAAACAGTCTATATGCATGATTCTACGTTACGGAGGTATACATGATCTTTCACAACACTAGATAACAAGATGCCCAAGGTAACACGACGTTCATAGTTCAGATAGTGGTCATTTTGAACACTTTTTCTAATAACGTTCCATCCAATGTACATGATCTTTCACAACACTAGATAACAAGATGCCCAAGGTAACACGACGTTCATAGTTCAGATAGTGGTCATTTTGAACACTTTTTCTAATAACGTTCCATCCAATGTTGAACTATGTTCCTGCTATTGCCAAGGTTGCAATACTTACGTAAATATTGATACTAGTAGTTTCTGATGTCATTCCAACTCTGCCGCTCTTAACTATATCTACGGTAACAAAGACTAACAAAGACTTAGGAGTCTATAAAAAATGGAAGATATGCACATAGGTCCGAAGCTTAACCATACACAAAATCTGTCATAATGCTGCCAGTTGCTCGGACGCACTCTTCCAGCTTGGGCTTGCAATCCTCACTAAGATTTGTGCTAGTTCCATATCGTGCCCACTAGCCCATTGGAGCTCTGACTCTGTTATCTCTGCCTTATCTACTGACAGGATTCATGCTCACATGGACTCGTGTTTATTTATTGACCTCGAGAGTCAGAATGGCAAGTTTTGACAGTTTTGTATTAATTTTCTTTTAGAAATGGACGACTTCAGCATAACATCAAGTGGATTTCAAAAGAAATGTGTTACATGTGGAATTTGCAATGGTTATGTTTTTGTTTTGATCTGTAAACATTACGTACCGTATAATGCAAAAATAATTCCGACCCAATGAACTTTAAAAAATAAATAGGTCAAACCTAAGGTAAGTACACACATACCATAGTGTTCATGGATATGCTCGGTACATTGGAATGTTCGGATATCTGCTTACGTCCCGGTAATGGGATTTTCACGGGAAATATCTATGTTCCTTGCGAGATAATCAGAGGGACATTTAGACATTCAAGAGACATTTCATTGAAATCTAAGAGAAATCCGCAGGTTGGTTCAATTACCCGTAATTTCTATTGCGAGCTTGAATGTCAAGTGACATGTTGGTCATGAACATATTGTGATACGTGCAGTAGGAAAACATGAAATGGATTCATGATCTTCCCGCTGGTAGTCACGAGCGACTTCACTGCACGGATTCCTGTTTCAATTCTCGATTAGGAAAACCTTAAAATTTAAACGCATTACGATGGTGGGGATTTCATCTCAAATTGTAGGCACTCACGCTCAAATCGGGTGGTAAGATACATTGACAAACTGGAGGAGTGATAGTAGACATGCTATAAAGTAAAAAATCTCTAATGATCATGGATCGAAAACAGCACCATTTCCATGTGAGAGGCTGCACAAGCGGTAGAAGTACTGATATAATTTCGAATATTTCATGAATGCGAAAAGATATTGCTGTCGGGTCAAAAGATTACACAGAAATTCACACTTTACAAATGCAGTGACGTACAAGGATAAACGCAATGGTCGCCCTTCTATAAAGATCTCTACAGATGAAGAGTATGTGTGCGGATTCATATGCCAGTGGAGATCCCCATGGCTCGGCGATCGCTCCACTCTTATCTGTAGGACATTGCAGTTGTCAATTGCGACTTTTGTGTAACCTTTTGGCCGGACAACGATATTTTTTCGTGTTCATAAGATATTTGATAGTATATCAGTTCCTTCATAGCTTCCTCAACATTGCTCACATGAAATAGATGTACGACCTATATTCTTTAATTATTTCATGCTTAATATCATGGTTACTACCATCTCCTTCAGTTTGTTGGTGTGTCTTACAACCCGATATAACCTTAGTGCTAAAAGAGATTTAAGCTCTAATCCAATCTATGCTTTCTTTACTTAGTAGCAATACTATTCGTAACTGAAAGTGCAACTATTGGACTCTTACACCTTTGTTGTCATTGAAAGTGCCAAAACAACATCTATTGCATACGATCGACAAAGTAATGCATCAAAAGTATCTAAAAATCATTTTTTGTAGGCTAATTCTATAACCAGAAATTAAAATGTACGAAAGAAAATATTTATTACCTTTTTACTACGGTTATTCACACAAATTATTCTGTACTACAAATTGATAGAATTTGAATTCATAGAATTTCCTCTTTGGAGGACTAATGAACATTCTATGTATAAATGTACAACAGAAATGGATACTTTATCTAGCCCTCACCCATATTCATCCTCACTTAACTCCCCTTATACTCCCACTCACTCGCCCTCACTATTAGATAATTTTCGCCTCATCCTCAAATAATATTTGCACATTTACCCTCGCTTAACTCCCTGACACTCACACCAACTTGCCAGAACTCTCAAATATTATTGAAGCTCTAAGTTTCACTAACATTCGACCCTACTCAACTCTTCAAACTCGCCTTCACCCTCAAACAACTTCCTCACACTCACTTTTTATCTCATCCTGAAGTAATATTTATGCCCTTACACTCACTCTCATTATTCCTCAAACAATATTTACGCTCTCTTATTCACTCACTTTAAAATAATATTTACACTCTTACCTACATTTAAATAATATTTATGGTCTCACTCTCAAACAATATTTAAGCCCTCTTATAATGTTTAAGTCCTCATCCTTCCTCAAACGATATATAAGCCTTCATCCTCATTTTAACTTATATTTAAATAATATTTACACTTGTACTCAAATTCTAATAATATTTACATCATCACTCTGATCCAAACTCAATATTTAACCTCTTACCCTGACTCATACAATATTTACATCCTCATACTTACCTTTAAATAATAGTAATGGTACCATACCCTCACCATCATGTACCGAAATGATTATGAGGGGGGATTACAAAGGCAAAATATATGATGTACAACCTTCTAACTGAAACTTTGAGAGCCAAAAGATGTTCGATTCCTTGCATTAACCATTTTGTCTCTCAGCTACATGATAAGGAAGTGAACAAAAAAAGAAGGAAGCAAAAAAGGAAACAGCATCATCAGAAGAAAAAAAGGCGAGTGGTAAGAGAAAGCTTTGCTTTATGATTTGCCATTCTGTTTCTCTCTTCTCCCTTTTAGGCCCTTTTCCATGTCTTACATCGGATACTTCTCTTTCCTTAAGACTGGTTGGTCGTTAGATTAACGATGTTGACAAGGAACAACGGATAACTAGTGGTATGGAACAAAAAACAAGGAAGAATAGCACGGAAAGGAAACAATGTAACAGCTTGAAGCACCTCCATTCCCCCGTACTACCTTATATTAGAAATGTCTGTTTTTGCGGTACTAGCCTACTCATAAGGAAAGAATAATGTTTTCTTTTTATTATTATTATTATTATTATTCCTTTCATCAGCGAAACTCCACCTCCAACACCACAAATCTATTTTTCTTTTCCTTTGCCTACACAGAAAGCAAACCATCAAGCTTGAAAAAAAGAAGCAGCAAAAATGAAAAAAGAGGAAGAGGAAGAAGAAGATATTGTATAGTGCCAAGTTAACAGTATGTAATGTCACTAGATAATATAAAACTTTAAGGCATTCTGTGGTTACGAAAAACGAAAAAGAAATATTAATAAGCATCTCCGGTTACGTGTTTCTGACTTATTTCATTATCATATATATATATATATATATATATATATATATATATATATTACCTGAAGGTATTATGTATTCTTTTGTTTCCAGCCACATTTTCCGCAGGCTAATTAAACATACACAATGGCTAACGAAAGTATCAGTTTTCACCTATTATGGTTCTTTAATCAAGTACGAAAACTCTTGTTGTCAGAAGGTATTTTGCGTTGGTTACAAAGCCTATCTACATATTAATTAATATTCAGCAGCAAAAACTTGTCTGATGCGTATATACAAGGACCGATCCGTACAGGCTATCCGTATCCGTATTGTCAGTAGCTCATTAATTATTGAAAGTGATTGGCTTATGTTGATCACTCCAATCATACTTGCCTGAAGTTATCTATTACATTCAACCAGTCAGGTTTACTAAGTCACTAAAATAATATTTTCCAAAAATTGTTAACAGGTAATCAAAGTACAATTAATGCTCCTATAAGGAACCTAATTCTTTTATCTGTTCACGATATAGAAATAACGCTGAAAACTCTTCACTGGCATTGTTTGCTGGCAGTCACAAGAAGTACTGTGCTATTCTACGGGATTCTTGAAATTATTCATCAATTGAGTACAATCACCATCCCCCTTGCATTCCAGGTTTCATTTTCCTATGTGCATGCAGTAATATCAGGTTTTCGTTTACTGTTAAAAGATGTGTCTAGACCGTTATATAAGGCATAGTTATTGTGCACGCGCGAGGAGAGCAATCATATTACTGATTTAAATATATATATATTTGCATTGTGGGACATTTAGACTAGAAAAGGGAGATTTTGATGTTCTGAAGGGATTTTATACTGTTTTAGGTTAGCAAAACTGACCGGAGATCACTTTTTCTTTTTTCTTTTTTCCGATCTCGAAATACGATCTCGATCTTGCTAATAGTTTATCGTCAAATCAAACACATGTATGTCGTAATTCTACCCTTAAGCTTGCTATCTACGGAGACAAAACTCTCTATTTTGCTTTTCTGTCAGTAAGGTGCTGTCACCTAAGGAGAAATAGTAGAACTAACTGTTATCTTGCATTCACTAAAAAATTTCATCATCTCCAGGATTAATAGACCTTTAATAAAGGACACGTTTTCATGACATCCCATGGAATGTCCTTGGTATTTTGCAATGGATTATTTTATGACACCCACATGGCTGTCACTGGAACGCTAGAGATTAAGTAATTTACAAAGATTATACTTACTGTAAATCGGAGCAAAATATGTTATTCATTTTTTTTTAAAAAAAAGGCGGGAAAACATTTTGTTCTCGAAACGAAACAATCCCGATTAATCAGGACATATGTTCACCCTGGATTAACCCTTCTGTTCTACACCACGCAAGTAACTAAATATTCTTTATAGATTACCAACTCTTGAAAAAGGACGTTACTTCTCGTGAACCCTGTAGAGATATTACCTTGCAATGGTGTTTACATTTTCATTGCTTCAACCTAAGCCTAACTCTCTCTCTCTCTCTGTATATATATATATACAGGAGAATGCTTGTACTGCTAATGCAGACAATATTACAATGAGTAATACGCAAATGGAAGTGGAGGTTTTGACATTAGCAGAAAAAAGAAGTTGCCAATTTGATTCACTCATGCCCATCAAACTTTACTAAGACTTCATTAGTCTAATCAAACATGCATATAGATGAAGTTTTTAACACTAAGTCTCGTCTATTCGTTAAAATGCTAATGGATTCTGTGTACCTTGCTTATTCAACTATCTCTCTCTCTCCCTCTCTCTGTACTCGTATATATATATATATATATATATATATATATATATATATATATATATATATATATATATATAGAGAGAGAGAGAGAGAGAGAGAGAGAGAGAGAGACTGTACTCAAACGTACTGTGCACACATGATTGAATATATATTTAAACTACATGTAGATAAAAATGTGAAAAAGAGCGTTGTTCAGGGTAGCCCAAAAGTAGGTGTACAGTACCCTACTGATCAACTCATAGCATTTTATATCATTTCTTATTGTTATCCATCAGGTAGACTTAGTTTCTTTATTATTTAATGTCCTTTTACTTATACCGCAAGCTCGGAACAGCCGAAGGAAATAAACTCATAAGCTAGAATGTTATACTAGGTCAATGCAGGAGTGAATACCGGTAAGTACTTTTCGGTCATCCTGTATATCATGGGACAAAAAACACTAGTTAAAACATTTTAAATACTTCATTCTTGTAATTTTTGATTAGTTGACATGTGGAATTGCAGCTGTTTCACATAAAAACTTAAGAAAACAAAGAGTTAACCCAAAAGAAACACAACGCATGATAAATTGATCAAGATTCAAACCAGGGTACAGTGGACGAAATGCACAATCTAGCTGTTCAAAAGTCCAAAATCAATTTGATTGGAATTGCACCCATTGTAACCGTGATGAGTTACAAAGAAATCACAGATGACGGGAACAACAGTGGAAAAATATGAAGTTCTGTAGGGAAATGGATTTGCACGTACAAAAGATGGGCTGTGATACAGCAGCAGACAAGGACGCCTACGTTGTGGTTTCCAAGGGGGAGGGCAAGTATAAGCGACGTTTCAAAAATAGTTTCAAATTTTGGTGCAACTAATGTAAAAATTCTATTGGATTTTCGATATTTTGAAGTACAATTTCCTCTAGGGGGTAAGCGCCCCACCTTGCCCCCCTGATAGGCGCCCTTGTCAGCAGGCATCACTAATGTTGGTCAGATTTAGAGAGTCAAAGTTAACCCATCGTGCTCAACGTTTGCTCGACACTTTGGAATCGAGAACTGCTGCATTTGATGCTGCAGGGATGTACTATAATTGAAGTAAAATCGACTGAAAAATTAAATGCGTTTAACATAAGTAGCACGCGTACAACATCGGAAGTTGCCGTTTTTTACAAAAAGGTGTGATATTGCATTTTAAGGGAAAGAATAAAGATATCCATCTATATAGACCTTGAAATTTGTCTATGTGCAATAAATGAATATTCTCGCATGCAATAATAGTGACATTACCAGCAGAAAACTGTAATTTGATGATGTGTTTAATAATTTCAAATACGATATCTGTATCCCGGAGAGACCTGTTTGATATTTAGCGTGAGGAAAGAACCCTAATTGCCAAAAATACTCCATTTGCAACATATGTTTAGAGCAGACTGTGACTGGAGAAGACAAACACAGATGAAAACGAGTACATTCAGCAGCAAGTAAACAATTTTAATAGCAAAGTGTATCAAAAATGGCAGAAATCCAATCGTGTATTGAAGGAAATTTTATCACAAGATGGTGTGGCTGGATAATAATGTCAGCTTGTGTCTCAACAGCAAAAGATGATCCAGAACCAGGTACATCATTCTGCAGCACATTTGGAAGGCCGCCGAAGGAATTTGAACAACTATCCATATCAACAAAGAAGTGAAAGATTTCCTCGTTAGTGAAAACACACTCAACAAAAGAATTAGCATTTGCCGTCCAAAGTAGTTTACGTTGGTCTGAGAGAAGAGATGCTGCACGCTTGTGGAGTATTGTTTCACAGACCTCACGCACCAAGCTTTTTTTCCACTTGCCATTAAAATTTTGGACATTGTTATCCAGACACTTACCATCTTGTGATTAAAGTGCCTTTAGTACACGATTCAATTTCTGACGTTCTTGATACACTTTGTTACTAAAATTGTTTACTTGCTGCTGAATGTACTGGTTTTCATCAGTGTTTGTCTTCTCCAGCCCTAGTCTGCTCCAGACATATGTTGCAACTGTAGCATTTTTGTCAGTTAGGGTTCTTTTCTCACGCCAAATACCAAACAGCTCTCTTCGGGGTACAGATATCGTATCTGAAATTAGTGTATTAAATACATCATCAGATTGCAGTTTTCTGCAGCTAATGTCACTATTATTGCATACGAGAACATTCATTTATAGCACATAAACAAATTTCGAGATGGATATCTTTATTGATAATATAGATAAAATAATATAGATAAAAGTCAATGGAGATGAATTGTCAACGCTGTTAAACTTGTCAACTGTCTATCACTAAAATGAACAAAGGAAAAAAACTAGGAACAGCACTCTTAAAATTACATGTTAGCTTAATTTTGTTAAAGTTATTATTTAAAAAAAAATTGGCCAGATTTGATTTAAAAAATTAACTTACGTAATACATCATCATCATCATCATATGTATTCTGCCATTATTGGCAGGTCACTTGCGCAGCTGAGAGGTTTCCATGCTCCACGCTCCTCTGCTAACCTCTTCATCTTCACTTATGATCTTTCTGTTTTTATATCATCCATTAATTGTAGTAGTCTCCTTCGCTCTCTTCCTCTCCTTCAAGCCACCATACCCTCTAGGACGTCTCTCATGATACAATTTCTTCTTAGGCAATGTCCCAACTAGTTTCTCTTCCTCTTTTTAACAATATCTAAAAGTGCTCTTTTCTCCCCCACCATTTCTAACACCCTCTCATTCGTTTTCCGCTCGACCCAACTAATTCTTTCCATCCTTCTCCACACCCACATTTCGAAGACTTCCAGTCGTTTCTAATCACTTTTAAGGAAGTTCCATGTTTCCGCCCCATACGGTACAACACTCCACACGAAACATTTTATGAATCTTGTCCTCAAGTCTTTATTCAAGGTCCCACAAAAGAGACTTTTCCTATTTCTAAAGGCTTCTTTCGCAATCCCTATTCTTGCTTTTATTTCACGTTCGCACTTCATGTCATTACTAAGAATACTACCCAGATATCTAAAACTATTCACTAGATCTATTTTCTCTCCTCCCACTTTCATATTTGACACACATCGCTTCGTTCCAATCACCATGGCTTTTGTCTTTCTAACATTTATTTTCATCCCGTATTCTTACATAATACAGTACGTTTAAATTTAAATACTTAAAGAATCTGTCAGCCTTTCATTATGCTATGATTTGGTACTTTAAAACTTGTTTCGCAAACAGTATTCACTGATTACTATACACACATTATCCAGTATCTTTTTCATACATATTTCGTTAAAATCTTTTCTTCTCTTCGTAAGACTCACCAAACCCAAGTAAGTATTCCAATATTCATAACTATGTGAATAGTGGCTCATTTTCATTTTAAAACATAGCAGTCGAATGAAACATTTTTGCACAGATTCTATCTTGTTTGTCAAACTTTTAAAAACAATGTTCTATATTGCCGATCCAAATTCTAGTTTCGGTCTTAAAGTAGTTTATAGAATATGCTTTATCTCTCTGAAATACTGGCCGTAGTTTAACAATAAAACCTACTATCCTTCTGACATCTTGCACAATAGAATTTATGTGTAGAAAAACTTTTGTGAATTTTTTCTATATCATGTATTTATAGGATTTAAATTCTTTCTGTAGTAATTAGTTATCATACCCATTATTAACTAATCTGAACAATTTTATATCGTCAGGATATAAAATAATATTAGAGTATTTGATTTTTTCCGGAAGATCATTAAATAAGAGGGGCTCCAAGAGCGAATCTTGTGGTATTCCATTTTTTACATAGCCTACACGAAACTGTACAGACCAATTTTAACTTTGTATGTTCTATTTGATAGATAGCTTTCAATCAAACAAGTGAATCAACAAGAGTGGTAAATCAATATTTGATAACTTGATAATAAGAAATGTACGACTGACAAAGATCGAAAGCTTTTGAAATATCTATATCTATGTCTATATCTATCTATCTATCTATCTATCTATCTATCTAGCTATCTATATATATATATATATATATATATATATATATATATATATATATATATATAACATCGACTTGCAATTTATTCATGAGTGTAATAGGTAGTCTGTGAAATGGATTAGATTGGTTACAATAGACTTGCCCTTAAACAAACCATGTTGAGACTGATTTAAAATATTTCTTACATTAGAATGTATGTGTTTGTGTATAATTAGTTCAAATATCGTCGAGAACACATTGACAATAGGTATTGGCCTGAAGTTGCTGGCATTTTGTCTATCACTTGAATTTTGTATCGGTACTTCTATACTGAAAAATATACATATGTATGTTATGAACCGTTAAATATATTGCCAAACTAGTAGAAAGTTCAGTAGTATACGCCTTTATTATATCATCTGGGACTTTCTGTGTATCTTAAGTGGTGCTCTATTAAATTTAATTCAGTAATAGTAAGAATTCCGATTAAGGCACTATTACTGAAAATATTTTGGTCAATTCAACTTGACCTAAGTCTAAGCCAAAAGCTTCATAAAAACATATTCTTACACGCCTCAGCAATTTTGATAGTCTTGAATTAGTATATTATTATAATTTACTTGCCTTGAGGCTTGTTCATTATCAGACTTTTTAAAAATGTTCCAAAAATACGAACTGTTCTTATAGATACTAATTTCTGAGCTTGAGTACCGGTGGCTCAGTAGTAGAGCGCTTACATCTGGTACGCCTGGTCCCTGGTTCGATTCCCGGCAAGTACCTTTGTGGTGAACAACACGGTGTCCCTGGGTTTTCTCAGGGTACTCCTATTTCCTTCCATATTTTCATTCCACCAATTCTTCCATAATTATTAATTTGCCTTAATCATTTATATTCCTTAACCTAAAATGCATCATCGTGGACCGTTAAAATGAAAGATTTCATTTTGTTTAAATTTATTCTGCTATCAAAGATTTTATACTGACAAATTGCGTGTCTACCTCTCAAGTCTAAGCGAGAACAATAAAAAGTTATTCTTGTTTAGTAAGAACATGTTATTTTATTTGTTATCGACACTTTCTTGATACGTACTCGGTGCATAAAACTTGAAAATAAATTTATGCGCCGAGTATTATATCTCAAAAATTAATTGTTAACAAACAAGATAACATGTAGATTTTAGAAAGATTAATTTTTTATTGTCCTGCAATAAATATTACTAATAATGTAAAATGTTTTCCATTGTTTCTGGGAGAAAGTGCCTTATTTTTTTATCTAATGTGAGGAAATATTGAACTGTGTCCAAAGACAAGAACCACAACTAATACACAGTAGGCAGTAATTCGACATTTGTAGAGAGAAAACAAATTGCAGTCATCTAGGAAACCAATTCCTCTCGAAGGAACCATCGAGACTTGTTTCAGCCTCCCCTCAAATCTGCTTTCCAAATCGTCTCGAAGCATGATTACCACGATGGAAGGGGGAAAGAAGACAAGAAGAGATACGTACGATGTGAAAGAAGGTACGAAAGAGGATAAATCACTGCAAAACAAGATTTAGCAGATACTCAACAATAGACAAAAGGAAGAAAGATGGCAGCACAGACATTAAATCATCTTACTTTCGAGGATCAGAAGAGAAGAAACCTTCTCTGTACGTATTTATAATTGATGAAGTAGAAATGCTCAGGATAATCAGAATTTGTACGAGGAGAAAAGAACAAATAATGTCCCACTTACCAGAGAAATATTACAATACATGAAACCTAATTGATCATCTGCCGACTATGTTCTTCGTCTTCATGGAAGAAGAGATGGAAGATCAGATCTAGACTGATACTTTGTGGCTAGCCTAGACTTGTATTATAACGGTACCTAGTATTTGATTAGCGAGGAAAAAGCAGAACGTGCCATGCCATGTAAAAGTACGAAAAAGAAAAAAAAAAGAAAAATATATTGATCATTACAAAATTATATTGATACATTTGTTATAAGTGATTTATGATTGATATGTTCGTTAATAATATAAAATTTAAAAAGGCCAATAAAATATGTTTGAAGATACGTTAAAGATTTTGTAATATATTGGAGGAAAAATTCAGTAAATGAACTGGAAGCAAACTATCCACTGTGCTTTCCACATTTTTTTTTCTTTGTAAGAGGAAATATATGGAAAAAAGGATGTCTTGTTGACAAAAATAAAACTAAAGAGTACTGCATAAATCACTGTAATCTAGAGGATACATGAGCTCATTTGTGCCTAAGTGGTTAACATATGCGTCATTGGGAGACCTGGGTTTGATTCCCGGCAGGAGCTTACGTGATTCGGATCCCACGTTAAGTTATAGACCTACGTCTCATATGGCCTAGCTTGCTACTGCAAGGGACGCTAAATTGATAACCAACTGATAATAATAAAAGGATTCACAAACCCTTTTGTCTGTCACTCATTGAATGGATGTTGTATCACTAAAGCAGTCATTTCAAACTGGTAAATGTGTGACATATAAGCATGCGTTTATGATCGAAGAAAAATCAAAAACAACAGACATAGGGCAAGGGTGAAGAGAGGATAAAGTAGAAAAATAGAATTAACAAATGTACGATTATTCATGGATATACCAGTCCATGGATTATTCATGGAAATATTCTCCTAAAAACTACCGATCACGCCATCAATATTTTTGTTGACCTGTCACCACTGTTGTTCTCAACACCAGATTTATTTCCTGCTCCTTGTTCCCTTCGTGTGGTTTATTGAGAAAGCGAGCATCAATTTGTGGCGTCACAGAGCATACAGTAAGAAAAATATTATATTATGGTGTCAGGAACAAGCGAATTTTCTCACCCAAAATATTGGTTTGTTTCTGCCGTTATAGTACTATAATTACTATTCAATAAAAATATATTTTAAAAAAAGTATTAGTATATCCTTATATGTATTTTCAGGAATTGATCACGCCTGAAAAATCAAGGGAAGGACTGCATTCCTTGTCCCCTGCTCCGATCGGCCAAGAGTTATAGTATGGCTAATTTCTGTATGAATCCTTGTGAACAAATTTATGTATATGAAACATTACTGTACTTGACTTTTGTTCCAATGCGGAAACTAGAACAATCTATATTCTAATCATCATCATTACGATTTAAATTAAAATTCTTCTTTGAGGAAAACACATACACACATACAAACACAAAAAAGCTCTGAATCAAGGTTAAATTTAATAACGCTTAACAAGGGAAACAACTATGTTGGAACAACAATGAACTCCCATTTTCCAACTGTATAATGCAAGCTGACATCCATTTTGTGTTTCGTAAATCAATTCCATTGTCCGGTGTCCGGCCATTTGCCTTTGAATTGAATGACAACACAAATCAAATTTGTGTGAACGGGTAATGCAATCAGACTTTCCTGTAGCAAACGTGGATTATGTACTCTTCGATTTATTTTTCAATCAGATACCATTTCGATTTCCTTTTCTTTTTCTTTCTATTTTTAGACTGGTGGATTTCAGCATGCATGCAACAGAAGAAATCTCATTGGTATACCGTTCACAGGAGGTCAATTCATATAGATTTAGTTTCTCTCCTTTCATTTTTTATAATTTTTAAAATACATCAATAACTTGCGTAACACAGTTTTTATTTTACTAAGCCTATACATATGTACAGTCACGAACATTAATAAATGGAGGTTGAAGCCATTATTTTTTATGGCTCCAACCTCCATTTATTAATGTTCGTGACTGTACAAACTGTGGTCCCGCGTAGCGTAGTCACTAATGCTCTTGTCTTTGGTGCGAGCTATCCCGGGTTCGATTCCCGGTGGGGACACTCGGTGAAAAAGATGTAACAGCTTTTTCAGGCCAGAAATTCTGAACGAGGTTTTTCCTGGGTTTTCCTTATTCACACCAGGCAAATGACGGAATTGTACCTAATGTAATAGCCCCTGGCCGCTTCCTTTCTTCCTCATTCCCCGAACAGTGTGATCACCGAGGGACGATGTGTGACGAGCTAACATAACCACAGATACCAAAAGCCAAGAAATCTAGTTCCTAATCCTAATATTTATGAATTGTCAATAATTTCACAAAATTCAATTTTAAATAATATGTACAGGCCAACCTACTAAACGTTCTCGCTCCAATTTCTCGAACTAAATCACGTTATGCTACAGCTATAACTGAAACATTTACTAGTGAAATAGAAACAAAATTGTAGGCGTTTCGAAGGTAACTTTAACCGAAGAAAACTTATCCTTAAAAGTAAAACTATCGTTTGTGGATAGTTCCATCAGAAAAAAACTTACGGAATATTATAGGTTAGTAATGAAATATCTATTTATGAAATGTGAAGAAAATTTGTCTGAGTTGCTTTTGAAGAAAAGTCCATAAACGAACTTACTTCTACAAGAAAACCATCCCATGTTGATTGTTTCATGAGAAATGACTACCGTGTATTTGTTTTATGAGAAATGACTATTGTGAGATTATTAATAAAACATCTATTTGAGAAATGTAAACATAATTGACAGACGTTTTTGAGAAAATCGTCCGAAAAACTTATCCTCAAGGGTAAACTACCCCTTGTGATTCTTTTTTCAGAAGAAATGAGTAATACAACATTATCAAGTTATTAATGAGTTCTTTTATGAAGCATAAATAAAATTGTCTATGTTACTTCAGAGAAAATAGTCTGGAAAAGGACTCACGATTAAGGATAAACTAGCCCTTATTCAGTTTTTTTCGGGAGAAATAAGTTATTTTACATTATCAGGTTACTAATGAAATATTTATTTATGAAATATGAACATAATCGTCCCAAAAATTCAACACCAAGAATAAAATACCCCTTTTATATATTTTCACAATAAATAATAATAATACCATATTGTCAGGTTATTATTAAAATATTTAATTGTAGAACATGAACAAAATCGCTTCAGTCGTTTTTTGAGAATATCGCTCTGAAAACACTCACCACCAACAGTAAACTGAACCTGATCTATTTTCATAATAAATGGTCTGTGCTATATTCTTTCGTCACCAATCTAAATGCACACGAAAAACCGTTTACCGCTATCATAATTTTTACTTCAAAGGATCAATTTTATAACTAGAAGTGGCGATAGATGAATATTATTGATGAAAACAGGGTTGGAATCTATTTTAACATGCTGAATCCATATATATACGAGGGCCTTTTTTTAAAAAAAAAATCGTTACGCCACTAATGGAGAATCACTTGAAATGTCGAAAGGCAAACTATTCAGTTTTTTTAATTATTATTAAAGTTCGCACACCCTCCATACCAAAAGACAAGACTCTGGTGTTCAATCATTGCCCATCATCCATACCATGAGACAAAACTCTAGTGTTCAATCATTGCACATTCTCCATACCATAAGACAAAAATCTGCTTCAATCATTGCACATCCTCCATACCAAAAGACAAGACTCTGTTGTTCAATCATTGCACATCCTTCATACCAAAAGACAAGACTCTGGCGTTCAATCATTGCACATCCTCCATATCAAAATATAAGACTAAGGTGTTCAATCATTGCACATCCTCCATACCAAAAGATAAGACTCTGGCGTTCAATCATTGCACATCCTTCATACCAAAAGATAAGACTCTGGTGTTCAATCATTGCACATTCTCCATATCAAAAGACAAGACTCTGGTGTTCAATCATTGCACATCCTTTATACCAAATGATAAGACTCTCGTATTCAATCATTGCACATCCTCCATACCAAAAGACAAGACTCTGGTGTTCAATCATTGAACATCCTTTATACCAAATGATAAGACTCTCGTATTCAATCATTGTACATTCTCCATACCAAAAGATAAGACTCTGGTGTTCAATCATTGCACATCCTTTATACCAAATGATAAGACTCTCGTATTCAATCATTGCACATCCTCCATACCAAAAGATAAGACTCTGGCGTTCAATCATTGCATATCCTTCATACCAAAAGATAAGACTCTGGCGTTCAATCATTGCACATTCTCCATATCAAAAGACAAGACTCTGGTGTTCAATCATTGCACATCCTCCATACCAAAAGATAAGACTCTGTTGTTCAATCATTGCACATCCTTTATACCAAATGATAAGACTCTCGTATTCAATCATTGCACATCCTCCATACCAAAAGACAAGACTCCGGTGTTCAATCATTGCACATCCTTCATACCAAAAGATAAGACTTTGGTGTTCAATCATTGTACATTCTCCATACCAAAAGATAAGACTCTGGTGTTCAATCATTGCGCATCCTTTATACCAAATGATAAGACTCTCGTATTCAATCATTGCACATCCTCCATACCAAAAGGCAAGACTGGCGTTCAATCATTGCACATTCTCCATATCAAAAGACAAGACTCTGGTGTTCAATCATTGCACATCCTCCATACCAAAAGATAAGACTCTGGTGTTCGACATTCTCCATATCAAGAGACAAGACTCTGGTGTTCAATCGTTGTGAAATAGTGAGCGTGAAACCATACTGAATGCAATATAACCTATAGTAAATAAAACTCTGACGAGTGTGTTTCTACAAAATTAGGAAGACTTTCAAATCTATACAGTAAGTTTGGACAAGAATTGGTCGAATACTTTATTCTTATGAAAAGTAAATTTCTTGGACTAACTAGGAAGGATGTTCAACGACTGGCCCACCAGTTAGCAAAACAAAATAATATTGAAAATTCCCCTCAAGAACATGGCGGATCATGCCTGGTTCGATTGCTTTACGAACCATTTCAAAAACGTAAAATTTATTAGAAAACTACTGGAACATCGGAAGCATAAGAAGAAGGTGTTTCATCAATTAAAACGTTACAATTCGCGATACAATTGAATTAGAAATTGAGAAATATAAATATCCTTCTGATAGAATGTACCCAAATAAACACAACCAACCACTACTTATGTTATAGAAACTTATTTTTAACTTTTTCTCCTGTTATGTTTATGTTCAGAAACTATTTTGCCATATTACCACCCTTCTCTTACAGGTTTCCAGTTTGAAACATGTTACAACACTAAGATTACCAAATAAATATTTCGGCTACATGAAACGAAACTTCTATAGTTTAATTTGCATTAACAATAAATGCCCATAATGTGATGTTTCTAGCGAGCTTGGTATATGATTAAAACAAAAAAGACCTTTCCATATTACCACCTTGTCCTCTACATTCCTAGTACTTTACTCAATCTATTAGAGATAATGCTTTAACCCCCCTGAAACATATAGTCCTAATCTAATCGGGTGCTATTTACAGTATATATACATTATTTAACTCATTTGCAGCATTTACTTCCGCTGTGACCATTGTTAATCCCATGAGTAGCTTTATATTGTATATCTGCTTTCGAGGGACTGTCTCTCAACCATAGCTAATTTTCCTCGGTTGTCAGATCTTGCTTTGTACATCCATTACACATTACACGGTAGAATGCACCAACATCTATTTGCATTGACTTCCATCTGGGATACAGAACAGTGGATTGTAGTTCTCGTTTAGTTTAAAAGAAATAAAATATTATCACGATGATGCAAAACGTTAGTAGAACATACTATTTGGAGGCTATTAAGAAATTTGGGAACACACAAGATAAGGGGCGTTATCACGGCGAAATTAAAATATCATAAATTTTACAGTAATTCTGGGATAACTTCAAATAGATAAAAGACAATCAAAAAGTGGAACAAGAGCTCGCTAGACAATATTATTGTACATGCGATACCGTTACCACGACTCACTTATCTGCTATCGATTTCCAGCCATTTAGAAAATCGACATTTATTTTTGCGTTTCTAAATGGCTGAAAACGTAAAGTTACTAGGGGACTCGTGATAACGATATCTCATGCAAAATAATATTTTCCAGCGCGTTCTTGTTCCACATTTCGATTATTTTTTTTATCTATTTGAAGATACCACATAATTACTGTAGAATTAGCAGTATTTTAATTTCACAATGATTAGGCCTCTTAAGAATGTTATTTGTATAAAAAGTGTAAAATTACGAATGTATTGAAACTAGCGAGTTTCGATTTACTTACGAAACCTCGGTAAACTTCAAAATTATAAGGATACAATATTGAAACCGGAAGTAATAAAGAGATCTACCACTTCCGGTTTCAAAAGAGGGACAAGGGCGAGGAAAAACTATTTTAGGATTGCAAAGCCGTAATATATATAGTATCAGAAATATTTATATCTGAAAAGACTGACATTTTCAATATATGTACTTTTACGTACTTTTATAATAAAGAGATTCTCGATTGTGGGAAATATTTGACCATCACTAATTTTTAAAAAGAGAAATCTTTATTATAAGTACACAGTACATTTAGTTAACTTATAACATGTTAACGAAGAAATTAAATGTCGACTAAATTAAGGGAATTCTTGTTATTATTCAATTCAAAATCTCTTGTTGTCGCGAATTCCGTCGAAGAATGTGAAGTTTAAAATATATAAAACTATGATTATGCCTGTTGTTCTGTATAGTTGCTAAACATGGTCGCTTACTCTGAGGGAAGAACATAGACTGAAAGTATTTGAGAACAAGATCTTGTGACGAATAGTCGAACCCAAGAGGAACGGGAATTGGGAATAGCAGAAGCTTCATAACGAGGAACTACCTAATTTATACGGTTTACCAAACATTGTTAGGGTAATCAAATCTAGGAAGCTAGGTGGGCAGGTCATGTAGCCAGGATGGAAGAAAGCAGGAACGCTTTCAAAGTCTTAACTGGAGGGCCAATCGGAAAACTACCATTAGAAAGACCTAGGCGCAGATGAGAGGACAATATTAAGATGGACCTTGCAGAAATAGGAATACAAAGTAGAAACTGGATAAAGTTGGCTAAGGATAGAAGTTAGTGGAGAGCTTTTGTAAACGTGGCATTAAACCTCCAGGTTTCATAGGCCATGGAGTTAGTTAATTATAACGTGTTAACTCTTAAGATCAAATAACGTTTAACAGATTTGTTCAATGTATTTGTCTTTAATTTTTGTTCTAAATATATTAGTAAATTTATGTAAAAATTTGATCTAGAAAGCTAATAGCTTGGGAACTAAAAGACTGAAAAGGAAAGTGATTCAAACACATAATAAAGTCGAGCTCCTCCGTGGCTAAGCGGTTAGCGTACGCGCCTTTGGCGTGGGGGACCCGGGTTCGATTCCCGGCGGGAGCTCATGTGGTTCGGATTCCACGTTAATCAGTAGGTCCACGTCTCATATAGCCTCGCTGCTGAAAGGGACGCTAAACTAAAATCAACTCAACTCAACATAATAAAGTCACGGTTTATTTTCAAAGCACGTTTTGTAAAGATCGAATAATTTCTGTAGATTCCACCGGGTACGATATACATACTGTTCCGTAGTTATGATTGGCTGTAAGAGAAATCAAATGAACTATGAATAGTCAAAAAAAACTATAAAAAGACATCAGTATTCATGAAATGTCCTTGCCGCACTAGAATATACTAAGTCTCCTTGGATCATCAAAGGCAAGCAGTGCTAGGTTTGGCTACA
Organism: Thermobia domestica; assembly: GCF_964235325.1. Taxonomy (NCBI): domain Eukaryota; kingdom Metazoa; phylum Arthropoda; class Insecta; order Zygentoma; family Lepismatidae; genus Thermobia; species Thermobia domestica. Next base: position 63,788,486 of record NC_137458.1, read on the forward strand.
GAAAACAAGGGTGAACGTTCAAACTTCATAGATGATTTTGGCATTGCGGCATACGCCCAGCGCCTTGAGGACTATTGGGGAGCTATTTGAGAGAAAGAAGTAGCTATCTCTTCTCTTGCAAGCCAATATTAAAGGCGAAGGAAGCCAGTGTCTGACCACACACCGCACCAAAGAAAAGACTGCTACAAGGTCCTACAGTCTGTTCTTCAGAGTTTATTTTTTTTTTCGCTAAGTGTTGAGAATAGGATTCGAGGTCTTACAGTTCTTTACTATTAAACACAATCAGTTTAACATACATTGGTAAGGATTAGATATACATTTTCCTTTTTGACTACTGATTAGAAGCACCTTGGATTCAAAATTTGGCAACATTACATCTGTATTACTTTATTCAGTGATAAAAGAAAAGCCTCGATAAAATAGAAAGTTGAACTATGAACTCTTTTGAACTATGATTAATAAATTTCCAGCATTTCTCACAGAATCACGTCAAACTAATGCTATAGAACTTCTGTATTCAAAAGACCGGAGGTTGGATTCAGTAACCCTTATATTACTCTTTCTTTCTATCTCTTTTCGGTACTTCATTCCTTTTTTCCAGAACAATACTACCTACACCTCCCTCCCTCTCACACACACGCACACACAAACACACACACACACACACATATATATATATACGTACGGGATATATATATATACATACGTATGGGATTGTACATATATACTTTCATCTCCTTCCAACTACAGATGAATATCTCACGCCCTATCTCCGTACACATTTCCCCTTCTTACCCTCTGCATTTTTCTTCTGTGAACGCCCGATTGAAGCAGGCGTAGCGATTGACTTCTCTATAGGATTCCTTTCCCAACAAAATCCTTCCTTAAAACGAAAAAGAAAATACTTTTCGAGGAATTTCCAATCTGTTGTCGAACAAGGCTTCAAAGCTGTTTGCATGGGTAACTTCATATCTGGTCTAAAATTGACGCGAATAATTCAGACACGGAGGGAAGATTGAAAAATATAAGCCCCTCAAAAATCACTCCAATCAATATATCATCAGTATGTATTACTTGCTATTTGAATTGAATTTATAAGGGGTACGATGGCTCAGTAGAGCGTTTACCTCTGGTACGTGTGGTCACTGGAATGATTCCGGCCAGATAAGTTTCTGGTAGACAACACAATGTCTGTGGGTTTTCACGGTGTATCTCTGTTTCCTTCCACATTCTCATTCTACAAATTCTTCCTTCATCATTCACTTGGTTTAGTCATCATTTCCCTTAGCCCAAGACGCATAATCGTTGGACGTTAAACTGAAAGATTTAATTTTTCCCAATGATATTTTTAGTTTTAGTCCAAACGATTATGCTCTTTAAGCTAAAAGAGGCAGATGTTCAAAAAATAATTATGAAACAATTAGCAGAATGACTGTTGTTTGAATTGTGTAAATATTACAAAACTTATTTTCTTTGTATTTGTTGTTCCTGATGTGATCACATGACACTGAATACTTGGTTTATCTGCAAATGATGCAGATTTTGAAACAAAGGACAACATTCGTGAAGAATATCATGTCAAAATATGATTCTGTAAATAGCAGATAGTACGTTAATTAGTAAATTATTTGCAATTATCTGTAATCACTGATAATTATAGAGAAATCTGCAGTAAATTAATTGTCTTTTAACAGCAACTCATCTTTATAACAGTTGCCTGTAATTATGTGGTATACTTTTAACTTCACTTATAGAAGGTAAATGTGATACATACTGACTTTCAAACCAAATTGTAATTGCTGGGTAGAAACCTGAAAATCACAAGAACATTTTGTGGTTGTGGTTAAGTAAAGAAGGAACCTACGCACATTTTCCACATGTTCTTCTAATGTTTGATGAGAAGCATAAGATCCTACAAAAATTCATAAAATCTGAACCGTGTAACACTAAAAATTATTCAATTAAAGGTAACCCATGTTTATCTCTCTTTTGCTTATTTTATTGAAGCGTAACCCAGAGTTGCTTATGTCATATAATGGTTGTTTAATTATCTCAACTATTACTGATGTTAGTGAAAGTTAGCTTCGCTTCGTTTAAGTTAGTAAAACAGACTACCTCCGTTGAGCCTATTAGGGAAATTAAGTCAGTTTATCATTGCTAAACCTCATTAACCTAACCTGAGTATCACTCTAGTAACATAAACCAAGGCAATCAAACTAACCAAATTTCTTTTAACAAAAGAAACTCTGACCAAAGCTTAAAACCCACTTTGTTTTAAATTATAATTTGTAACTGTTTCGGATATCTAGCATATCCTTCTTCAGACACTATCGAAAATAAATTAAAATACAGACATATATATAAATATTGTTATGACAAAGTTTAAATTCTTTAACCGTCATATATATATTTATTGTTATGAAAAAGTTTAAATTCTTTTAACAGACATATATATCATAACTTTGTCATAACAATATTTATATATATGTCTGTATTTTAATTTATTTTCGATAGTGTCTGAAGAAGGATATGCTAAATATCCGAAACAGTTACAAATTATAATTAAAATAAAGTGGGTTTTAAGCTTTGGTCAGTGTCTCTTTTGTTAAAACAATCAATCCAAAGCCATGAATAGTCTTACTAACCAAATTTCGTAACTCAATTCAGAGTTAATCTTCACTAGAGTAAGCTTAGCGTAACTAGACTAAGCTGTGCTAAGTAAGTCAAGGTAACTTAAACTAGGTAAGTACAGCTATTATGTAAAGCAACCTAAGAGACGCCGAACTAATCTATCCTGCGCTAAAATAAGCTGTAAAAGTAAGTTGAGCTGAACTAAGTGACTGTAACGTAATTTGAGCTAAGCTAATCCCATAAGAATGAGCGATTGATAGTTGTGGATCAAGCTAGATGTAACATTTCAATTTACTAATCACCCTCCCCTGCTTGGGTGTTAAAGGAGATAGGTACCACCTATACTGTAACGGTTGATCTCGAATGATGGTTTGTGTGCTGTGCTGGCCGGTCCAGCTTCGCTTGCCCTTGGCCCTGTTCTTCATAATCTACGTGTTATATAAGGAAATAAACAATATTAGATATAGCAAACAAACTAAAAACAGACTATGATCCCTTCCATTCATGAGAATCCACATTCGATTCCTGAAGCTAGTTTTCACATATTTTTCCTGTATGTCAGAATCCACATGATAAATTCTGGAGTGAGTGATTCAATACAACTTGAATGACTATCTCATCAAGCTCATTCATTAAAGGCTATCATATTAATTTTCATAATTGCCATAGACAAACAAAAAGTTCCTGTAACGGTCATGTTACTATTGTAACGTTACCATAGTACCCGTTTCTAGGGAATAGTTTCCGTATTTAATATTCCCGTCTCTAAGGAAGTTATGTCCCAATGATGTTGTGAGATATAATATGTCTTGTTCATTTCCCAATTAACTTACATAAAGTTTCATTTTACGTTTTCTTGCGTACAACTTGCATATTTCTGCTACAAACAGAACAAAAATTAATCGGAAACCTTACTGTAAATGGAGAATTTTTTTCCAATTTCCGGAGCAATATTGCGAAGTTGCCAGAGAGTTGAGACAACAAACTGATGAAAAGAATTGGGTTTTTATCTATCTTGAAATCGTTTTTATTTTTAAATCTTAGTTTCATATTTCTGCTGTTTCTGTGCTAAAGTTCAGTGAGTTTTAACCTTTGAGAGCCTAATGCTCCCTTGGATGAATGCGATTCTCCTGAGTGCCCATTTTCATCTTTAGTTAATTCAATCCACCCATGCACACACCTGAACGGAAGACTTGTATGAGCACTCCGAGAATAAGAAAAATATTTAAAATCATAAAATCATCCTCTATATATACAGGATAGACTATTTTTCTTGATACACCCTTGTAACTTTTAAACTGAAAAAAAAATCCAAAATTTTGTACTATGCAAATGTCAATAAGCGGACATTGTTTGGCATAACCGCTGATACCACTAGGTGTGACATTACTAGAAATACGTGCGTCGCTGCTAGGAGTATGTATGTCACCATTTCAAGTACGTGAGTCACTGTTAGGAGTATGTGTCACTCTTAGAAGTACATGAGTCAATGTTAGGAGTAAAAATGTCACCATTAGTAGTACGAGAGTCACTGTTAAGAGTATGTGTGTCACTATTAGAGGTACGTAAGTCACTGCTAGGAGTATGTGTGTCACAATTAATAGTATGTGAATCATTGTAAGGAGTATGTGTGTCACTATTAAAAGTACGTGAGTTACTATTAAAAGTGATTGCTTCACCCCATTAGTAGTATGTGAGTCACTGTAAGGAGTATGTGTGACACTATTAGAAGTACGTGAGTCACTGTTAGGAGTATGTGTGTCACCATTAGTAGTATGTGAGTCACTGTAAGGAGTGTGTGTGTCACTGTTAGAAGTACGTGAATCTCTGTTAAGAGTATATGTGTCACTATTAGAAGTAGGTGAGTTACTGTAAGAAGTATGTGATTCACTATTAAAAATACGTGTGTTACTGTTACGATTATGTGTGTCACTAATAAAATATTGTATTTTTTATTGTCTAACAGTGACTATGTGTGTCACTATTAGAAATACGTGAGTCACTGTTAGGAGTATTGTGTCACCATTAGAAGTATGTGTGTCACCATTAGTAGTATGTGAGTCACTGTAACGAGTATGTGTGTCACTATTAGAAGTACGTGAGCCACTGTTAGGAGTATGTATGTCACCATTAGTAGTATGCGAGTCACTGTAATGAATATGTGTATCACTATTAAAAGTACGTGAGTTACTGTTAGAAGTAAGTGCTTCACTCCATTAGTAGTATGTGACTGTAAGGAGTACATGTGTCACTATTAGAAGCACGTGAGTCACTGTTAAGAGTATGTGTGTCACTATTAGAAGTAGGTGAGTTACTGTTAGAAGTATGTGCTTCACTATTAAAATGTGTGTTATCGTTACGAATATGTGTGTCACTATTAAAAATACGTGTGTTATTGTTACGATTATATAAGTCACTAATAAAAATATTGTATTATTTTATTGTCTAATAGTGACTATTTGTGTCACTATTAGAAATACGTAAGTCACTGTTAGGAGTATTGTGTCACCATTAGAAGTATGTGAATCATTGTTAAGAGTACGTGTGTCACTATTAGAAGTACATGAGTCACTGTTAGGAGTATGTGTGTCACTATTAGAAGTACGTGAATCACTGTTAGGAGTTATGAGTCATCATTAGCAGTTCGTGAGTCACTGTTAGGAGTATATGTGTCACTGTTACAAGTATGTGTGCCTTTTATTTTGTACGAAATTATCTATGATTTTTAATAATTAATTTGTCTGTTCGTTTTCTTCATATCATTTCTTTCGGGAAAATTAAATTACAGTAAGTGATACATAACTTGAGTATTTCTAAATCAATGTTTGGTTATATTAAAAATTTTACTAATAAATTTACTTTTACAAAGCAAACAACATTTAAACAGATTATAAGAAGAAATCAATGATACGACACCATTGAAATCTTAATTAATTTCAAAGTAATAAGAGAAGGGTTCTTGTTATTTAAATCGAAGTGGACAAAGAAAGAGATGTCACAGGTACTAAACAATCTTAAATATTTTTTTTTATAAATAAAATAACACTGTAAAATTCATTTAGCTTCATACAATAAATACCTTACATGTTTTCTTCTCAATATTTTCCACCATTGCAAACTGCCACTACATTAACTAAACGTACCTGCAAAGAAACAAATAAATATGATCGTTAGAAATTTTTGCACAAATTATCATCATCATGAAAATTGTTACAATTCACGATTGAATCTAGAATATCGCATGTCCAGTGGCTTCGCCTCGACAATCTTAGTCTGTTATCATCTATTTTTCAAGAGTAATTTTTTCAATTTTTTGTTACAAGTTAATTACATATTGTATATACAAAAGTGATCTTTTAATTGCTGTTATCAATCCAATTTGTACTATTATCAAAGATCATTACCAAAGATATTATATTTCATTGTTACAACTATCAATCAAAAAAAGATCAAAAACAAGATGTCGGTTGGTTAATATTATTTCAGTGGAAAGGAAAGGACATAAATTGTAAGGTATACGGTAAATCTTAATTTTTGAGGTACATACTAGAGTATCATGTTTTAAATACATTGTATTCCGATGGATGTTGTAACAGAAGAAATATCGACAAAAGCTTCAACACATGCTGTATTTTAAACTATAATGTGTTACAGTTTCGGGTATCTGCCATATCCTTCATCAGACACTACATAGACACTATAGAACATAAATGAAGATACACACACACACACATATATATATATATATATATATATATATATATATATATATATATATATATATATATAGATAGATAGATAGATAGATAGATAGATAGATAGATAGATAGACAGACAGACAGTCATCCTTATGACAAAGTCTAAATTATATTGCCTGAAGCCTGAAGCCAATCCCGTACGATATACAATCCAAAGCCATGGATAGTATTATTATCTGATGGATAGTGATGTTACTAGATTGAAGGAAATGTTCGTAACCTAGGAGAGATTTTATTGTTTAGAATGCTGATATCAAAAAGGAAAACAGTCGCGTTTAGTTGTAGACCGAATTTTATGGTGCTGTCTTTCTTGTACCTTCTACTGAAAAAAAAAATCGATGAAACTCAATTTCTCTTTAGTTACCTGCAAGTTCTTCCATTTTAAGGAGTTTCGTTTACTTTATAAGCTCCTTTATGTATTTAGCCTGTCTGGCTGTGTGTCCGTACGGCACACAAAAAAATCACAAGCACTGTCTGATAGATCACCATCAATTTTGGCCGGAATGTAGAGGATCAAAAGTTAGGGATCGAGTCCGGTATGATCCATTCACCGGAATGATATATATAAATCATTTCACGTTTCAACGTTCATCATCGAGCAAAAACTGTAATAGATAGCGACATACTGTTTGCTGCAATCGATTTAGTATCCAAAGAATACGTTGCATTTCCATCCTTAACTCTCTATTAAAACCGGAAGTGATAGAAATCTGTTTCGACTTCCGGTTTCAGTGTTGATCAACACAGAGCACAGAAACTTAAGAGGTAGGGAGCAGCTTTAAAAAGAACATGTTTACATTTAAAAAAAAAAAGAAAGAAAACCGTTCGATCACTACTAGTAAACGTTCCTTCTCTAATAGTTGAGAAGTGATCCTGAATTATTCCACGCAAATTAACAGCATTGTAAACAATTCCGGTCACATTTACTGATCGATTAACGTCAATTCTGGCTATCAATCGACGGGCATAATACTTACGGTATTATTGTTAAAGTTATGGTAATAGGGCATAAATACGGCCTTCTTATGGCCTATAACCATAAATTTTACAGTAATACCGTAAATTTTAGAGTAACCAGTTGGCAGCCAGAGTTGACGGTAATCGGTCGGTAAATGTGACCGTATTTGTTTACAGTGAGGAAGACCACAACATAACATGTCTTGATGTTTGCACATGATCATCACAATTTAAACAACAAAGCAAAACATTCCTTGGATGCAAAACGGGCTGAGGTTAAGAGGGAAGAAGGAACAGGTATAAGAAAGAGAGAAAGAAAGAAAAGAAAGGACAGGGAAAATATAAATCCGATATCGTTCGGTTTCCTCCCTTCCGCCCAGATAGCTCAAACTCATCGATTCGTCTCAACCTTCTAAGATAAGAGAACAGGATGGACTTAAAGATGGATAGGAAAAAGGTATGTATATTCTCGTACGTGGGAGTTTGGAAAATATGGCAGAAAGGGCGAAGAAGGAGTGATAAGATGACGGGTGCACGGGAATAGAGAATAAATTGCATAGGGGCCCCCTCTTTCTGATATCTGAAAAATGATTGGCCGGCGAATATCCTATTCCGATAATGCATTTCTCCCGTTCTCGTGTCTTCTTTTGCTTTCTTGTTAAAAATAAAAAATAAAACCAGGAAACATTCAAAAACAAATCCCGCCTCATGTGAAAAATATCATAATAACGCACTGGAACATAAATATAATATTGCTTTAACATTGTTTTGTTTCCAAGATTAAAATAAATCGGATACAGCCTGGACTATCTCAGGCCAGAAACTAATAATATTGAAAATAATAATTTCTTTCCAATAAAGACACAAAATTAATCATTTCTGGTAGCATGTTAAGACTACGTTCGTTACCTTTTAGGACAATGTATGTGTCACTGTTATGCGTATGCGTGTCAACTGCTAGGAATATGTACTTTATTGTTAGATGTATGTGCAGTACTGTTTGAAGATAAAGAGTAATAGATACAATATCTTTACTTAACGGCGTATTATGTACAGTACACAAGTAGATAATCAATCTGTTCAAGTAGAATAAAATCTCTACATTATTACTATATCCATGAAAATTCGTTTTCTCGAAGCGAAGGACATACTTTTTCGAGCCATCAAAATTCGTTTTTTTTTTTTTTTTTTGGCAGCGAACGACATACTTTTTTCGAGCCATGAAAATTCGTTTTTTGGAATTGAAAGACAAAAGTTTGAAGAGATGAAAATTCTTTTTTTTGGGGGGGGGGGGGGGTAGCAAACGACATACATTTTGGAAACATGAACATTCGTTTTTGTGGCAGCGAACGACATACTATTGGATCCGTTAAAATTCGTTCGTTTTTTTTTTTTTAAGCAGAGTAGATCATACCTTCTGGAGTCATGAAAATTCGTTTTGTTGTTTGGTAACAAACGGCACACTTCTGGAGCTATGAAAATTCGTTTTCTTCGGCAGCACACGACACAGCCTTTGGAGCCATAAAAATTCGTTTTGTTGCCAGAGAACGACATACATTTAGAGCCATGAAAACTAGTAAAATTTGCGTTTTTTGGCAGCGAACGACACCTTTTGGAACCATGAAATTTTTTTTTTTTTTTTTTTTTTTTTTTTTTTTTTTTTTGCGAAGTGAATAGCACTGTTAGGATTGAAGGCATGAAAATTAGTGTTTTGGTAGCGAACGACGTACTTTTTGGAATCATGAAAATTCTTTTTGTTTTGGCAGCAAATGACATATTTTATTGGAGCCATGAAAATTCGTTTTTGCGAAGCAAACGTTTTGGAGTCCTGAAAATTCGTTTTCTTGGCAGTGAACAATATACTGTTGGGCACATGAAAATTAGTTTTTGGGTAGTAAACGACATACTTTTTGAAGCCATGAAAATTAATTTATTGATAGCGAACGACGTACTTTTGGAGCCATAAAAATTAGTTTTTTCTCGAGTTTTCCGAAAACTACACATGTTTAATCCTCAAGCAATTCATTTTGTTTAGATTGTTGTATTCTATTGACAGATTATATATTATCACTGGAAAATATTGTAGTAATCAAAAATTAATGTATTAAGACTTAATCATAAATTTGAACTATATCCCGTTAATCACAGTGTGTATTATCGTCTTACTGGTGTTATAAAGAAGAGCTTGATTAGTGTATACTTCAGAACCAGTTTCATCGTAATAGGTGAACCCAGTGATGATTTCAGAAAATTTTCTTGTGGGGAGGATTTCAATATATTGTAGGTGACAATTGTATTACGAAAATTATGGAAATTTACATTGAGTATGATAGAATATATACACTATGTGATCAAAAATATCCGAACACCTGGCTGAAGACTTACAAGTTCGTGGCGCCCTCCATCGGTACAGCTGGAATTCAATATGGCGTTGGCCCACCCCTAACCTTGACGACAGCTTCCTCTCTCGCAGGCATACTTTCAATCAGATGATGGAAGGTTTCTTGGGGAATTGCAGCCCATTTTTCACGGAGTGCTGAACTGAGAAGAGGTATCGATGTAGGTTGGTGAAGCCTGGCATGAAGTCGGCGTTCCAAAACATCCCAAAGGTTTTCTATAGGATTCAAGTCAGGACTCTGTGCAGGCCAGTCCATCACAGGGATGTTATGGTCCTGTAACCACTCCGCCACAGGCCGTGCAGTATGAACAGGTGCTCGATCTTGTTGAAAGATGCAATCACCATCCCCGAATTGCTCTTCAACAGTGAGAAGCAAGAAGGTGCTTAAAACACCAATGTAGGCCTGCGCTGTAAGAGTGCCACGCAAGCCCCCTCCAAGAACACGACCACACTATAACACCACCACCTCCAAATTTTACTGTTGGCACTACACATGCTGGCAGATGACGTTCACCGGGCATTCACCATACCCACATCCTGCCATCGGATTGCCATATTGTGTACCGTGATTCGTCATTGCACACAACGTTTTTCCATTGTTCAATCGTGCAATGTTTACGCTCCTTACACCAAGCGAGGCGTCGTTTGGCATTTACCTGCGTGATGTGTGGCTAATGAGCAACCGCTCTACCATGAAATTCAAGTTTTCTCATCTCACGCCTAACTGTCATAATAGTTGGAGTGGATCCTGATGCATTTGGAATTCCTGTGTGATGGTCTGGATAGATGTCTGCCTATTACACTTTACGGCCCTCTTCAACTGTCGGCGGTCTCTGCCAGTCAACAGACGAGGTCGGCCTGTACGCTTTTGTGCTGCACGTGTCCCTTCACGTTTCCACTTCACTATCACATCAGACACAGTGGACCTAGGTATGTTTGGCAGTGTGGGAATCTCGCGTACAGACTTCTGACACAAGTGACACACAATCATCTGACCACGTTCGAAGTCCGGGAGTTCCGCGGAGCGCCCCATTCTGCTTTCTCACGATGTCTAATGACTACTGAGGTCACTGATAATGAGTACCTGGCAATAGGTGGCAGCACAATGCACCTAATATGAAAAACGTGTTTTGGGGGTGTCCGGATACTTTTGATCACATAGTATATAGGGTGAGTTCTAACTAAGGGGACAGACTTAGAGCAGTGACAGCGTGTCGAAAGAATTGGAACGTCACTTAGGAAGTCATACCTATTGAAAAATGCATATTTGAAAATGCACCTATGCGTGTGCATGGGATTAACAACGTGGAACAGTTATTCCCTTCGCCACATGTCCAGGAATCTTTCTGTTTCTTTGGGGAATTCCGTGCAAACGCATAGCGGCGTTTTCAAACATACATTTTTCAATAGAGTAGGTATGACTTTGTAAGTGACGTTTTTAACCTCACTCTTTACGGTGTATTGTTTTGGAACTATTGACCTCTGAAGTTCATATTCCCACGTTTTCGACACGCTGTCACTCCTCAATGGGACTGAATTTCCCCACGTTCACTAGAACTGTTTTGCTTCTTTTTAGATGTACTACAAGAACACAATTGGAAGACACGGGATCAATTTCACACCATATCTTAATATATCAAATCTGAAGAAAGAAAAAGAAAGTTTCACATGTACTTCAGCACTGTAATTGTTACAAAAATATAGTATTTATTAATTGGTTCAGTATTGCAAAACAAAGCTTGTTCCAAGAATATCTCAAACGAGTGTTTTTATATCACGTTTTTTAACCTTTAAAGTACACTGTGTCAAACTTTTGAAGTAACATTATCTTCTAGGTTTTATTCCTTTCATGAGGTTTGGTCAAAAATATCCGATTTTTATTCATGAAATTAGTTTTATATTCAGATACCGTAGTCTTACAGTAATTTCATCCAAGATAGTACGCTTGGGTTGACATACTCTTTCGAATTGTTCTTCTACTGTTAGAAGCAGCACTGGAACGTCTCCTTTGGGATTACGCGCAGTTGGTCTTTGATTGCATCTCTGGAATGAAATGCGGTTCCCTTTCAGGGGCATTCCAGATTAGGGAAAAGCCAGAAATAACACAGAATCATGTTGGGAGAGTAAAGATCTAACAAAAGAATCTGTTTTCCAGATTTGATCCGTTAGATATGCTCATGGCATCATTCCCGGACACCTGTTTGATCTCGCGGATCATTTTCACTTGGGGTTCTAGAAGCTTGACACAAAATTTAGTACACCAGCGCTGTTCAAGTGTTTCAGTCATTTTATTAAAACTGAAATTTCCACGCCGCTCGCTTACATCTTACTCATCGACAGTACGCCAGCAGCTGACTGATTTTGCAGGCTGATAAAAAAAAAGAGATAAGAATGCACATTAGGATTACTAACATACGTGCATCGCATGCCAACAAATTTTGGATCGAATACTTTGTGATGAAACCTCGTAGTTCAGTGGCGGCTTGTGAGGGAAGGCATATAGGCAAAAAAATTATTATTGCTTCACACTACGGAAAGAACCTTGATAATTCTTGCATAGAAATATTAAAACATTTTACTGATGTAACTTCACGCACGAGCACTACTAGTTTAGTTATGTTAAGAGGCTAGGCTTTTGGGATACAAAAACAATTTCCTGGCCAAATTACTGTGTCTTAACTGTGGTTTTGCTCCCTAAGATCTTTTTATTGTTGAAATCCAACCTTGATGTAATCTGAGACTTGTTTTGTCTTTTTTTCTTCAGAATACTTTTTTCCTTTATTACTGGTTTCCAACAGGGATGGTACAGGTAAACGAGGTGAAATACCGAGCTCCTTGGAGGCCTTTTGTTTCCACTTAGCAGGAGTTAAAGTTCCATCTCTCTAGTGACTCACAAAGTTATCATCAAAGTGCTGAAGGCTTTGTGTGTATGTAACAGAGAGAGAGAGGGAGTATGTGAACTTAAGCTTACTGCGTGCATAAAGCCTGCAAAAGTAAATAAACAAACCATTTTGACAAAAAGCGACTAAATTTCGCGACCTGTATTATACTTTGGGGAACAGTTTCCAAATGGAGAAACTAAAACGTAAATCCCATAATGTCCACCTTTTTTTCGTTCAGTTTATTACGTGTCCAGATTTGTTTCTCTTGTGCTTAAACTACTTTCTAATGACTGTATGAAAATTTAAAAAAAGTCCCTACTACCAGTTTTATCTACATTGTTAATTGCAGATGTACTTAAACTTTTGGTTGCCACATGGACCTAATTTCTCATTCTTTTCAGACTTCCAAACAACAACATTGCATGCTATCCAGCTTTGTAAAACGTCTAGATTTGACCATTCGTCTGTCGGCTGGTATTATTGTAAAAATGTTTTAAACAAAAATAGCGAGAAGCAAAATATAGGTTCACTCTCAGAAGGATAGATGCCATCGCTTCTCTTACACACTGTATTAAAACCAGAAGTGGTGGAAATGAATCATTTATGATTTCCACGTTGATCACTACAGAACAAAATTGGTAAGAGATACAGAAAGCATTATTTTAAAAAAATGCGCTGTGAGTAAGGAGATTACCATATTCACCCTTATTTCTTTACTACGAACAGAAATGGTAGAAAGGGGCGCGGTGGCTCAGTGGTAGAGCGTTCACCTCCGCTGCTTGGGGTCACTGGGTCGACCCCCAGCTCGCGCCGTGTGGACTTTGTGGTGGACAAACACCATGCTCGTGGGTTTTCTCGGGGTTCTCCAGTTTCCTCCCATTCCACCACTTCATTGTCATGTCATTATCACCGTCTCCTTGCGCCTAACCGGCATAACCGTAGGACGTAAAACTCAAAAGAAATGGTAGAAGTCTATTACTATTTCCGTTTCAATATTGGTCTCCATAGAATAAAAACGATAAAACTGTTTCTTTGATATGAAACTGTGTGATATATGTATGATACGTATGATATATATGTATAATGAGTATGATATGATATATGTATGATATGTACAGTATGTATGACACATATGATATGATATGTAGGCTATAATATGTATGATACGATATATGTATATGTATATATGATACGTATAATATGATATATGTATGGTATGATATGGTCATTGCATTATGTCTGTGGATTAAAATCTGATTCCCTACCAGGCACATTTTCATGAATACATACAAAAGCTCTCAGCATTTCAGACAGAAAACCAGGACACACTAGGAAAAATTACTCTAAAAACTGGGACACTATGAAAAATTACAAAAAAAAAAAATAAATAAATAAATAAATAAATAAAATAAAAGAAATGAAAATCAAATCTCAGTTTAACGTCCTACAATTATGCCATTTAAGCTAAAGGAGTTGGATGGTTAAGGCAACTGAATGATGATGGAAGAATTGATTGAGTGAGAAATGTGGGAGTAAATGTGAGTATCCCAAGAAAACCCACGGGCACGATGTTGTCCACAAACTTACTTGGCCGGGAATCGAACTGGGGCCCCATGCACCAGAGGTAAGCATTCTACCGCTGAGGTACCGTGTCTCCCCCCCCCCCTCTTTGGTGAAAATTACAGAAAAAACCGGGACACTGGAAAAAGTTTGCTTTCACTTGGGCAAAACCACTTCCGAGACGCTTGCCTTGGTGAAGGACGCTTACAGAGACGACGCCCTGTCAAGGCCTTAGATTTTCCGGTGATTTAGTGAGTTCAAGAACAGACGGGAGACTGTTAAAGACATGCAGAGATTTGGACATCCTTCAATGGAGTCGTTTGGACAAAAATGTAGCCATCGTACAGCCATGATGTGAGTCCACCAGACTTTTTTCTGTACCCAAACCTCAAGAGAAGCCTGAAAGGTCATCGTTTCGACAATGTTCCCGCCATCCAACGGGCTGTCACAGAGTCTCTGAAAGAGGTTTACGGTACCTGAGTTCCAGGAAGCCTTTGCAGCGAGGAAATCGTGTTCGTAGCGGTGAATCGACGCCCGTACAGATAGGATCAAGAAATTCTTTTTCCAGACCTGGTCTCACGGACTAACTCTGTATTGTGTCAAGGATAGGTCCCATCTGCTCTCTTAAACCTTTATTCAAACCGGAAGTGGTTCAAATGAATCATATCCGGTTTCAAAATTTACCACCATAGAGAAATATACTAATAGATAGGGAAATGCCTATATAGCTACAGAATTTAGCCTTCCAAGAATAGGTAACTCCTCTACCCTTATTCCTCGAATACGACCAGAAACGCCTTCCCCGCTGGTCTAGTAGCTAGGTGTGTGCCTTCGTTGCACATAGTTCCGGGCTCGATTCCCGATGGGAGGGCACAAACATTCAATTTCACGATCATTTCGTCCATTAATCATCCGTCGTCTTTAGTCTAAAAGATATAACCGTGAGACATTAAACTTCAAAAAAAAAAAAAAAATCATTTCACTTTACATTTGGAATTGTGGTAGAAATTTACCACCATTTCCTGTCTCAACATTGATCACAGTAGAGCAAAAGTAGGAAGAGATAGAGAGGAATGTCTCTTTGAAATGATATGGGTGTAAAAAGATCAAAAACACCGAAATATACTGTGAAATCCACACTTATTCATAATAAAAATACCCAAACCAAATACAACTTGCTTACAAGACTGTCTATAATCTTTATAATAAATTAACTAGAAATGTGTGTTTTTTTCAATATTCAGGTAGTTAATTAGCATTCAATATTCAGGTAGAAAATTTCAATATTTAGGTAGTTAATATTTGTTTTAGTTAATATATGTTAAAAGAAATATAAAGATTTGTTAACAATGTATTATGTATGTTAAGAATTTAAAATTGTCACAACAATGGACATATATATTGAATTTTAATGAAAAGGGATTCCTAATTGGTAGAGATAACAAATGATGTAATATTATTTATGATTTCATTTGGAGTAGTAGTCTGAAGATGGAAATGATATACTTCCGAAACTGTAACATTTCTAGTTAATTTATAATAAAGATTATAGACAGCCTTGTAAGAAAGTTGTATTTAGTTTGTGTTTAAGAGGGACACAAGGCCTTTTTATAAAAATACCCCACGAAGTTATGGAGTATAGTCCCAAGAGCGATTAGATGAAAGTTAAAAAGTGAAAGAAAATAAATACCTTGTTCAACGTTTTCACAAATATGCTCTGAATGCAAAACGATAGAAGATAATAATAATAATAATAATAATAATAATAATAATAATAATAATAATAATAATAATAATAATAATAATAATAATAATAATAATTGCAAACGAATGATAATGAAACATTGGTAGTAGAAGAAGAAAATAGGAGAGGACGAATAAGAGCCTGAAAAAAAATACCCAAAATCACGGTATTAGTTTCCAAAAACTCACATTGACTGAAATGGAACTAGAGACCCTTCGCAATACAACACAAGTACTCGCATTGCATTTAGCCACCGTGATTCCTTTTCTATGTTACGTCATTATAAAAAGTAGCAAATTAGATTCCCTGCATCAAGAAGGGACAATTATCCTTTAGACAATAGAAACATAGGTGAAATTATATTTCAATGCATTCAACTATATATATATATACATTTTCTCAGACTATTTCCTGTTAAATTGAATGAAAATCTTGGAAAGATGAACCAGAAACGAAGGTACATATCTTCCAGAGAAAGGGTGAAAGTAGTTGTAAACTGTAAAAGCAAATTCCAACTCCCAGGATAGGTATATCAACCTGAAACTGGAGAAAAGGGGGCGAACTCATAATAATATATGTATATATATCAAACAAAAGTTGCAGAGATTCAAGTAAAGTCGCTTTAAGCAACCCCCTTCTTTTTGCTACTACTATCTTTTCCACCCCCATTTGCATCCCCTAATCCTAACATAACGATATTATGATACTACTTGTGCAAACTCATGAAAAGAATTGGAGCGAAGTGTTAACATCCCGCCAAGCACAAAACTAAATTACAATGAAAAGCAGTGATCTGGAATGGAGCCCGTGGCCACACAGGCGGAAGCAATTGTATAGTTGAAACATAAATTACATCAGGAAAGACGCCTCTTATTCCCGTTTCCCTCTCTCTCTCTCTCATTCGTCTCTCAAATGACGTGGCTGTAATTCCAATTGCTGCCTACAAGCATTTCAAGCACTCTCTCTCTCTCTCTCTCTCTCTCTCTCTCTTTCTCGCTTTTTCTCATGCTGTTATGATGGGTTATGAAGTCATAAGC
The DNA here is from genome assembly GCF_964235325.1 of Thermobia domestica. Classification (NCBI taxonomy): domain Eukaryota; kingdom Metazoa; phylum Arthropoda; class Insecta; order Zygentoma; family Lepismatidae; genus Thermobia; species Thermobia domestica. The sequence continues at coordinate 63,805,453 of NC_137458.1, forward strand.
CATGATTGTTTTTCGCCTCTTTTTTTATTATTTATTTTAACGCATCATTCTTTCTCATCATGTATTTTTTTAAATATTTGTTTTCGTGCTTTTTCAACCTGTATTATGAGCGAATGTTTAGAATGTACATAGCAAAATGTTCCTCTCTTTCGGTTCATTACGATATTATAAAGGATAAATTCTCATTTGAGGGCAAAAAGGATTCTTAGAGCTGACAGCTGACCTTTTCATGTCAAAAATATTTGCACATTTTTCAAGATTTTAAATTATATTTTGTTTATATCGAAAGAATTAGAATTTGGTATTACAAAATTATTGCTTTCCCAACTGATGCAGAATTTAATTATATTTGTGTACACTAAAGTTCAATCTCAGAATTAATCAAAACACATAAGAGTTCATGGGTCCATCAGAAGTTCCCAACTGGACTCTCTCCAATGAGCCGCGGTGGCTCAGTGGTAGAGTGTTCACCTCTGGTGCATGCGATCCTTGGTTAGATCCCAGCTCACGGCAAATGAGCTTTGTAGAGGACAAACATCGTGCGCGTTGTTTTCTCTGGGTTCTCCCGTTTCTTCCCACTTTCTTCATTCCACCATTTCATTCATTTCTCATCATTGTCGTCTCCGTTAGCCTAGTCGACATAACTGTGGGTCGTAAAACTTTAATACTTCATTTTTAAAAATCTCTCTCCCGATGGATATTATAGACACTGACATTGTGGACCTCAAGTACTGCTTTACACATTGCATAACAGAAAACCTATACCTGAAACTTTAACTAACGTTTCAAAAATAAAATAAAAGACAACGCTTACTATAAAGTTTTAAAATATATCATTAATAGTTTCGAATACTTTTGTCCCTCAAAAAATTTAGGAGGGGCTAAGCTAGATCGCCACTGTATATGAGATATTTTCGAGGAAAACCAAACTTTTGCTGCTCTTATTTTATTGTTTACTGTACAAGGTTCAACCATATTTTCTTTAAAGCATTCGTCTCAACTGTCAGTACATCGTTGTCATTGTTTCTTCCAATTTTGGAACGGCTGATGGAAATCCCTTTTTTCGATAAAGTCCAGTACTCTCCTCGAGTTTTCCTGAATTTCCTCTATTGACTGTTAGGACGTCCTTTCAAAGTGTTTCACGCTTAGGAAATGCAAAAAAAGAAAAAAGAAAGAAGAAAAAGAAAAAAGAAAAAAAGAAAAATCTGCCGGGGCTCACAGACAGTTAAACGATGAGTTTCAACAAATTACTGAGTGCACAATCTCAACATTTTGATTGCCTGTTAACGTTAAAGGTGATCCTGCCCTTCGATCTTCGGCAATCGAAGTTCTCCACTCCTTAAACCGCTTAAAAGCAATCACAGCACAGAATTCGGCTCAATCAGACACGGTTAAGCATTTGGAATGCTTCCGTAAAAAAATTTCCCGAGTTTTACGCATACGCGTTCTTGCTTTTTCATTAATCCGACGAGCAATTTATATACGACTTCTCTATATCAGTAGCTACTCGACAACTAACGCAAAGATTGGCACAGTCACTCACATAAGTACCTGGACCCCAAGTAATGGAATTATAACAGTCAGAGGTCCAGGTACTTTTATGGGTGACTATACCAAGTAAAGGTGATATGTTACCAAGTTGTGCCGCTAGGAGTAAACGGTAGCTGAAGCACGCCCTCTGCAGCCATGTGCGCGGTATTCAAAAATTAGGTCGTTTTTTAAACACGCCTCGTATCAATAGTTCATGAAACTTCAATATGAATAGACATCAAGCATTTTTTTTTATTGTTATACTAGTATTCACATTACTCTGAAAGTTGACAAAGTGTAAAAAAAAAAAAGTTAATGTTTTTAAATGTAGGCATATATGTGTTAGTCAATATAAATGTACCGTGGTATAAAAATAAAACATTGTAAATAACATGAAAGAGCAAAACATGTGTTTCTGTTCCATTATGTAAGCGTCTTTAGTTTATTTACAAATTGTAGTCTCCACCTGTATCAAACATGAATATGCTATTGGAAAGCGGAAACAAAAAAAAAAAAAAAAACATTCTCCTATTGAAACCTCAACAAAATGGTTGTAATGTAAAGAGTATTATAATATCTTGTTAAATATTCCAAAACAGTTATTTTTTGGTAATATTTACTAGAACATACCTTTAATGAATGTGCAAACACATTAAATGAGTATATTTCAAAAAATTACTTTTTTTTAAAAAAAAAAGAAAAAGTAGACAAAAAATCGTTGTAACCTACTTTTATTGAGATACTCTTTGTATTGAGATACTCTTTGTATACGTATTGAGATACTCTTTGTAACAAATTCTGAACATTTATCAATCTAAACGAAACACAAGCCAATGCTACATTTACAATGGAATTATTTGACTCCATGAAGAAACGAAAGTACAGGCGACACGGTGTCTCAGTGACAGAGCGCTTATCTCAGTTGCTATGGTTCCTAGTTCGATCCCGGCCAATGTAATGGACAACACCGTGTCCATAGATTTTCTCGAGGTATTCACATTTCCTCCCACATTAACATTCCATCAATCACTCACTTCCCTTATCATTGACTTGCCTTAATCATTAATGTCCATTAGTCTAAAGAGCATAATCGTGAGAAGTTAAACTGATTCGTTTCACTTTTTTTTTAAAAAAAAATCAAGTTTGTAGATATTTCTTATTAAATACATGCTACATGTAGCGAAAAGTTACCAGTACCTCTCTGAAGCAACACAATTTTATACATATCGAGAGAAACAACAGACAGATAGCACTTTAGCACACATGATCCTGGATTCGATCACTGGCTGGAGACCATTGAACGCATTACAGTGGTTCCATCGTAAACTATAGGTCCATGTATCATGTAGCCTCAGTGTTTGAAATTTCAACAAAAGTAAGTTAATGAATAAAAGGTTGCTGCAGCCGACAACACTAAATTTTCTTGATCACATTTTTTTTAAACTTAATCGTGACCCTACAATTATTGCAGAAACAATGTTTTAAGAAATATAAATACAATTGTTACAGACGTTATAGGGAAATAATTTACGCCCATTATAGAGTTTATCAATGAAATGTGGTCCTAATAAAACTTATCACAAAGAGTAAACTGCACGTTGTGGAAACGAGAAAGTGGGAGGAAACGGGAGTACCCCCGAAAATATCCACGGACTCGATATTGTCCGCCACAAACTTACTTGGAGGGGGATCGAACCGGGAACCCCACGCCCCAGAGCGAAGCGCCCTACCACTGACCCACTGTGGTCCTAGTATCGAGGAATAATATAGATAAGATATTGTTTCATAAAATTACATGGGTCGAGGTGGCTCAATGGTAAAGCGCTTACCCGTAACATGTGGGGTCCCTGGTTTAATCCCAGCTTGCACTAGTTTTCTTCATGGTGCGCTGGGGTTTCATCGGTGTTTTCTCATTTTCTCTTACTTTCTACATTCCACCATTTTATTCGTTATCATCATCACCCTTAGCCTCAGCGTATAATCGTGAGACATTGGACTGAAAACATAGAAATAAAATTTATATTCGATCTATTTCCCTTAACGATCTTGATTCCTTTTGTGAGCTGATTAGGACAAGCATTCTACAGTTATACCACCGTACTGCAACGTATGATTTAGTTTCAATCTACATTCTTATAATTCTCAGTAAATGCAATCAAGTCTTTAGTAATTTCAATGTCTTTATTTTTTTTTTATTATAGATCAACAGATTATAGTATGATGATAACCTCTGTATTTCATTTTATTTTCAGAAAAGATCCTCGTTTATATTTACTCATACATTTAAGCTTAATATTTCTATTGAAAGAGCAAGGGTCAGATGAATGCTTTAAACACACACTGACATGTTTACCCTCTTGATTTGAGTATCGCAATCATCAAGTGAGACGCACAAGAGCTCTTCCACATAACGTGACTGCGCTCAACAAGTGTGTTTACAATTTAAACTCGATTATCCAAATGATTAAATAACTGAATGGGGTTTCCGTGGTAATTTGTTCAATCTCATCTTAACAACAAGGGAAAAAAATATAGCCAGAAATTCCAGATAAACTCTAATATTTTTTAAAAAAATCAATACAATATATTGTTATATAATAAATTGGCACATAATAATGCATATATATATATATAATTGAAATGATTGGAATTTTATTTTTAGTGTACGCATTTTCGTACACGGAAGGTGAAAAATAGTAAGTAGAAAGCGACAACATATGGTCAAGGTTAGTTGTGTGAATAGGAAAACAAACTTTCCCATCGAAAGCAACCACAGCCAGTTGACCTCTACGTAAGCTTCTCGGCCCGCTGCTTTCACCAAACATAAACATATCTGGTGATGTGGTATAAAAAACGAATGCATAGAGTTCCCAGAAGAAAAATAGCAGCAGCAGAAATATTGAAAAACTTTTTTTTTTTAATTTTCTGCGTGATACCTCAGGAGGTTGAATAATATAAAAAGCACGCACAAGAGGCATGAATCATCACAATTCACTGTTCGCTTCTCCGTCGAATTATACGTTCTGAGTCAAATCTTCAGTGACTGCCATGGAGTTTGGGACACTTACTTTGTAAGTACCTTTTCCTTTTCCCATGATATCCCTTCTCCACTTTGAGGAGGAGTTTCAGTAAATCTCTGCCATCTGGCATGTGTGAGTAGAGAAGTCATTCATCATTGTGGGTACATGTCTCCTTGTGACACGCAACCCACTATACAATTCAGTTTCAAAAATTTCATTTTCATTTTTGTACAATTCAATCATAATAAATTGTATTTTAAATGGGGCCTCTAGTTCTCATTTCAAGCCCTGATACTTACCATAACCACACTCGAAAAGTTAAAAAGGTTTAAATTGCATTACATAGCCTGACTTTAAAAAATTCAGTCTACCTACATACTTATTACAATGTATTACTTCTGCATTTTTTAATATTTTAATATGAGGTGAGCTATTAAAATTTCATTATTTCATAGTAAATAAGCAATTTGCATATAAATTATGTTTCAAAATATCAATTTTGTTTGCAAAGCACTTGTATTGGTGCTTATGATGTTGAAATCATTGTTCTAACTAGTTGATAAAACATTGCAGTGATACCTACCTACAACACAGTTTTTGTAGAATTAATATTTGTGACTACTGCCGATTCATTTGGAAAATATAGCACCCCATTCAGAAATTAGGTTTTAATTTTATCAAGGATGCAACAATTACCCACGTTGCTGGGTTAAAATATGAAACATTAGTAGTAATATGTTCTGTTAGTTAGTCGCTTTTTACTATTACTCAAGCAATTTCTGATAGACGATGCTTTTTGTCTTAAAAATTAAATATCACCATTGGGGTTGAATTTTGATTTAAACGGCATCGAAAGTGTCTCTGTTCATCTCAGCGATTCCAAAAACTATGGATTCAGCACTAATATCGGTCATTTTTGATAATTTTTATATATTTCCTCCTCTCCTCCCACAAGTTGAGGGGCTGAATTTGGAATTAAACGACATTGAAAAATATCACTGTTCATTTCAGCGGCCTCGAAAACTATGGATTCGACACTAATATCGGGCATTTTCGATCATTTTTATATATCTCCCCGCTCCCCTCCCCTCGTTGTACCGTCAAATTGAAACGATAGAAACTATTCCAGGCTCGAACCTCATTTATATGGAAAATTTTATCGAGATCGGTAAAGCAGTTCAAGAGTTATTAAATCACACACATAGGCACTTTCGTTTTTACATGAATATACAGATTTTATCAAGAATGAAGTCAACACGGTTGATATGTACTAGGAATAGAAGAAATGAGGTGGTTATGGAAAAGCATTTAGTTCCTTGCAAATAACTTGGAAAGTTTCCACAAGAAATAAATAAATTTTATCAAAGCTGATGAGAAATGTATTGGCCTCTAATCTAAATAACATAAAAAATTAAACTTATGATCAAATCACGGAAAAAGGGCCGATCCGATTAAAATGAATTCTTTCAGATACTTACCAGTTATCTCGGATTGGGATTTTATCATATTACTTTGATTAGAATGCATATTCCAAGAGGATGGCGGAGAAAGGTAATATCCGAAACAATAAGGATCTCACGAGTCCTTCAAGTTGGGAAAGTCGTTAAATGGATTCCTTACTAAACGTAAGCGGATACGTTTACCAGCGTTTCGAAAATTCCGGTTTTAAGAGGGAATGCATTCAGAAATAAAATCACATGACCCAAAACCGATCATAATGTCCTTTGAACAAGCATTCTACAATCATACCTAAGGCATTCTACCACCGCATACTTGAATATATATATGAGATATAGATAGATAGACATGCACATATAGTCTGTTCAGGCATAATAGAAAATGAAGATATTGAAATTACTAAAAACTCGATAGTGTTCACTGAGAATGATAATGATATAGATTTAAACTAATTCATATATACATATGGAAATTAATGTTGTTTGTCCTTTTAGCCTTTGGGATCTCATCACGGAAAAATAATTGACTCACTTGGATAAAAACTAAATATTGAGTTGATTTTGAGTTTAACGTCCCTTTCAGCAGCGAAGCTATATGAGACGGGACCTAGTCATTAACGTGGAATCCGAACCACATGAGCCCTCACCGGCAATCGAATCCGGGTCTCCGACGCCAAAGGCGCGTACGCTAACCGCTTAGCCACGAAGGAGCTCAAAAAACTAAATATTGAACTTGGGTAAATCGATTACTGTGTGTATTAATAAGAAGCGTAAATGAAAAGAACTTGAAGTAAGTATTGAGTGAGTATATTTGTTGGGCTATATGAATTCACATACTTAGTCAGATTGTGTAAATACTTTGAACTTCTGAAAGAAAACAATTAAAGTTATTTGCGATATGTTAGGTTAGTCTACGTTACCTCTGACAACCAAAATGACTCCCAATTGTTATTGTTATTAGAGTAGAGTCTCAAAACCTCGTCCTAACGTAGACCGAAAGGTGGCCGAGTTTGTGAAAATGGCAGATTATCGGGAATTGAGTTTTCTTTTAAAAAAAAATAAGTACAAGCATTTTCTCAGAAAATACAGTACTGTACTTGTATATGTATTGGTCACTTGAGAGTACAACAGAGAATAAACACTCCAATTACCCTTAAACAAAGGAACAGTACGTACTTTACGAATACACAGAACGTTTACTATACATGAAAATTAATGAATACACACTGTACAACAATTGAGCTGGTAAGACATGTCTCAGGGTTTTTTTTTCTGTCAAGATGTGGCCGAGTTGTCCGGACTACCGGGCTATCGAGTGCTGAGTTTTAAGGCCTCTACTGTATTATTATTATTATTATTATTATTATTATTATTATTATTATTATTATTATTATTATTATTATTATTATTATTATTATTATGAATAGTAGTAGTAGTAGTAATTTATTCATTTCTTTTTACATTCTAGACTGCCAATACTCTTCTCTCTGGGAATGATAAACGATGTAATCGGAATGATTACTCAAACAATTATATTTTCATGAATTAAATTATTCCAGATGATAAACACTCTACCATAAGCAATTCATGAGAAATGCTAACTCCAGTAGTGTACAGTATCTAGTGGTTTGAGATCTATTTTAGTAGTAAGAGGAATCAGCTATAGTATCTCATGATTAAGCAAATAAGCAGCAACAATGAACATGAAGCATGAACGCTGGTTGAGTAGAAGAAGACACTCTCTGGTAGTAGGTAGTTTAGATAGAGGATGGAGTGGGGCTACAATTATAATGTTGGATGGCTGGGAACATCTGACTTCACTCCGTGCAAGTTCAAACATGCTCAACGTGGATCAACGTTAAACGTCAAACCCACCAGAAAATCAAGCTTTACTTTCTCTCTCTATCTCTCTCACTAAGTTGAGACTCATCGAGAAGAAACGATGCTAACCAGCTCCTCATCTTCGCCTTCTGTGAAACACATAGCTAAAGACGATTTGAGTCGCTAAATGGATGCTACTCGACTGTGTCGTCTTGTTAATTTTGATACTAGTACCGCCGTAGGGCGTGCTCATCGAGTCGGCAGCAAATTCATTCCAAAGCTAAGTCACGTCCAAAATGCATGCAATCCACTGCTCCCGCTGTTTAACTGAGAAACTGTTATACCCTTTCCACTTTACTCGTTTTTTATTCTCTCTCCCTCTCTCTCTCTCTCTGTCTCTCTATCTCTATCTCTCTTTCTGTCTCTCTGTTTCTTTCTTTCTCAACCCCGTTTGCTCGTGGAATTATCTAACTTTACTACACACCCAACAGTAAACCTTTCCATGTAGTAGTTGTTCTCCAAACCTTCCTCTTTCTCTTGTACAATACTTTTTCGTTCCTCTCTCTCTCTCTCTCTCTTTCTCTTGATCACTCAGACGCACACACACAGACACACACACACATTTCTCTCAACTGTGGATGTATAACTTAAAGCTTTTCGCGTAACACATAGGACGGCGTCCGAAACATCTCAATGTTGGCCGAGGATTTGTACTCGCCCCGAGTTTTCTCAGGATTAACACTAGACAACGACACACAACAAACACACTCCAAAATAAAATAAAGCACGCACCACTCCCTAGCTAAACTACTACTACTACTACTACTACAGTACTTGAATTTTCCTATGGGTCCTTCTTTACATTCTTCTCAGACGCCATGACCATACTTAAAAGCGAGTTTGTAAATGAACTAGCTAGAATGTTTCATTTTATTCCCACTTTGTATATGCTTATAACATCTAACAAGGTGGCGCTTTCTCTCTCTCTCTCTCTCTCTCTCTCTCTCTCTCTATATATATATATATATATATATATATATATATATATATATATATATATATATATATATATATATATATATATCATAACAAACAACCTCATGTTATATACTAAATACGTCAAACAAGGAAACTTCTCAAAAGTCTGAAGTAGATTGCCCTAGATTTCTAGATTTCGTTTAGAGTATACGGTCTTCCTTTCTTTCTTTCTTTCTTTTTTTTGTGTGTGTGTGTGTGTTACTGCCACGCTAAGATGTCCCAAGAACTTATTTTTATAGCAATATTTTTATTTTGTGTTTAAAGCATAAATCAAGTATATCGTTGCTATAGTAAGGACTTCCAATTCCCTCTTCTTTCCTGTCTGCATTTCTACTATTATTACTTCTGCTACTGCTGCAACATATTTATTAGTATTAACAGTTCTACTGCTAGTAGTAGTAATAATAGAGCAGTAAAATGTCGTGGTAACGAACGCTAGTCTAATGAAATGTTATTTTAATAAGATTGTTTTAGTTTAATGTAATAAGTTATTTTTAAGCTTCTTTCCTTTTCCCTGTTAAATGTGTGTTAAAAAACGTTTCATATTTAACAAATTTTGAACTTCCAGTATAGCGAAAGAAGTTCAAACACACCAGAGTTTTGTGGGCATTTCTGTGATCCTATTATTTTGGCAGGAGAACAGATATGGATCTTTAAATCTCCCGAAATCGGAACTATTTTTTTTGGCCAATAAGTCAGGAACGGTAAGTCATAGAGACATGATGTTGGTGTTGATCAACATGTAAGAGTATGGTAAACACTTTGGTACTAATATTCACTGGTGGACAGTGGCCACCGGTTACTATTTGGTACCAAAATGTTCACCATTCTCTTAGGTATTGATCAGCATCAACATGATCTCTCTATGACCTGTGGTTCCAGAGATATGAATCCTTAAATCTCCAGAAATCGGCCAGATTTTGGCCGATATCTCGGGAACAGTAAGAGTAACGTGAAAACTTCCATCACTTTCTCTGATAGCTTTTGATGCTCTATCGAAAGGAGGGCTCAAAATTGAAAAAAATTGCAAATAACAGAAAGACAGACAGATAGACAGACAGACAGAGAATTCAGTAACGAACATTTTAAGCTCGTTGAAAATTAATATGATGAAAATTTATATTCTATCTTCTACAATTACTGTATATCGTATTACTTCATACTGTAAAGTTTAACGTGATAGCTGTAAACCCACTTTAAACTCAGCAACAAAAAAAAAAAAAAAAAAAAGTCGTCAACCACCTTCATGGTCGGCAAGTAATGACAATTCACACACTGTCAGCAACATTTTTGCATAAAAAGCAGACAGCATACTGCAAAAGACATCAATCTTTACTGATTGATCAAATCACCAACTTTTAAAAACTCTTTAACTCCCTTTCTAAGACGTTTAGTCATTAAGACGTAATTATCTTATACTTTTTAAAAACGTTTGGTCTTTGAAAAACTCTCTAAGACGCATGGTCATTGAGAGTTTTAATTTTTCCCTATCGAAGGCGTCTGGTCATCAAGAAGCATTTATTTAACACGCCCTAAGACACATGGTCATTGGGATCCTATAATTTACCAACACATTACCAAGTTGTTTAAAAAATAACATATATTTATTTGTAATATTTATTTGTACTATTGTATATAAAAAATACTTTTATAATAAAAGATGATGCGAAAGTTTAATCTCCCGTATCCATCTTTTAACTCTACCCTAAAAGTTAAAAATCTTTATGTGGTGGAGGTGCCGGATATATATATATATATTTTACAGCGATATATCCCTATATATCCCTATTATAGTTAATCTGTACCCATTTTACCAACACTGATCAGAGGCGCAATAATTAAGCATATAGCTTATATATAATTAAAAGAAAGAACGCTGTTATTGACAGGACATGTTGTCATGGTTAGTTGATATATTTTATTATAATAATGTAGTAAATTAGAGGTACATAAACGAATCAGGGCTAAAGCGAAGTGTTTTTATAATATATTTCGTTTTATCTGGTGCCGAAGACACGGGACTATACTATACTATTTAGTTCCGAAGAATAGTAAGAACTGAGTTTATGTGTATACGTATTTTATGAGTTTCACTACTTTGAGAAGTGGGAAGAGAATCCAAAGAATTAGCAATATGCAGGATTCCGAGATTGAAGAAGTACCCAGTATTTCAAATGAAACCATATCTGGAAATGCCGTAACTGTGTCTGAACATTCCTATTCTAATCTTATTGATATGTTTAGTCAACTACTAGATGAAAAGCTAGAACAGAAATTTGATCAACAACAAAAATTGTACGATGAAAAGCTAGATAAAAGGCTAAAACAGAAATTTGATCAACAACAAAAACTGAACGATGAAAAGCTAGAACAGATACTAGTGCAGCATAAATCTCTTGCAGATAAAGTACAAGGTGTGCAAGAGAATTTTGACCGCTTGCAACACAATTTGAAAGAAAATTTGCAAGTATTAGCTGATGAAGTTACCATCAAAATTACAAATGATATGACACGAGAAGTTGATACCAGGTTTCAACAATTTAGTAACAAATGGCAAGATAGACAGGATCAACTAACTCTAGAAACCGAGTCGATAAAGAAAGTCGTTGAAAACATGGAATCGACGACAGCCCAACAAAAAAGTCAGATAGCGAATATTACTGCCCAGGTCAATTCACATAGCATACTGATATCCAACATACAAGAGGAAATCAGATCGTTACAAGAGAGGGAATGTGACTACAATAATCCTATGTATAAGGAGGCTTTGGGTACTCCCAATCAACAGGAAACATTGCATCATCAACAGGAAACATTGCATCTTCAACAGGAAGCATTGCATCACTGCCCGAGAACTCCATTAATAGAAACTGACGGGATATCTTCTTCTAAGAGTTCTACTGATGATGGTTTAGTTGTGGAAAACCACAGAAGGCGATTCCAAAGTCCAGATCGCAAAAGGAGAAAGGAGTTAAATAAGTGCGAAAGGGTTCCAGACCATTATCAACGCCAACAAAAACATAACTATAGCAAAATAAATGTTAAGGTCAGTGAAATTAAGGCCATGACTAAATTCAGCGGTAAGTGTGACGAAACCGCAAGCTCATTTTTAGAAAAATTTGAAGCAGAGTGTGAAATTATGGGTGTAGATCAATCTAAATTTATGAAGTTGTTACCACATCTGTTACTTCCTCCTTGTTCCTTGTGGTTTAAGGCTATTCGCGACCATATAAAATCCTACGAAGAATTTAAACGGGCCTTGTTGGCTAATTACGAAAATGATTTCTTGTTAGCTAACCGTGATGCGATGGTGCGAACTCGACACTATTCACCTCGGGTCGATAAATCTCTTACGGATTTTACAATCAATGCATATAATGAACTTAAACTCGTCAATCCGTTTCAGCCCGAATCCAGAATAATCGCTTCCGTACGCATTTTATTGCCGTATAAATTACAACGAATTCTGTTGTCAGCTCAATGCGTAAACTTCAATCATCTCATAATTTTAGTTCAAAACTTTGAGAATCAATTCCCGAATCCTAATGGGAGTAATCGTAATCCATCGAATCCGATTGCCGTCAGAAACTTGAATATAACTAATGAAAATACCGAAAATCTTCGCAGCGATGAGAGATCACGTGACAATACTGGCATTGGAGTTAGTGAGAGATCTGTTATACGTACTGGAACTGGAGCCAATGGAAGATTCAATTCTAGCGGTAGAAATGGAACGAATTATAATAATCCGAGGAACAGTTGGACGAACGGGAGAAACTTTCGTGGAAGACGCAATTACAGTAACAATGTCATGCATACCGGTGTAACTCAAAACAGATGCAATTGGAGATCCCGAGATGGCAGGAACTGTCGGAATAGGACCGAAGTAATAAATGAAACAGGAAATGGATCAAGAGAAAATAACCAAGATTGTGGTGTTCAATGTACTTTAATTGACTCGTTTATTAATCATAATTTAAACTAAAACCCGCTGTTAACTAAATTAAACTTGGATAACAATTCTTAATTTATTCTCTCAGATGTTATGAGTTGTGTTATGAATACTTCATTTGGACTTTATATTTGAGCAACATGTTATGATGTGATTAATTTATCTTATCTTTGTATTAACTTTGAATGTTATGTTTACCTTTATTTTACTTTACATGTTCAAAAGAGATTTGATTATGTTAACTTGAAATCCATGACATTGATTTTAAATTGAAGCCTTTAAATGTAATTATTGCCTTCTGATCTTGTTGTTGTTTTGATAAGATGACGATCTTAATTATAAATAATGTTGTTTGTATATGGATGTTATCGTTCAATGTAAAAGAGGAACAACTAACTAGTAACTCTGCGTAAGTCATCAATTAGTTATAATTTTGAATAGACCCATAAATGATATTTGTAATGAATCGACGTTTTATGATACGTAATTAGTAATAAAAGAAAAATGTTGTTATAAATGAATTGATATATATATATATGGAGAAAGAAGAGAAAAGAAAAATATTTATATTGATGTAATAATAATAATTAATACGAGGATTGATGTAATAATAATTAGTACGAGGGCTATTCAAAAAGTGAATATTTTGAAAATATCCAGGGTTCTTTCCTTCACTGTAATACTGTTACGGAATTCCCGTTCTGGGCGACATTTACAGCGATATATCCCTATATATCCCTATTATAGTTAATCTGTACCCATTTTACCAACACTGATCAGAGGCGCAATAATTAAGCATATAGCTTATATATAATTAAAAGAAAGAACGCTGTTATTGACAGGACATGTTGTCATGGTTAGTTGATATATTTATTATAATAATGTAGTAAATTAGAGGTACATAAACGAATCAGGGCTAAAGCGAAGTGTTTTTATAATATATTTCGTTTTAATATATATATATATATATATATATATATATATATATATATATATATCCTAAAATTCCTCTCATCAATTAGATATAAAGCTTTATGTGACTGTAGATTCATGTTGAAGTAATGTATTTCCCGCAGTGGATTCAATTTAGAGATTAATTCCTGAGAATTAACTTACTTCAGTATAAACAAAATATTTATGACAAATTAATTTTGGAAGTCTTCAAAATTTTGTTATAACGGTATTTTTACTTAGTAGTAGTAGTGCGTAATTTTACTATAAAGAGAGCTTTTAAGGTGTCACAATGATCACTAACAAACTTTTGTAGTGGACAACAGTATATTTAGGACTTCTTGAGAATTTTCCAATTTTCTCATTTCATTGTCTTTTTATTCACTTTATTATCCGGGGCTTCGATGGCTCAGTGGTAGAGCGTTCTCCTCTGTTAAATGGGGTCCTTGGTTCGGTCCTAGCTCGCGCCAAGTGAGCTTAGTGATGAACAAACACCGTGTGGGTGGGTTTTCTCGGAATTCTCCCGTTTCCTCCTACTTTCTTCATTCCACCATTTCATTCATATCTCATCATCACCGTCTCCTGTACCCTAGCCGGCATAAGCGTGGGACGTAAAACTTAAAGATTTCATATACAATTTACTATCCTTATTTTTCGTCCTATAAGGGCTTATATTGAATGTTATACTAAAGGCATTATTTTGAATATACAGAAGTACAATTGTCAAAACTCCATTTCTTCTTGCATATTCTTAACGCCAAATTAAACCACAACAAAATATGTTGCGATATTAATACTGATTTATAGTAAATAGCTTAAAAATAGTTTCTGAAACTAATGTCACTGAAAGAAAAGTGTAATCACGTCTATAGTTAATTTATTACATATGTATATTATTATTTCCTTGCAGATACACCTTAGTAGTTATGCAACTTATTTAACTTTTTAGAGAAACGGGTTGCATAATCCTTCAGGCGTTTGACTAACGATCTCATAGACAAAATGAAAATCTAATAAAATATTCATTCCCCTGAAAAAGTGCCGTAAATAAAAAAAAAAGTTACTGAGCGGAAATGATTTTTGGAGCAATTGGCGGAATGACAACAATGACGTACAGGGCAGTCCTGAGAAAACGTATGGACTTGATGTAGACTAGAAATTGGCAAGCGCTGGAATATACATTTTTTTTTAATCTTTCATCAGAGGGGACCAATCTCTTACCATGCAACCTACTCTGACCGCAATATTTATATATGTACGTTAATACCTTTTTTTTAAAAAAAAAATAGTTTTAATTCTATCATCTCACTGTACTATATTTATATCATATCATTTCTGCCAATTAAAATTGTGTTTGGACTTGATCATCTGAGTGGATAATATACAGATACAGTGAATATTATTATACGGGCTTCCTTCATATTCAACCTGTGTTATTTTTTTAACACTATTCCATTAAAGTTTCCTGTATTGTACCTGCGATATACGAGGTAATGATAACTGGAACAGTTAAATATTTTTAAAAAAATACTGTAAGAGACTCAAATCTAGTACATTCATTTTTGAAATAATAATTCTTAATTGTAAAGAGCTTCTGTATTCCATTCTCAACCTGAAACTTGCTGATCTTCTACAAGGACTTAAAATTTACTTTTGTTTATATATGTTACAACTATGATAATTGTTTGTGATAGATACAGTAGTATAAACTTCTCGCCTTCGATGCGAGCGGTTCCGGGTTCGATTCCCGGTAAAGCCACTCGGTCAAAAAAGTGTAAAACGCTTTTTCATGAGAGCCACCCTGAATGAGGTTTTCCTGGGTTTTCCTCATTCACACCAGGCAAATGCCGGGTTGGTACATAACTTATAGGTCCCAGGTCGCTTCCTTCCTTCCCCAATCCTTTCTTCCTTCCCTTTCCCCGGATAGTGTGCTCGCCTAGGGACGTCATCCCTCAAAACGTGACGGGCTAAATGGCCTTAGATGCCTAAAGCCCAGAAATCTAAATCATAAATCATAATTCTGTAGTATAAACTTTAGTCGTAACGTTCACTATAATGTTAGGCTTATTAGTTAGGCCTAGCAACACATAAATTTTCCCACATGTATAACCTTCCACCAAAACCAATCATTATCAAATTGTAGATACAAACGTGTACTTTAATAAATCTATAATTTCAATTAAAAGGTGATATAAACAAAACATGTAATCAAATAAAATGTAATTATATACAATTTATACAATTTTATACAATTGAGAACCATGAAGAAATACCAAATATAACACTTAAAACTATATAAAATCTAAATTTGAACAATTTAAATAATTTTAATAAATTATTCTTTCGAGCTTCTTTTAAACATATTTTAAACTTATAAACATATTTTAAACATATTTACAGCACTTATATCCCAACAATATATGTATTTATATATCACTGATATACAGAAGCTAATGAATCGTATGATGATTCATATTATATTACAAAGTGTATCAAATAATTAGACGGACATTTTTTCAATTAAAAAATATAGTCCCCTGACATGCAATTAGTAATTTTGTCAAGACCATTATGCTTCGTATAAAACATAAATGCTAAAGAATGTGAACAATTTACACCTACGAAATTGATGAGTCTTGTTACACAATTGATTGATTTTTTAAAAACTTTTTCAACCTCTTTACACTTACTGCGTTTTGTGAAAAACACTGCTGGATAATTGTTCAGGTCGATGCGTTCTATAGATTGAAATGTGTCTTATCTTTAGACCATTTTTTATTACAATCTAACAATATCGTAGAATGTGACTATGAACACATATTCAAAAATATTACACTATTAAAAAATAAATATGATTTTTGTTCAAAATTTTGTAGCATTTACAAAGTAATAGTTATAGTGTAAAATTTCTCATTAAAATTGCAAGAGTAAAACACTGCAAACATGTTGCTATCACATAATTGTTAAAATATAGTAATCCAATCTGTTTAGTAAAAAAAAAAAAAAAAAAAAACTTTTGTTATCGACTTCATGGCATCAGCTCTTTGACAGTTAGAATTAGGCAAATTTTAAGACACTCAATCAGACGAATGTGTCAAAATCTTCTGTCTGATAGCCACTGTATTGCATATGTGCTTTGTTTGAACATGGCCATGTGTTCGATATCGGGTGGACTATTTGGATCTTACTTTAAGGCTGGGCCGGATCCAGGATTGTCTCAGGGTGGGTGCACAAATAACCACCAAAATAACCAATCATACTGAAACTCTTCAAAGTGACAAGTGACAGTATTCATTATCCCTGACAATACTGAAGCGTAAAATGAGGGAAGGGGAGTATTTTAAAGAGGGTCGCAAGTGATATGCAAGAAAAAATGTTCTTCTCTCCTCCTGGATTCTGTTTTCTTCCCTACTTGACAAATGTTATATTGTTTTGCTTGGTGAATCCTTTTCCTTCAACCGTTTGAAAATCGACTTAAACCATTGTTTTTGCAAAGCTCTGCTTTCTTTTAAGCTCCAAATAGAAACACGATTGCAGAAAGTGTCAGAATGTGTTGCTATTTTCACTGCTAATTTCTCATTTTAGATAGTGTATATTTATAACGAAAGGGGGTGCACGTGCACTTTGCACCCCCCTAAATCCGGCCCTACTTTAAGGTATAGATAAGTTATCGGTTATAGATAATTAACAGCAATTAAACAAATGTGGAAACGATTTTGTTAAGTTTTAGATTATTAAATATATTTAGACAGATTATTTTTACCATTAATTAATTCATTTGTTTACATTGATCCTTAAAGTTAATTTGCACTCAAATTTTAACAGCATCAACATAAAAAGAAAAAAAAGAATTTAGAAGAGATCAGTGATTGCTTAAAAGGCATTATCCAGTCTTTAGAAAGCTAAATCCTGGAAATCCCATTTGGGACAAATTGACTAGAAATTTGAATCCTCCCAGATTCAAAGCAACAATGTTAATCACTCATCTACGCTACACATTTTATATGACAATATAGAGTTTGTTGATTCTAGAAATAATCAGCGAGGAAACTTTTGTCAATTTCTGTACGCAGTTTTTCGATGTACATCTCCATGGACTTAAAGAATCCTTTATTTCATTTGGTAACATGTACTCGAATGAAAAAATGTATATATTTTTAAAAAAATCCCTTTTTCATATTCCTATCTGGTTTTCCTACAGAAAGAACACACGTCTTTACCTGTATTTTTTCGTATTTTTAACTTTCGTAAAGGACGGAAGTAACACTTGTTTTAAATTTTTAAACAAAACTCGGGTGTCACATTCTGAAGTCATGAGAGAGAGAGAGAGGAGAGGGACTAAAAGAGTCCTTTGGTATCAAAAGGCAAAAGAGAGCCTATGAGAAGTGTTGGGCTTTTGAAATCTATCTGGTTCACCCGCCTTGTGTCTTGTGAGCTTCAACAGAAGCCAAGTGTCGCGGTGACGTGGGACGAATCCCTGCGGACGAAGTAACGGAAAAGGCGGAGAGAGAGAGAGGAAGGAAAAAGGTTATCGATTCCGAACTTTCCTGCAACCAATTCACGAACTCGTGTGAAGTCTAGTTAGGTTTCATGCCTCGCCATCCACTCCTATTCCTACGAATTCGCCACGCTCTTTCAACCCCCACCTCTTTCCTTCTTTATTCCTTCAAAACATAGGATTCTAAAACCTATTTCGATTCTATTCACCTTTCTTATTTTGTGCAACGAAAAAAAAAAAAGATGAGTAGCTCAAATTAATTCAATTCTGAACTTTTTAAAATCCTATATAAAGAAATACTATTTTTAAAAGTATATTTACAATATATACCTAATAAGAATGTGCACAATTTAAGTTAATGTCTAACGTTCCTGTTGATTATAGGTCAGAAATGACTTGTAAATTGGTAAAGTGCCCTACCATTATTTAAAAGTCATTTCTGTGCTCCCATATTCACTGAACACATCAGTAGTCCAAGTACGTTTTTAGAACATTTTTAGGAGATTTCGTATTAACTACTGTTATGGTTGCATTGTTTACTGATAGAATATCTCAGGATATCTTGATTTATGTTAAACAATGACCAAAATTCATTTCTAAAAACATTCAAACATTTTATTATTATTATTATTATTATTATTATTATTATTATTATTATTATTATTATTATTATTATTATTATTATTATTATTATTATTATTATTATTATTATTTGCAGTGTACATTAAGGCATATTCTAGTCACAGTTTTATTAACATACTTTCAAAATCTTATGTAAAGTCTTTTTACATCAAGACATCAAGACACAGTTTTATTAATTGCATTCAAAATCTTATTTAAATATCTTCCTACATCAAGACATATTCCAGTCATACAGTTTTATTAATTACCTTTAAAATCTTATGTAAAATTTTCCCACATTAAGATATTCAAATCGTACAGTTATATTAATTAATTCAAAATATTATGTAAAAACTTTGTTATACATAACAATCTAGCAGGTAGTGACATCTACTATCATCAGGCTTCCAGGTAATAGTGCACGTAACTACTAGGGATGGCCAGCGGTTCCTAGTGGAACCGGTTTTCGGCTCTGAACGGATTCGGTTCTAGAAGATCCGCTTCCGGAACGGGTTTTTCGGATTCAGGTCTGGAACCGGTTAATAAGATCCGGTTCTGGAATCGGTTCCTAAGATTCGGTTCTGAAACCGGGTTTTGGATCCAAGTCTGGAACCGGTTCCTAAGATCCGGTTCTGGAACCGGGTTTTCGGATCCAGGTCTGGAACCGGTTCTGAAAACTAGATCTCCAAAAACTGGTACTCAGAAAATTTTGCTGAGAGAGATCCAATACTACAAGCTAGTATTCTAAATAGAAAAAAAACTTTCGTATTTTTTCACAAATGTACTTTTTTCTAGAAAAAAAACATTGCTTTTCGTTTTTTCTAAATTTCGTTTTTTTAAATACCGTATTTTACGGACTATAAGACCCACTTTTTTCTTCGAAAAATTGTCTCCAAAATTCAGGTGCGTCTTACACTCGAAATTAATATAAAAATTGTCCAATGTTTGATTTAAAATTCTCTCCAGTCTTAAAAGTGGCGATATATTCGATGCAGCGAGAAACCTATCTATATCTGGCAACATTGGATTCAACTGGCAGCAACAGTGCACCGATGCGACGAACATGAGTTGCGGGGATTCACAAGCTTGCTAACATCGCCTGGTGTTGCACTCTAATAACAAAAATTGCTAAAAATTGCTTAAAAATTAAGGTGCAACTTACAGTTCGTAGCGTCTTATAGTCCGTAAAATATGTAGTCATTCGTAATATATCTAACGTCTATATAAATAAGAAGAATTTTTATGTAGGTAATTACCATAGCCCCCCCCCCCCCTTCCGTATCACAGCACAAAAAATTGAAATACACCGTTCGATAGTACATCGTTTGTACCGTTTGTACCGAAACAAGTTTTGTTTGTACCCTGATACTTTTCGACAAAGAGGGGATGACATTTGGGGGGCTATCTTAGCGCCAAGATAGAACCCCCAGTTGACCTCTGAAGTAAACCTATGAGGAAAATGGTACAAACGAAAATATTTTCGGTACAAACGGTACAGACGTAGTACAAACGAATGACCTAGTCATTGTTTCAATTTTCTAAAGTGTGGGGGGGGGGGCTATCTTGCCATACGTTGAAATATTGCTGCATGACGATGGAGATTTTCTGGATCGTGTCGTCTTCAGTGATAAATAGACATTTCACCTAAGTGCTAATGTGAACACTCACAATGTTCGCATCTGGAGGTCAGCAAATCCTCAGGAGTTAGTACAGTTGCAACGTGACTCCCCTAAATTGAATGTGTTTTATGCCATATAACGGAAAGTTTATATGTCTTTTTCGCCTATCGACTCGATGTGTGCCGTGTGACGAATGATGCTTACATTGAACACTTGTAGCAAAAACGGTTTGAGTTGCTCTTTTACTCGATGTATTGTTTATAAATGTACGTTAAATGTAATAAATACTACAAACTATTTAAACCCCAACATTCATTTTGAAACACCATGTAAAAAGATATTTTTTTTCTTATCTAATTATTGTTTTCAACAACGAGTTGAGTTGATTTTGAGTTTAACGTCCCGTTCAGCAACGAGGCTAAATGAGACGTGGACCTACTGATTAACGTGGAATCCGAATCACATGAACTCCCGCCGGGAATCGAACACAAGTCTCCCACGCAAAAAGCGCGTATGCTAACCGCTTAGTCACGAAGGAGCTCCTATTTACAACAACGAGACTATTGATAGTCGAGACTATAACTGCTGCAACAACACGAGTTACTAGTGAAAAAAAAATGTAATCAAATGTACAATAATCATACAATTTTGCTCGTATAGGTAGAAAGAAATAAAGAATTTGTAAGTTACCTGGGCTTCGACTTAAGTTCTGCTGATTATTTCACTTATCTGCAACCTAAATCAATAAACGATAGTTGCCAGGAAAAACAGACATTTAAGAAAACATAAAAAACGATGTTTTTATTGAAAAAACTTCACCAAAAATCGCTTTTTACAAGACTACTACAAGCCACTACGTTTATGTAGTACTGAACGGATATTATTCTGCACCCGAAAAGACGGTAAGTAATTGTAAAATATTTCCACCTATATTTTCAGGAAAAAATGATAGAACTATATTGTTTTTATAAGAAAGAGAGTACAGATGAAGTTTAAGGTAAAATGTTCATGCTAAATCAATCATTTCCCTGTTAAACAAGTACAGTTTTGCTTAGGAAGTGTAAAATGTATGTTGAGTTATGAAGTTCTTTAAGTGTGTCCGAACACAGTAGATCCTCCCGTGGATGCGCTTCTGTTTAGAATAACTCAGACTTAGCCGATAAACAACAGATTACGCTCATTTGATGAATTGTATTAGGTTTCTGAAACTAGCGTTTCTCTGTCGTTGCCCTTTTAGTAAATTTACTAATCCTTCGTATTGTTTTCTTACACCTAACAACGATAAGATTTCCCCTGCTTTATGAAAATTATTACACTCTTCTTCAAAGAAAAGTGAGAAAGATTCATGCATTTAATCAAATATTTCACCAAGAACTACTCACTTTAGACTTGCTAGGTAATTGATAAAATGTGTCTCTCTGTTTGTGGCAAATAGGCACAAAGTGTTATAAATATTATCAAACATGCTTTTAGTTATTAAGTTATAGCGGTTGTAATATTTTAATAGAAGCTATGAGTTAGAGATAGTGTATTGTGCGTTCTTCTGAAACCGAGGTTATGAAGAACAGAGCTCATTATTATTAACTTAGTGCCTCGGTGTAGTTACTGGACTACAGACAGTCATGCAATATCAATCATTACAGTATAAACTCTTCCTCATCACGCTATCTCAAGATCAATCGTTACAGTATAAACTCCTCCCCATCACGCTATCACAAGATCAATCATTATAGTATAAACTCTTCCCCATCACGCTATCACAAGATCAATCATTACAGTATAAACTCTTCCCCAACACGCTATCTTCAAAATTAATTATTACAGTATAAACTCTTCCCCAACACACTATCTTCAAGATTAATTATTACAGTATAAACTCTTCCCCAACACGCTATCTTCAAAATTAATTATTACAGTATAAACTCTTCCCCAACACACTATCTTCAAGATTAATTATTACAGTATAAACTCTTCCCCAACACGCTATCTTCAAGATTAATTATTACAGTGTAAACTCTTTCCCATCACGCTATCTCAAAATCAATCATTACAGGATAAAATCTTCACCATCGCGCTACTTTAAGGTCAAACATTACAGTATAAACTCTTCCCAATACGCTATCTCATGATCAATCATTACAGTATAAACTCTTACCAATCACGCAATCTCGTCCCAGAAATGCTGGATTACAAGAATCATGCGATTGTCCCCGAGAAAACAAAATGTTTCATAAACCTATGGGGTATTTTATGAAATTCCGTACAAGATACTGAAATTCTAATATTTGTATTGTAGCGAGTAGCTTACCACTATTATCTAAACACGTAATCCTCAGCTTAATTCTAAATTAGGAGTACAGCTGGTGTTGCCAATGAGATGATACATTTTACGATTCTCGTTGGCAACACTAGTTCACTTAAGTCTTATGTCTCAAACATTGTTTTAGTGTTACACGATTCATAGTAATAGAAATAACAAATTGATAGAGTGATTGTTACATACACAGTGAAAAGCATTTATGAAACGTTTAAAAATGTGCAAGTCGTTACAAAATATACGCCTAAAAAAAATAGTTTAAATCTTCAAGGATCTCTTGTAATGCTGAATGAAAAGCTTTACGAGAATCGAGAAGAGACGAGATTTTTTTTTTTTTTTTTTTTTTACGAATTTTACAAGTCGAAACTAGAAAACCTTATATATCGTCTCGCTTTGTCTCGTGTGCAGCACAGCACAGTTGGTACTATCTGAAAGTCAACGTCTGGTCTCTGTATACCCTAGCAGAGAGGGTATACCCTAGTTTCTATAATTTTGATGAAACTTCAGACAGAAATACAAAAGACATACATTACTGGACCAACAACCTTACTTCTGAAAACATCGAAATTACTTTCAATTGACACGGCGTAACAATTATATATTGGATAAGTGTATCATGATAAAACTAAACCGAAAAGCTCAAGTCTCTCAAACTTAAGTACTCTTCTTTCCTGTGCAGTCAAATATATGAATAACAATACTCAATTAGATGCTATCTACTTTGATCTCTCGAAGGCCTTTGATTCTGTCAGTCACATTCATCTTCTTCATAAACTCTCCAATAGATTTAATGTACATGGCAAATTTCTCTCTCTAATCACAAGCTACTTGAAGGACCGTAAACAGAGAGTTGTTCTTTCAGGGGCGACTTCTAACCCCCAACCCGTGATCTCAGGGGTGCCTCAGGGGAGTGTACTTGGGCCTCTACTGTTTGTCCTGTATATGGATGATCTCTACACGCACTTATCAGCTCAACCTAGTGGCCTTCTGCTTTTTGCTGACGATTGTAAGTTATACAGAGAAATATCGTGTCTCCATGACACAATTGCTCTACAGAAAGACATAAATTACCTTACAGGCTGGTGTGAAATGTGGCACTTGAAACTCAACAGTAAGAAATGTGACAGTATTACTATTACTTTGAAAAAGTCTCCTGTTCCCTCCACATACCATATCAACGATTCCCCTATCACACATTCTGCTAGTCATAACGATCTTGGTGTCATCTTTGATTCAAAACTCACCTTCTCTGACCACATCTCCTCAATACTAAAGAATTCTATGCGCATGTTGGGACTTCTTTATCGATTCACCGAACTACGCACTGTTTCTTCATTAGCA
Source organism: Thermobia domestica (assembly GCF_964235325.1). Classification (NCBI taxonomy): domain Eukaryota; kingdom Metazoa; phylum Arthropoda; class Insecta; order Zygentoma; family Lepismatidae; genus Thermobia; species Thermobia domestica. Next base: position 63,829,618 of record NC_137458.1, read on the forward strand.
ACTTTTTATAAGACTTTAATAGCGCTCAAGATCGAATACTGCTCTCCCATATGGGCCATGGCAGCACCTACACATCTCTCCAGACTTGATTCTGTTCTCAATTTCTTCATTGCTATAGTCCGATTTCGTGTTCCTGCACTTCGAATATTATCTAAGAAAGAGCTCTTGCGACATCTTAATATTCAGACTCCTGAAGTACGCAGAATTATCTCTGACCTGAAATATCTACATAAAATAGTTAATGGAACCTTAAGATCGGAAATATTACTTCAGGAACTATCCTTACGTGTCCCTTCCCGCATCACTCGGAATACTCACCTATTCCATCTTGCCCGTCCTAGGTTGGCTGTTATACAGAGGTCTCTTTTTTATAGAATACCAAACAGTTATAATCAAGTAACAACTGATGTGGACATTTTTTCGAGCTACCCAGTGTTTGAAAGAGCAATTAAACGAGCTTTGACGGAATAGTTTTACTTTTACACTCTTTTTTTCTATGTTGTTGTTATTGTTGTCTTGTTTTTTTTTCTTTCTTTTATTAGCATGTCCCTGTGTAAAATGACAAAGTTATGCTGTATCTGGGAAATTGTTCAATAAATAAATAAATAAATAAATAAATAAAACCTATAACAAATTTTGATTTTACAGAATATGATTCCAAGTTCGATACCCGATGGGGTACTGATTTTTCTTTTATAAACAATGAAAATTGTTAAAATGCAATTCAAAACTTAAAAGTACAAGATCAATTAGATCTTAAAAGAAGGTGAAGAATCAACATTCAAAGGATAAAGGTAAAGGAAAGAGAAAAGAAGAGAAAGGAATATGTAGTGTCCTAAGACATAAGAAAGAAAAAAGAGTCAAAGCTACTCTTCAAAGTCGGTTTAAACTTTTCAATTTAGTTCCAAAGACGTTGGCATCGATGCTACTGCAATAGAGCGCCTACCATGTTATCTGGAGGAAGGCGGAAAAGGAAATGGCTGGCGTTTCAACGATGATTTCCACGGAGCTTGGCGGATGTTCTTGGGTGTTTAGTATTCTGAAGGCTGTCTCAGTCCCTGGACCAGATTGCCGATTGCTCCTTTCTTGCAAAGACTCTTGGCCGGACGACAACGATACGCTCGTGACCGTGAAAGGCGAGAATGCAATCCAGATTGTCCTCCAAATACACACCCACACATATATATTGTATACAGAACGGAAAAAGGGAAAACAGTCAATTTGTATCCCTTCAAAATGATATCCATCGCGATGCATCTCAATTCCCGCTACTGTTATCAACGAACAGGCGTAATATTGAAGTACCGTTTATACGAAGATTCATTCATAAGTATCTTAACTACTTTCCTGGCTCGTATTCAAATGTTTAATGAGCTTGTTTATGAATCAAGAGGCATGAGATTCAAATCCTAAGCTTATAGCTTAGATGATAGGGCTTTCTTTTAAACATTATTTCCCTTAATCTAACTGAAAGAATGTTGTAATCTATCTATATAAGAATGAAAGTCACTATGATTGTCACTTCGTACATCTTGAACGACCCGACCTACAGCGATGAAATTTTCAATATTGATGAGGTTCAGTCGTACGATGGTTTATATCATTTCACTTTGGCAGTGCAATTTAGGGGAAGGAAAGGGAAGATTTAAAATGATCAAGAAGGACCGATATTAGTGTGAAATTCATAGTTTTTGGGGTCGCTGAGACGAACAGTGACACTTACAATGCCGTTTAAGTCCAAATTCACCCCTTTATGTCGAAATAAAACGTATTCTTCCCGTGTGAAGAACGGGTATCCTGGTAGTACTATTATGTAAAGAGTACATGTGATTCATTCAGAATTGTACAGGCCATACTACTATCTGCAGAAACGTCAAACTCCGACAAAAAATTAATTTTGTTACGAAAACAAGTGATAAGAATATTTTTGGAGGGAAGACGTTTCCTAAGGGATGAAATGGGGGCTACTTATATAATCTGACTCTTCAACCAGAAAATTTCCAATGTGAAAACTCGTTTACAGTGGCGTATTTAAGATTTTGTTTCGGGAGGGGCTTTGCTAACTTTCGGGGGGGCTTTCCCTGGAAATGTGAAAATTCTGCAAGATATTTCATTTACTTTACTATACTAAGTAAGATTTCGGGGGGGGCTTAAGCCCGGAAGCCACCCCCCTAAATACGCCACTGCTCGTTTAAGTTAGAAATACGAAATTAGGTATATAAATTCCTAATTACAAACGAACGAATATATGTTGGAGCGTTTATGAAAATTCCTGTTCCAGATGGAAAGAGTGTGGTTCCTACAATATTCAAGTTTCCAGTTATATATTAATTACACTTACTACAACAGTGAGAACAGGCACCTCTGCTAATTGCACTTTACATTCAAAGACCTTCGTTAGTTTTTTTTCAAATGTCATTGTTAATATTTTCAATGTGTCCTTTCATCTATACATAGGGGCCGCGGTGGCTCAGTGGTAGAGCGTTCACCTCTGGTGCTAGGGGTCACGGGTTCAAACCCTGCTCCCGCCAAGTGAACTTTGTGGTGGACAAACACCGTGTGCGTGGGTTTTCTCGAGGTTCTTCCGTTTCCTCCCACTTTCTTCATTCCACCAGTTCATTCATTACTCATTATCACCGTCTTCTTTAGCCTAACCGGCATAACCGTGGGACGTAAAACTCACAATTTCATTTCATTTCATTTCATTTCATCTATACATAACACACTTAAACAAATAGTTTAAATTCGTTTGTGTTATGCTCATGTACATCTTAGTTATGTGATTATAGCTTATGAATGTATATTGTTGTCAGACCGTAGATACTATCTGTTATTTTTACGTAGTTATTATTTGGGGATTTTCTCTAGTTCCATTTTGTTTGAGTTTTGGTATTATTTTCATTTAATTATATTTAGTTTCCTTTATTTGGTTTAGTTTGTAGTGATTAGTAGTAATCTAACAATTAATCGACAATAATATAACTTCATAATAGCATTTAGCTTACAGGTTACAGGCACGTAGACAAGGGGTGGGTCCGGGGGCTCCGGACCCCCCTTCGGATCCAGAAATGAAAAATATTAAGGAAGGATGAAACAAAAAGAAACGAGAAAAAGATAAATCAACGTGAAAAGTATAAAGCTACAGCAAGCGTTTGGTTACTCTTTCTTATCAGGAGCTTTGTGTGGAGGAAACGAAGGGAAGGGGGGCTGAATGTCGTAACAAACTAATATCGATATGTTGCCAGTAAAATAGTTTAAATTGATCGATCACCTGGTGTGTAACCACAGTATTCCATGATCCCCCCCCCCCAATAACGAAATCCGGCTAAACGAACGAATATATCTTGCCAGTAAAATAGTTTAGAATGATGAGCACCTGATGTGATAACCACAGTATTTCGTCACGGACCCCCCTATTGCGAAATCCTGGCTACGTGCCTGCAGGTTATTACATATTAATAACATAAACCTTTGAGAAAATATTATATATATATATATATATATATATATATATATATATATATATATATATATATATATATATATTGAAAATGGACGAAGGGATGTGCGTAACGGTTTTATATTTAGATCTCTATTCCGTAGTCTTTAAGATTCTTTTTTGAGATTCTTGATAACTGGGAATAGTTTCCTACCCTGTAGTGTTCTTAGCTACTGTCGGGAGGAAGTTAAGTGTCTTGACGCTGCATAGTTAGCCATCAGCGCCAACGGCATTTTATGGAATTATTCGTCCTTCGTTTGAAAGCTCGGGGTTGGACAGAGCATAATTGTTTCGGAACGGAATAGGTGAAATATCACCTAAAATTGAAGTCAAGAATAAGTCGGAGGAGATTTGTCGTTACTACTTTCGATTTTGATAGTGGAATGGAAATGTTCAAGTTTAGTAATTGTGAAGTTTTACCCAGAAACATTACTTCGATCAACGAGATTCCATTATCTTTACCCATTTTGATTGTGTTTAACAAGTATAGTCAACAATTTAATGTGGTTTAATTGGTGGCATATTCATGGAAAATCTCCTATTATTCAATTCATACTGTATATTGGTAAGTCTTTTTTTTGATATTTTCATAATTAATGTTAATATTTTTGCATATATTGTTGAAGTTTGTTGTAAAGAGATCAATTTTCCATTATTATTGAAAATATTCAGTTGCAATCAGTTAGTATTGAGAATTCACTTTTTTGAACTTTGTACTCAGCTCTATTTTATAGTTGATGAAGCATAAGAATAGTTGAGCATATAAAGCAGTTTAAATGCAGAGAAAGACAATATGGGAGAGATAAAAACGCCAATGAAATCCTACTTACCATCAAAATGATAAATCGCCTTCCTTTCTTTCTTACATATTTTAATTATTATTAGACTTTATCCATTACATTTGCAACACATTGATCGTCAGAGTATTTTTTGTAAATTTTACTGTCAGCGCCAAGTTGATGTGTATCAGAAGTGATACACAAAGTGTAGGCGGAGTACCTACTTAAAGAAAAGTATTCAATTGCGCCAGAATTACTGCTGCAATATGATTTTCCAGCGCCCTGACTACAGGTAAGATGTGCTAAATATACCAGCCTGTGTATCAGATCGTATACACGTGGCGGTGAAAAGAACGTTCGTTGTGTATCAGAAATGATACACAAATCGTAGGTGGAACACGCTGTGTGTATCATTTGTGATACACATTGCGATCAATGTGTTAACCTTAGATTGCAAATTATTTATTTGAATTATGTTATAAATTTGCGTCCTTTCGAAAGAATAATAAAACGTCTACCTGATTTAGTTCAGTCAGATTCTCGTTTTAAACAATTATCACTTTTGCAAATCTTATCCTTTTTTATTTTTTTTTCATTGCCATTAAAGGAACTGAAGCTAATAGTAAATTCTGTGCAAATGCGTTTACCTAATATGTGTTCAAGGTAGGCAACAAAAAAGTATCCCAAAACTCAAGCAACAGTATTATTAAAATATTCTCTGGTTGACAGTAAAGATCACATGAAGAAATTTCAATTTCTTTCGGTAGATGTCAACGCTGATGGACGTTTGCTGTCATCTAACGGCGCAATGAGTAACTTCTAGCATTTAAGAATTATTCAATAGTAGAAAATGGGATACGGATAACTATTGTTAAAGTCATTGTTACCAGTTAAGACGTTAATGGATTAACACCATTAACAAACTTTGCCGAAAATATAACTCTTAACAGTGTACTGCAAGAAATAGAACTCAAAAATTCGCTTCCGTTCAAGAGTTGACGTGTGGGCTAACATATGGACCTAAGTCATCATTACTCAATATAATGTAAACGGACTAACTCCGTTAATAAACTCTACCGAGATAATCACTCTAGCATATACTGCAAGAAATAGAATTCAAAAATTCGCTTCCGTTCAAGAGTTGCCGTGTGGTCTAACATATGGACCTAAGTCATCATTACTCAATATAATGTAAACGGATTAACTCCGTTAATAAACTCTACCGAGATAATCACTCTAGCATGTACTGCAAGAAACAGAATTCAAAAATTCGATTCCGTTCAAGAGTTGCCGTGTGGGCTAACAGATGGACCTAAGTCATCATTACTCAATATAATGTAAACGGATTAACTCCGTTAATAAACTCTACCGAGATAATCACTCTAGCATGTACTGCAAGAAATAGAATTCAAAAATTCGATTCCGTTCAAGAGTTGTCGTATGGAATAACAGATGGACGTAAGTCATCGTTATCCACTATAATGTAAACGGATTAACTTCGTTAAGAAACTTCGAAGAGATAATCACTCTAGCTATGTTCTGCAAAAAAAAAAAAAAAAAAAAAAAGAATTCAAAATTTCGTTTCTCTTTAAGAATTGTCGTGTGGACTAATAGATGGACGTAGGTCAGCGTTATCCGTTAAGATGTAAACGGATTAACACAGTTTACGAACTTCGCCGAGGTAATCACTGTCTGTTCAAGTGTTGCCGTATGGATTAATAGATGGACGTAAATAATCGTTACCCGTTAAGATGTAAACAGATTTACTCTGTTAACGAACTGCGAAGAGATATGTGCAGAAAAAAAAACGGAATTCAAAAACGTGAATTTAAAAATTCGTTTCTGTTCAAGAGTTGTCGTATCGAATAACATATAGATGTAATTCATCGCTACCCATTATAATGTAAACGGTTTAACTCCTTTAACAAACTCTGCTGAGATAATCATTCTAGCTGTGTCCAGCAAGAAACACAATTCAAAAATTTTCTTCCGTTCAAAGGTTGACGTGTGGGCTAACAGATGGACGTAGGCTATTGTCAACCGTTAAGATGTAAACGGAGTAATTCCGTTAACGAACTTCGCCGAGATAGTCACTGTAACTATATATGCTGTAGTAGAAATCGAATCTGTTCAAGAGTTGTCGTGTGAACTAACAGATGGACGTAAGTCAACGTTAAGATATAAAAGGATTTACTTCGTTAAAACTATAAAGAGAGAGCTATGTACAGCAAAAAACAGATTTTAAAAATTCGTTTCTGTTCAAGAGTTGTTGTGTAGACTAACAAATGGACGTAAGTCATCGTTACCCGTTAAGATATAAATGGATTTACTCCACTAGCGAACTCTTCCGAGTTAATCACTGTAGCTAGGTACAGCAAAAATTATCTTCCGTTCAAGAGTTCTCGTGTGGGCTTACAAATTGACTTACATCATAGTTAGCCGTTAAGATGTAAACGAAGTTAACGAGCTTCGTCGAAATAATCACTGAAGCTATGTATAGTAAAGTTGGAATTTATTCAAGAGTTGCCATTTGGACTAACAGATGGACGTAAGTTATCGTTACCCGTTAAAATGTAAACGGATTTACTCCGTTAACGAACTCCAAAGAAAATAATCAGTAAGTACAATTCAAAAATCGCTTCTGTTAAAGAATTGTCGTGCAGACTAACTGATGGACGAAAATCATTGTTAACCGTTAAGAGGTAAAGATTAACTCCGTTAAAAAAAAACTCCAAAGAGGTAATCATTCTAGCAATGTACGCCGAAAAAGCACAATTCAAAATTTGCTTCCGTTCAAGAGTTACCGTGTGGAATAACAGATGAATATAAGTCTTCGTTACCCGTTAAGATGTAAAGGATTAACTCCGTTAATGAACTCTGCCTAGATATTCACTCTAGCTACGTGCTAGAAAAAAGAAAAAAACAGAATTCAAAAATTCGCTTCCGTTCAAGGGTTATCTTGTGGTATGAAGTACGTACGTATGTACTATTATAGTGTCTACTTTCGTAATCCTAATACTACTAAAAACAGTATAATGAAGTGACATGCAAAAACAGTTCATTATACATTATATATGAGAAAAGTCTAAATACACTTGAAAAATATTTGGTTGGAGGAAGTAATACACTGTGTAACGAAGAAAATGCGTTTTTAAAGTTTAATATATATGTAGATTTCTAAATGAAGTATAACTAATACTGATACATTGTATTATCACTGAAATAATAAAGTTATACGTTCGAAACTTACTCGCATGTAACCACTTCCAAACTATTGCTGGACTTTCACCTTCCTTTAAATTAGATTGGAAATGTCCCTCCTCCTTTCCCTTCCCTCTTTTTGGGAATTGCATCCGGTCCATACGCTTAATTCTGAAACGGAATATCCAGTGGCCAGCAATAGAGGAACTCCTCTTTTGACCTTTTTCCGCAATCAATCAACCTACTACTAGCTTTGGTATATTCTACAGATTACAGAATGTTCCCAACAAACGTTATTAGCAGTACTAATAGGTCAGGGAAAGGAGTCCTTTCATTCAACATTAAATCCAGCCCCCTCCCCACTGTATTCGACATATCTTTTTTGATTTATCTATTGGTTCCGTTTATTGATACTACGGATCCATCAATCAATGGTTCACTGATCAATACATTGCCGCAATGCAGTTTTACTTAAAGTTCCTGTGCGTGAGGGGTGTATGTATAGTTTATGTGTGTGTGTGTGTGTGTGTGTGTGTGTGTCGGGGTGCGTATATGTATGTGTATACATTAGGTACAAATTCAATTTTAACAGCTCGACTAACCAACACGAAATTGCGTATACGCACAACTATATAGGATTTTTTGTTTGTTTTTCGTCCGATGCATAATGAACTAATTAAAATGAATTCTGCAGTACCAGCAAAAAAGACACAAGAATGATTGACAGATGCGAACATGTAAACCAAAGTCGTTGTAAATGCTGATTGCCAACATTCAATAACTTTCCACTGGTAAACAACGGCATGCTGTTTCAATATACAGTGTATCAACATTAGAATTTTTTTTCATGAATAAAAACAAGTTTCAAAAGGTGTTAGAGTACCCATTCATCGTAAAGTGGTCAAGTGGGCAATACGCGTAGTACATTTGAGAGGGGTATTGGGTTCAATTTCCGGTGGGGTTACTTGTCTTAGAGTAATTGTTTCAATCGAAACTTCAACTGTAGGTCCAATGTCATATAGCCTTGATGCTGGGAATGGAAGTTGTAAACTTAAATCAACAAATCAAATGACGTTATGCATATATATTCTTCTATAAATAATAATGTAAGATCTGAC